>NC_060086.1:28845049-29160674 GCF_922984935.1 Meles meles | reverse complement strand
CCAGTGTGAATAAGGCTGGCTGAGGCATTTTCTCCAGCTCATGGAGAGAAAACTGCAACAGGGGCCATCACTGGGGCCAGGGAAGGCTGCACAGAGGCTTGAAGGAAGAGACCTGGAAGACGGGCACTTCAACATCCAGGAATGGCATGAGCTAAGGAGGCAGGACTGTGGGCGGCACAGTCAAGAGCTAGGAACATAATAGATATAATAGATAAATTAAACAAATAATTCTTCAGCCAATAATCAGTGCTGTCTTTTTAGCCTGAAGGCTTCCCTTGTCGGGGTCACTTCCTAGGGACAGCTGGTTGCCCTGAAGCTAAGGCTGTGTATAAACGGCAGCAATTAGCTGGGGACTTTGTACCTCCAGCTGCTTTCCAGTATTAGGTCTGTATCAAGGGTCTCCAACTTAAAAAAAAGGAAAAGCAGTAACATGATATTTGGAAAACCCCAAATATTCACTAGTATATAAATTCCAGAGCACATTGCTATGATTGATCTACCTACCTGTGGTTCCACTGCTGTAAACACCGTGGAGCTGACCACAACTATAACGCCTGCCACTTTCATGATTTGAGAGGCATTTTAGGGGCTCCCAAAGTCATTCCAGAAAGATAAGGGCAAAGAGAACAGATTCCAGAGTCAGACCACTAGGATTCAAACCTGCCTCTGCCACTTTTTAGCTGTGCCATCCTGGGCAATTTACTTAACCTCTCTGTGCAGAAAAGAATGATGATAATGGCACCTATCACAGGCTTCTGTGAACACTGAATTAATATAGGAAAAACTGCCTATAACAGTGCCTGGTACCATGCATGCCACATAAATTTTAATCATCATTACCATTAGGTTAGAAATCTTTGAAGTGCAGGAAGTGTTAGGACATAGTTTATTATTACTAATATATTTTCAGCCACTTACACAGTTTCTGGCATGTAGTTGCTGCTCAATAAATTTCCCTTGAATGAATGAATAACTACAAATGTAGATTAACACAACATCACAGACATGCAGAAATACTGGTTAACGGTTTTGAATGGACTGGAGGATTACTAAGGGTTTACTGCAGAAAATGAGTCAGGTGATGTGATCAAGAGCAAATGAAAATTAATTTAGTGTGCAGTGTGAGAGAGATCTTTTTGAGACTGTCATTCTCCCCTGAAGAGTTTTTGTACCAGAATCTTTCACGTTCAATATAAATTTAGTGATGCCCAACTATGTGCCAAGTCTGGAAGAGGCTCTTGGGAGTATAAGACCCATTCCTTGGCCTCAGGGTGCTCAGAACTTACTGCATAAATCATTCCAAGGCAGCATGGGGAATCATTTTAAACTCACTGCTCTCCCGTCAATGGCTGTATGCCAGCATTTGAAAACTCAAGTGGCAGCAGGGCCAGGGAGGTAATACCGATATGTGAGGTAGGCATGCCGGGGCCTTTAATGAACTGGACGGTTCATGCCACCTTCAAGAGGGTAGCCACTATTTAGTTGTACCTGGTGGTTTCCCATGAGGGAATGACAGCCATCTGTGGCCAGGTCTTCCAGCATACCAAGAGAGACCTGCAAACAAAACACACGCACGCATGTGTGTGCGTGCCTGTGGGTAGCTGGTTTGAAGCCTTTTCTCTCTAGCCAAAATCCAGGGTCTTTGCATGACCAACCAGATACCTCTCATGCCATCAGCTCCCTCTGCAACCCATGAAAATGCACCTTGCTCTTCACTTTATGAGCTGCTGCTTGAATGCACAGCACTCTTTCTTTCCTTCATAGCGTTGCATGGGCTATTTCTTTTGCCTGGAATAGCTTCCCTGCCTACAGCTCTTAAGCTGGTAGACTTTTTATTTTTAAAGCCTTTCCTGATCTCAGTACGCTGAGTCAGACACCTCATTGGATAGATTATTTAACACATTTTTGTAATGATCTCCTTCAAAATCTTTATTACCCGTTCACCGAGAGCACTTGGAAGGCAGGGACTATATCTCTTTTCTCTGAACCTCGAAGATTTGCAGGGCAGTCAAAGAGTATGTACTCCATCAACATTTATGGAGTAAGAGTGACAGATGGACGGATGGATGGATTCCCCATGACATTTTCTGTGGAATATTTATCTGCTTGTTGTCACTTCTGTGGTATTCCATTATACACATGATAACTTGATTTTATCCTCTCCCACTACTTGCTTCTCTCCAAACCCAATCTCTCTAGGTTCTTGAGAGCTTTTCCCTCTTACCTCCTATGATGGCTGATGGATCTGAGTTCACATTGCCCATTGACCTGCCTGAGTGTGATACTTTCTTCAGTTTCCTCATCTGTGTGGACATGGTTATATGTTTGGGAACTTCTAACAAGAACATTTCCATAGAGCTTGTTAAGAAGACTAAGCATTTATACCATGCCTTGCATGTAGTAGATACTCAAAATACTAGTTTATCCACTGAGTGTGATAGCACTGACCCTTTCCCTTGTTGAAAAGTGGAGAGGTTAAGAGTGCTGATTTTGAAACCAGGCTTCGTGGGGTTGAATCCCGTGTTTTCCAGTTTCTTGCTTTATGTTCCTGACTAAGTCTCTTAAATACTCTGTGCGTTAATGTTCCTTATCTGTAAAATGGAGATAAAAATACCTGTCTCGTAGTGTTCTTGTAGGAATTAAAGCAAATGCTTAGAAGAATGCCTGGTACAGAGTGAGTGCTCAATAAATGTTATTTTTGTTGTTTACCAGTCCAACCCAAGAGACTTTGGAGTGAGTTTCTCTCTCTCTTTTTTGCATTATCACAGACTACTCAGGGAAGCCTCCTCCCCTTCCTTCTGTCACAGATACTGACTCCCTGCTGTGTTCAGGCACAGCTGTGGATGTCATGGTAAACCAGAAGAAATTGTTTCTTCCTTCCTGGAGTTTCTAGCCTGGCAGAAGCCAGACAGAAGCTCCTCAACAGCAGAAGACAGCATGCAATGGGAGCATTTTAAGAAGGGGTAACAATCTAACATAGAGGACATGGAAGGCTTCTTGGAGGAAGTGGCATGTGTGCAGTGACACGGGAGGAGTAGGAACCAGTCAAGTGATTGGGGAGCAAAGTATTCCAACAAGAGGGAATAGAATGTGCAAAGGCCAAGAGACGAGAGAGAGAATGGCTGTTGGAACATCTAGAAGTTCAGCATGGAATGGAGGTCATAGACTGGAGACTTAAACTGGGTAGATTCCAGGCTGTAGTTGTGTCTTTAGGATTTCTGATTCAGTTGTCATATCTACAAATTGGGTATTTCACATCCAGTTGAAGATTTGAGCTTCTTTTGAAAATCAGAAGGAGAGGCCATGCTGGATGACATTTCCATGTGGGGGTGGTCTCCAACTTAACCAGACCCCACCGGACCTCACTCTTTTATGTTGTCTGCCTGCTCCTGCCTGGAGAGAGATTTAGGGTGGGGGGAGGTCTGACTAGGCAAGAAGTGGGGAAGTAGTGGCATCTGATTCAAATTATTCAAACAGCTTTGCATCCTGATTTGAGTAGAATTTGTCCTGAGGAAATGGAGAGTCATTGAAGGGCTTTAAGCATTAGGGGTTTTACTAAGTAAGATGTTTGTTACTTCTGTATCAAAACTCAGACATCGAGGAGGGCTGGGGAGGGGGCGGTGAGGCAGGGGGGAGATAAAGAATAGAGGGTCCTTTATAAACCTCATTGAAACTTTCAATATGTAGCTTCCTCATATATAAAATTTGATAGGAGCCATCAGAAATGCTTGAGAGGTAACAACTTTCTGCTTAATGTGTCCCCATTTCCCTCTTGGGCTGGCAGGGAAGGTTCCATGGGATCTGGGTGTTCAAGATCATTAGAACATTCCCTGATGCACACCACCCTGCCACACACTCTCCAAGGCCATGGTCCTGGTGGATGTTCTGTTCCATCATGAGACCTGCATTCTCCCAGCGGATGCAGGGTTGAAGTGGCAGCACCTATACCAGGGGATGGGGACAGACAGGGAACAGGCCATGCCCAGAAGACAATGTCTAATTACCTGGGTGCCTCGAGAAGCAATTTTCTCTGGTTGGAGAAATTGGTTTTTGTGCCTCCAGCCCATGCACACGGCTGAATGACATGTAGGTCAAGGAGGCATAATTATATGGAAATGGTTTTATGTTTGGGAACTTCTAAAAATCTACCTCTGCACACTGGGAGGTGGCAGAGAGAGAGAGAGTACTTTCCATTCTGCCCAAGCTGAGTTCAGCAGTGAAGGATGGTTTGCTTCATCATGACTTTGGAGGGGTCTGTTTCTTTTCTAGCTTTGGGACACATGGGTCACAGAGAAAAAGAAGCAATGCCTTCTTGGCATGCTAGTAATGAGCATGGACACTGCACCTAGATCTGACATGGTCTTGCTGTGTAACTTTGGGCAAGTTACCTAACTTCTCTGTGCTTCTATTTGCTCATCTATAAAATGGAGTTGATTTTGAGGACTAAGTAAGTTAATGCATACAAAGTGCTTAGAAGAGTATAGGCTGCCTGATGGACACCACTGGAATTGTGCCCTCTGCTCCCCTATCCATCCCATTTCACTCAAGACTTCTGCCTACCTTATGTCCCAGCTGAGAGGATCCACTGTACCTGAAGGTCCCCAAATAAGCCACATTCTCTCCAGCCTTTGAGACTTCACCTGTGCAGTTCCCTTTTTCTATAACACTTCTTCTGTCCACTCTGTCTGGATGGCTCTTGTTCTTGACTCTCCATGAGCCAGCTTGTTCAGAGCCCAGATGGGTGTCCCTTATCCTTTGCTGTATCCCTTGTCTATAACAAAACAAACTGCCTCTCTTTCTCCTCTGAGCAGAAGCATCATTTCCAAGAGAGAACAGGGAAAGTGTCAGTAGGAAAAGCAAGGTTTTTTTTTTTTTCTTCCTTTAGAATAAGTGAAAATGTAAATAACAATAGCAGTAGTAGAAGTAATGATGCTGATGGTGAGAAATGTTTACCTTCTTCTGCCACAAGGGAATTGGTCTTAATAATGAAAATAATAGCTTCCACTTAGCAATCTCTTATTATATGCTAGAAACTGTGATAAGTAGTTTGTATTAGTTACTGCTGCTTCCATCATTTTTTTTTTTTTTTTTTTTTTGAGACAGAGAGAGATCACAAGTAGGCAGAGAGGCAGGCAGAGGGAGAAGCAGGCTCCCCGCCGAGCGGAGAGCCTGATGCGGGGCTCGATCTCAGGACCCTGAGATCATGACCTGAGCCGAAGGCAGCGGCTTAACCCACTGAGCCACCCAGGCGCCCCTGCTTCCATCATTTTTAAAGATAGTTCTTATTAGATCCTTTCCATAGAGGAAGGAATTTAGGATTAGTTTAGAGACTTGCCCAAGCTTACATAGCCAATATATCACACAGCCAGGATTTAAACTCCGTACTGTCCAACTGCAGAGTGTTAACTGCTGCATGCTTTAAGAAGGCAGAAGGCCTTGAGACCATTGCTTCCAAAGATTCCGAAGTCAGCTGCAGGACAGAACTTGTGCCTACTGGCCTGCTAGTCTGTCCTGACATGGGCACCATTATTGGGTGCTTCCTACTCCAGGAGGCTAGGCCTTCCTTACTGCCATAGGGTAAAAGGCATTTTCCTGCCTGTTCAGGGTTTCCCAGAATGACTAGGACACTCGTTGACTGAACAAGGAAGGGATGGGCTGCTTTCTCGGCAGAGGGAACCGCAAGTACAAAATCAAGGAAGTGTGAAAGCCATGCTTTGTTTGCAGAACCGTAAAATGACAGGCTTGGCTGGCATGAGGACCAGAGGGAAATGAAGAATGAGCGTTCAAGAATCCAGTGTGATAACCTCAGTGAAATTGCTCTGCAAACTCCCAAGGTTGTTGTGGGGACTGAAGGAGACAAGGCTTGGGAAGCCACTGCACAAACTGGAAAAGCGTTAGACAAATGTTAATCGTCACAAATTATTTCACAGGTAGCGTGATGGGTATCGGGAGCGAGATAGCAGAAAATTAAAATATCTGGTAATTTTTCTTGAATCCACATTCACAAAAGCATTCATAAATGAGAAATTCTGATTTCATCACTTGCATCTCCTTTTTTTTCAGATGAATAGATTATAAAAGATTTCAGAAGCTAATAAAAATTCAGTCAGTTTCCTGGTCATTATTAATTATACTCCCCAGGTTTTGAGACTTGCAGTAATTTTTTGTTGCCCACCTATAAAACCATATCGGCTAATTCTTGATCCAGATATCTCTTAGAACCACCTTGTCTTTTCTCTTTCCTTGGTCATCCTGTTGCTGCAGGCTCTTGGAAGGCAAGTCTGTGTCTATATTATTTTGGGCCACATTATTAGTCTTTAGTATAGTCCCTGATAGGTGACTGATAGTCACCTGGTAGGTGCTTGGCAAATACTTGTTTCGTGCAGCATTAAGCCTAGATGGCATCATATTATACCTGAGTTACTGCAGAGTTAGCTCTGTCTTGGCCCCTGCCCCTCTGTTCCCAAAGCAGTCTGTCTGTGTTTGCTCCAAAACTCAATCCATTTTCCTCATTCTGATAAAATACTATTGGTAAAACTAATTTAACCATTATTAAATATTAAAGCTGGTAACAAAGAATCCAGATCTATAGTTTAGTCAAAATGATAAAGTAGGAAACCCCTTATGTTAAAGGGGTTCAGCATGGACAGACTTTACAATTCTGTATCCCGAAGGTAGGTGCCTCAACCTCCCATCTCCATTTCAGTGGAGGAGATCATGTCTTGCCTCTTTTTTTTTTTTTTTTTTTGGTTTGTTTAGATTTATTTATTTATTAGAGAGAGAGAGAGCGTGCGCGCGCGTGCGTGCGAGTGTGTGCACATGAGTGGGGGGATGGGCAGAGGGAGAAAGAGAGATAATCTCAGGGAGACTCCCTGTCCAGTGCAGTGCTGGAGGTGGCGCTCGATCTACAACCTGAGCTGAATGAAGTCAGCTGAGCCACTGAGGGGCCCTGAGATCGTGGGTTTAATGAAAGCACTCCCCTGGGTGATCCTGGAACCAAAGACCTGTCCTGACCAAAAGCACTATTAGTGCTTCAACTGAGCAGATGGTTACACAGGCTCTTGCTTCTGATGTCTGGGGCAGAAGCCTGGCTTTGCCATAGCATTAACTGTGTGACTGCACTTAACAGCTTACCATGTGCCTCAGTCTACTCATCTACAGAATGGGAGTAATAATAGTACCTTTTTCATGGGGTTGGAAGGACTAAATTAGTTAATTCATGGGAAGTGCTTGAAACAGTGCCCAACAGGTAGTAGGAGTTCTGTTAATGTTCGTTATAATTATGGTAAATTCCTGTTAGGTTAGTTTCTAGCATCAAGGCTTTAGCAACTGTACTATACAGGGTTCAGCCATGGATCCTGCTGTATGTGGGATGTGGTGGTAGAGACATGAGTACATTATTCGATCACTGGTTTGGGTTTCCACAGCATCCTGAGCTTTTTTTGGAACAGCAAATTATTACATTACAGGGTAGTAGGTTAATATTTTAAAAGGTAAAAATTGGTGAAATATTGATAATTTCATGTAGTACAACCTTATAATTTTCAATTTACTTGTCCACTGGACGGTACATATCTCAAAAGCATGGGCAAAATTCATTTGTCTCTCTCATTCTCAGTCCT
The DNA here is from genome assembly GCF_922984935.1 of Meles meles. Taxonomy (NCBI): domain Eukaryota; kingdom Metazoa; phylum Chordata; class Mammalia; order Carnivora; family Mustelidae; genus Meles; species Meles meles. The sequence goes on along the minus strand of NC_060086.1, from coordinate 29,153,052 downwards.
TAGCAAAGGTTCTCATGTGAAGGAGATGCTCAGTAGATGCGTATGATGAAGAAACAGACTTGTGGTCAGAACTCACATTGCGTATTGGTTCCCAGATAGGAGAAAGGTGAATTCCAGACAGTAGGGGCAGAAAGTCTGCCCTGATTAACCCTTACAGCATTCCCAGCACTGCCTCCCAAACCAAGAGTGGGGTTGATTTCTTCTTCTTTGTACATGGGCTTCCTTCTAGCTTACCAATCTTGACGCTAACGTGGGTTACTTCATCTCTCCAACTAGATTGTGTCTTCCCTGAGGGCAGGAACCCGGATCTATTTGTCTTTGTGCCACCAATAGTTAGCACATAATTTAGAAATGAATGAATGGATAATGGAAGGTCTTGGCAGGATTCAGAGAGGTGGCTCCATTTTGGGGGCCATTCCTGCCTCTGACACCTTTGCAAATGTAGTGGAATGATGAACCCTGGATTTGAGGTTCAAGAATGTAGCTTTGCTTTTCAGCTTGGCCTACCAGTAGTAATTTGAGAAGGCTATTTAACTCCTCCAAGGTTCAGTTTCATAATGGATGAGAAAGCCCTTTGTAAATTTTCTCTTTGCTTATTGGCCAGCACTATATTAACATTAATGGCTATTATTGATGACTCTTTTTGAGCATGAGGAATAGAGCCTGGCATATAATAGGTGGTCAATAAACTTTACCACATGAACCAGATTTGGAATTCTGAGCACTTAACTGAAACTAAGCCCACTTAGGCTGATAGCAGAAACCTTAGAAGGACTTGGAAGACCACAGAGTTTTCATGGAAATTGTTTCATCATAGTATGCTACTTAAAAAAAAAAGGCATCTTAATTTCTGTTTTGTAGGTTAGGTGTGGGATGGAGAGGGAATTCATCTGCTTGTCCTTGCTTAATAATAATTTCAAGTAATTAAACCATCTGCTTGGGGAGAGGGCAATGGGGACACTGGGAGAGTCTTTAATCAGGAAGGAAGACATAGTCCCTCAAAATGCCTGCAAAGACCAGGCTGGAGGGTGAACCAAGACAGAGGTCTGTAGACACAGCATTTGTCTTTTCCCATGCCCTGAATACCAATGTCTGCAGTAGGCCCAGTGGCAAGTAGAGTATAAGCAGTGGTACACAGGCCTGCTCTATCTCAGCTGTGCCGCTTGGTTGCTGAATTACTTTGGACAGGTTATTTTACTTCTCAGGTCCTCAGTTCCCCCACTGCCAAATGGATAGAATAGAATAGATATAATAGAAGTACTACCTCACGGGCATTGCTGTGGGGATTAAATGAGGCAGTGTGGAATAATAGGTTTGATTCAGTGCTTGGCTCGGAATAAGTGCTCAATAAATGGTAGTTGTGGTGGTGATGATGATAGTTGTGCTCAAGATGCTTCTTCAGTCTCTGCAAGGTGAGTATGGACATTACATTTATGGGATCAAGAAAGCAGTCACCTATTCATCTGATGTATCCATCCACACATTCATCTACCCACCACCTACCCGTTCAGTATTTGCAAAGGCCCCCCAGAGGGTTCTGGCATCATGGAGATGACTCAGATCCAATGTGTTCTGTCGGGCTCTAAGCCTAACTCGGCATTTTTTTTTTTTTTTTAATTTAGAGAGTGAGTGAGAGTGGGGGTGGGCAGGGGCAGAGAGAGAATCTCAACCAGGCTCCACGCCCATCATGGAGCCCAACGTGGGGCTTGATCTCCTACCCTGAGATCATGACCTGAGCCGAAATCAAGAGTTAGATGCATAACCTCCTGAGCCACCCAGGCACCCCATCTCAGCATTTTTTGATGCTCCCAGGCAAAGATAAGTTTGAAGCCCCACAGGAAGTTAAATGCCTTACCCTCACCTCTCCTGTGTTATGAAACTTGTCACATTATATTACGATTATTGACCTGCCTTTCTACCCAGTTAGAGTGTGTGAGTTCTTTAAGGGCAGGGCCATCTCATGTTCATGTTTGTCTATCCCCTATCCTTATCTCCTAGAACACCTGGCACAAAGTAGGGTCTCATGAAGTGGAGTTTGATCCTTAACATAGCCGAAGGAGCCCAGTTGGGAATCTGATAGGAAATCCTTGTCAGTCTTAAGGAAAAAACTCTTCTATTTATTAAGCACCTGTTGTGTGCCAGGTACATTGTCTCATGTATTCTCCTCAACAAGGGGGACATTCTTAGCCTCATTTTACAGATATGGAAATTGACATTCAGAGAAGTTAATTGCACACAGCTGGAAAGTCCCTTGGATCTCAAATCCAGGTTTTCACCAACTTCCGTTCTTATAAGAGCATTCAGTGCTCACATTTAGTGTGGTTGGAAAGAGTAGATGAGGCTAAAAAAGTGTGATAGTATAAATGGATATGGAATGTGTGTGTGACATCTACATAGCCAAATTTGAGGAAGGCAATAACACAGTAAATTTAAAATCCTATAGGAGCATGGCAGGAAACATAAGTGAGAGAATCAGGCCAGGTGTGTGTGTACATACATATATACATATACACACATATGTAAATATATAAAATATATTAATACACATATATATAGATCTGTGCTAGGGTACAATAGGGAAAGGTGGGGACTGTGGTGAACTGGTTAGCACAAGTGCCATCTAAAGGAAGCTCTGGCTACTTGGTTCTAGGCACTTGATGGCAGTCAGGGAGAGCTCAGTTTTCAAGACTCATGAGAAAACTGAATTTTTATGAGATTGCCTCTGAATGTTAATAGGCAAGGTGCTGCTTTTTAAGAAGACTTTCAACAGACTTCTTTCACATTCTGTGGGGTCTGAGTTTCAGGTTGGTTGTCTGCTGTTGACTGGCTATGACCACCAGTCCAGTCCTCCTCAGGAGGTTATATGAGGGTGGTTAGGAAGGATGTTAACCAGCAGCATGTGTCTGACTAGCATTTTGAGGAAAGCATTCAGTACTGACAGTGATGTAAAGGAAAAAAAAAATCCTCTTACTTCCCAGAGCCCTCCTCTTCTGGCTAGAAGTTCTAGCTCTGAGAAGATCCAAGAGGCAAACCACCATTTTCTCCCCTCTTCCATAAGCTCTCTGTCCATTTTCAGGATGTCCTTGGAGTTTCCACCTCAGTCTTAGGGGCATCACTCCATTCTTCTGCTGTACCCTGGGTCATTAGAATTGAATGCAGTCACGGTGACGGTGTCCCTCTACTGGGCTGGCCAGAACTCAATTCTGTTCATTTGTCAGATGACAGTGCTGAAGGTGACCCTTTTCTTCTTGTCCAGACCCTTGCTTTCTCTCTGCTCAGGACTCTTGCGACTGACAGCTGGATCATTAGCAGGACTTGCCCACTGCCACAACCAAGATGACAGCTCTCTTTTGTGCTGTGGGCACTTTGCCATGGTGCCTGGAGAGCCAGGCACAGACGTCCTTGATGTCTGAGGACGTTGTTCGTTTGCTCGTTTCACTTGTCTGACGCTGTTTTACTTGGAGAGACTTGGTGATGGTGGATGGGGTAGGAGTAGGACTAGAGAGGCTGTGAGCATGAACCTTGACCCACACTCCCAGGGTGTGCCAGGCACTGTATTGGGCACTGTACAGGTATTGCTCACTCTTTCCAACCAGAGCCCAGAGATCGTTCACACTACAACATCTTCTTGCAACTTCCCTCTTAAAGCACCTTCCATCTGTTTTTCACAGCAGCCAGAAAGACCTTTGAAAAACTCAGATTAGGTCATGTCACCTGCTTAAAAGGCTCCCATCTCTTCCTGCAACACTTAGAGTGAAATCCGGATTAGTCCTGTCTGTATACCTCTTCTCCTCATCTCCTGCCACTCTCCCTCCTGCCCATCGGACTCCAGCCACACAAGTCTGCCTTCATTCCAGCTCATTCCCACCTCTGAGCTTTTACCCTTGCAAGTCCTTCTGCTTGGCATGCCCTTCCCCTGCGCTTCCTGTGGCCAGCTCCTTCCCATTGTTCCAGTCTCAGTGCAGACATCGGCTTTTGGACAGCCCTTTCCTGACCACCCTATCTGATGTAGCTTCCTATCACCTTACCATGCTGTTTTCCTGATAGTATTATCAGTATCTCATATAGTGTTTATGTATCTTTTACTTGTTTACCACTTGTCTCCCTGGTAGAATGTACACCTGTGCAGGCATTCTTTGTTTTTCCTCCAGTGCCTATATGGGTGCCTGTTGTATGAAAGAGGTGCTACATATATGTGCTAAGTGAATAAAGTTGGTGTTATCACCCCCATTCTCGGAAGAGGCTCCGAGAAAGGTAAATTACCTGCTCACGACTTCACAGCTAGCAAAGTTGCAGTGCTAGGACTTGAACCCCCAGTTATGCCTAATTCCTAAGCCAGTATTACTTTCCTGATGCCTGCTGGCCAGGACAGGTGGTGTTCTGGAAAGTTTCTGAGTATGGAGGGTGGACATAATAGGGGGACCATGCTCCGTGAAGGTCAAGAGTGTGGGCCTGTGATTCTTTTAAGGAATGCCCATCTCTACCCTCTTCATGGCATTGCTCCCTCTTGAGTTCTTTCTCTAATCACTGCTCCATTCTGCCACATTCCAGGGAGGCCACTGCTTTTCGTTCAAGAGGCAGATGATGGGGTGCCTGTGTGGCTCAGTGGGTTAAAGCCTCTGCCTTCGGCTCAGGTCATGATCCCAGGGTTCTGGGATCGAGTCCCACATCAGGCTGCCTGCTGAGCGGGGAGTCTGCTTCTCCCTCTCTCTCTCTCTGCCTGCCTCTCTGCCTCCTTGGGATCTCTGTCAAATAAATAAATAAAATCTTTAAAAAAAAAAAAAAGAGGCAGATGATGGTTCTTGTCAGCAGCTCTGTGGAGCTGAACCATGGTGTTGAGGCCAGGAATGTTAAAAGCAGAGGGCTGCAGCAAGAACAGAATCACCAGGCCGTTCTGTACCTTTGACTGTGGGAAGAGGGGGTATGTGTGTGTGTGTGCACATGCATATCTGTGTGTATCTCCATGTAGGTGTATGTTTATGCATGTTTCTCTGTGTATACAAGTCTGTGTGTGCACACGTCTCTGTGTCTGTGTGTGTACATACATCTTTGTATGTCCGTGTGTGTGCGTGCGCATGTGCATGTCTCCATGTGTGGGTCTTTGGAGAGTCCCTCCTGTGAAGTGATGTGGCTGATAGTTTTGCTGCACCTAGCTGAAAACGGTAAGAAATGTCTTTGGTGGAAAAGCAGTCACCCCAGGTCTTCCAACTGGTAAACATTCTGGCAGATGAGGGGGGAAAGAAAAGAAGTTACTGGCGAATATCAGAAGTCAAAAGAAGTCAACACTGTAAAATGTGTTGTCCCAAATCAGGGTCACTTTGTGTGGTTTCTACAAAGCCCTGGCTTCCTGTTTCCTCTGCTTGCATCTCACTCCCTGTTTCCTCCTGTCCTCAGACTGCCTTTTGGCATTCAAGACTCACCCTCTTTCTGTTCTGATATGTGCCACCAGTCCCCTCTTGCCTAAGAGTCACTGCAGAGCCTGTCCCCCTGGCCTCGTCCTTCCATTCATTCCTTCCTCAACCTTCAGGTTCCAGTTGTTCTCTTGAGGGAGCTTTCCTTGGCTTCCCCATTGGGCAGGTCCCCCCACGAAAAGCTCTTCTATCACCATATGCCTCTCCTTTATGTTCTTTCAAACGTGACTATTTACATTTATTCAGGTTTGTGAGCATGCTGGTCTTTCCCATGTGTATCATATGAGCATGCAGACAGGGAGCGGCTCTTTGTAGGCTTGCTATGAGCCTAGTACAGTGCCTGGTACTTGGTAATGCCAGGCACATAGATGGATGGATGGATAGACGGATGGATGGATGAGTGAGTGAATCAATAAATGCAGATGTAGTTGTCTAATTGCACTTTCTGGTATCTTGTCTCATTGTTTTTGCCATGGAGCAAAATGAAAACATATTTGGGTTGAAAGTCCCAACTCTCAGTGTAGTTCAGCTGGTCATAACCAAGTTATTCAGCCTCTACTTGATAGAAAAGCAAAGATCCTGGCTTATGCACACAGAGAAGTTCCTTCACTTGAATCCCACCGGATCTAAGGTAACCACATCTTCCCCAAACCCCAGCCTTCTCTTATATTTCCCTTGATGGAGTAGAGACGGCAGGGTTATCACTATTGCAATGGTCAAGGCACACTGGATTCGGAATCTAAAAGATTTGAGATCAAGGTTACACCTAGTTAGCTGTGTAACCTTGGTGGAAATTCCTTGTCCTCTCTAGGGCCTCTGTTTCTGTATTAAGAGCATTGTACTAGGTCAGGGCTCCCCAGATAGTAGTGACTGGCCTACCAACATTATGATTTTTTCCATATATTTGTGTTCTCTGTACAACTATTTACTCAACATTTTTTTTTTTAATGTATTTATTTGACAGAGAGAGATCACAAGTAGGCAGAGAGAGGGAGAGAGGGAAGCAGGCTCCCCGCCAAGCAGAGAGCCCGATGTGGGACTCGATCCCGGGACCCTGAGATCATGACCTGAGCCGAAGGCAGCAGCTTAAACCACTGAGCCACCCAGGCGCCCCTCAACATTTTGTTTTAAGTGATTCCCCCCCCCCCCCCCCGAATTTATACCTTATATAATACTTCTGTCCAGGGATGCCTGGGTGGCTCAGTTGGTTAAGTGTCTGCCTTCAGCTTAGGTCATGATCCCAGGGTCCTTGGATTGAGTCCCACATCAGGCTCCTTGCTCAGCAGGGAGCCTGCTTCTCCCTCTGACGAATAAATAAAATCTTTAAGAAAAATCTAAAAATATTGCTGTCCAATATAAATGCAATGTGAGCCACATATGCAATCTCAATTTTTCTAGCAGCCACACTAAGAAAATAAGAAGAAACGGGTAAAATTATTTTTAGCAGTATGTTTTATTTAACTGTATCATCAAAGATGTAATCAACATAAGTTATTAATGAGATATTTAATTTTTTCATATTAAATGTCCAAAGCATAGCATGTATTTTACATTCTGAGCACATTTCTCTAAGGATGCTAAATCTTTCAGTGGAAATCTTTGATCTCTGTTTAGATGTCATAAAATATACAGTTGAGAAGAGTAGATTCACATACCCACATTGTTCCAAGTATAAAGTTATTTTCCAGCAACTGAACTGAGTTTCAAAGCTTAATTGTAAATTAACTGAAGTCAGATTTAAAAAGTCAGTTCCTGAGTTTTGCTAGTCAAATGTCATGTGCTCTACAGCCACACGAGACTTGGGGTTACTATATTGGATAGCATGGACAAATAACAAACCTGAATCACAAACCCACTTCCCTGCTGTAAACAGAAGATATTCTTAAAAATAAATACAGTGATAATACAAGGGTGACATTACATTTTAGCTAGATTCTGAGCCCTAGGCCTGCTCTGTGTCTGTTAAAAAGGGAGATTTAGCACACATGAAAAGGTGTTAAAGACACCAGCACCAAGAGGAGACTTTCCCTTTGATAGAGTCAGAAGGTTTGAGGAAACTGAAAAGAGATTTAATAATGATTCGGCCTGTGCCATCTAAAATAATCCCACATAAAACAACAATAGCAACAACAAAACCTCTCAAAATCCAGATAATTACTCTGAGCTCTAAAGTTCCACAGCCCGTTTCCCCTTTACACCGATCACTTTGATTCCTCAAGAGACCACTAGCAGTGTGACTTTGTAACAAGGGAACTAAATAAGAGTTGGGAAAGTAAGTTCTGGTTTATTGCCATTCCTAGCTCTGCAACTTTAGGTAAAGTCTCAGTTTCTTCCTGTTAGTGGCAGACACAGGGGCCCCTGCTAGCCATGCATTGCTTTATTTTGTCCATATCATATACCCTGTGGAAAAAGACACTGTTATACCTATTCTGCAGAGAGGAACACTGATGCTCAGAAAGGTTCAAGCAACTTGTCAGAACTCCACCAATAGGAAGTCATGAGGCTGGAATTTTAATCCAGGTCAGTGGGGACCATAAGCCCGCATCCTAATCCACCATGCTGTCAGGTTTTGAGGGCTCTTCCATTTACCAAAAAAAAAATGGTGGATTTGTCTTCCAGGACATTGTCAACATGCAATTTGTGGTACTACTTGGGAGCTCTTTCTTCTAGTCACGCCAAATCCCTGGTTTCCTGAGTTGGCATGCCTTTTTTTTTTTTAAGCCACATATTCATTTGGGTCTCCATCTTCTTTACTGTTTGCTCCTCCCCCTAGCATCTTGTTTTTATTCTCCACCCACTGTGACCCCCTTAGCATTTCTTTGTGCTTAATGAAGCTATACCCACTCTAGAGTTTGTGAATTTGCAGCCTGGTGGGCTGTATCAAGCCTGCAGATATGTTTGGTTTGGCTCATGCAGTGCTGGCTTGCATAGTGTTTTTTAAAATTTTCAAATGGGTTGCCAACATTGAAACATTGGGATGTTTCACATAAAAATCTGGATTCCTAGATTTTTGGAAGAATTTGGCAACACTGGATTGGCTGGAGAGGTGAGTGGTGGTGGTACTTTCTAACCTCCCCCAGTCCCCACTCCTCTCTGTTCTTTGTCACCCCCATGCCTTGTGACTTAGTCCAAGTGTCAGTTGTCAGCTGTCATTGTGTGTGGCCTGCCATTTTCTTAAAATAAAGCTAGACAGTAGTACTGAGTATCACTATCAGTTTCTAGCTATGTGACTATGGATATCTTAGCATTCTCATCTGAAAAATGGGCATGATTACTATACATGTCTCAAAGGGTCATTGGGGGAATTAAATGAGTTAGTGCCTATAAAATGTTCTGAAGAATCCCTAGCAAATAGTAAGTGCAACATACACCCTAGCAGTTGTTAAGAGGAAGGTGCAGTGGTTTTGGTAAATATGTCTCTATCACTGGGGGGAAATCTGGGCCACTGTGTGCATTTACACTATTTGACTGCTCGTAACAGGTCTCTGAATTTGAGACACCTGCCTTCCCTTGCCCCCTCCCCCCGCCCCCCCCGGATTTCAGGCGCCCTCTGCAGGGCTGGCATCCCCTGTCAGCATTGCCCACATAGTTCAGATCACATGGAGGTTCAGTGGCAGGGTCTACCTCCCACTGATGGTCTGAAGAGAGGTCTCCCTACCTCTCTTCTGTTCATGGTCCTGTCTGCAGCATGCACAGCAATCTTGCTGAGTGCTTGCCAGACCCTTTATCAATTTTAGTTGAAGAAGGTTTCATGTTCTGGACTGACAGTTTTTCTAGAGGTTTCACTGAACCTCAGGCACCTCTCTGAGAGGTACCAAATTCCTTAGGCTTATGATGGAATTGATTTAATCCATTGGATAATTCTTTCCTAGTTTTCCAGGGCAAAGAGTTTCATTCCTGGTGGCTGCACTTTGAGTGGAATTGTGCAGTTATGGAAAAGACCTATATATATAAAGTAATGTGTGGCTTCAGGGGATTTATAAAGTTTGTTGACATGTCAGACAATAAAAACAACACTATCTACTATTTATTGAGCTCCCACAATGTTTGAGGGATTGTGAGAAGCCTTTGCATATTTTATTTGGGATTACCACCACAACAGTGGAGGGCACAGAAGATTAATCACATTTACTGAACTCTTACTCTATTTGAGAGCACACATGTGCCAAGAATGCTGCTACACATTTTTACAATTTCATTCGTTCCTCACAACAACACTGTGAGATAGGTATTATGATCCCATCTCACTGATGAGGCTGAAACACAGAGAGGGTGAGAAATTTGCCCAAGGTCACAGGCTTGCAGGTAAGGGAGCTAGGATTCAAACCCAGGCAGTTTGACATTAGAGACCTCTTGGTTAATTGCTGAACTTGGCTGCCTGCTTTCTTATAAATGAAAACTGAGGCTTAGAGAGCTGGAGTATAGTATGTGAGATCACACAACACACATGGGTAAGATACAGGATCCAGATCCATGTCCATTCAGTTCCAGTGCAAGGCATTTTATACTCAACCTCAAAAGCAGAAATGACACATGGGGTTACTACAGAAATCACGCAGAGAATTGGACAACAAAGCTACTGGTCTGGATCCCAGCCCAGCCAGCTTCCAGCATAGCTATTTCATTGGTCTGTGCTTGGGTTCCAAGCAGAGCCCAGCTCCCCCAGGTCTTTGACAGATTTGTACAGTGAATTACTGCCAAAGCCAAGCCTGGAATCCAGGACTCCTTGCATAGTGCTCTTTCTCCCATTGTTGTAACAGGGATTCTAAGGCCCAGTGTGCATAAAGAGGAACCATACAGGTTAGAGAGGACAGTTAAGTGCAGCATGTAGGAACTCTGACATTAGAGTATCCATGTGTTTTTGAAAAGGGCAGCCATTAAATAAATTATGGTAAAATATACAGTGGAATACTATGCGGCTTCATAAAAGAATGAAGAAGCTTCAATATAACATTATGGATGATTAATATGTTAAGTGAAAAAGAACAAGATGGAGGGCAGTGTGTACAATGTGCTCATTTTGAGGAGAGTTAAAAAAAAAGAGTTGAAATCCTTTATTCTTATTTGTTTATGTATACACTAAATTACTCTGAAAGAACAAATAAGGAACCAAGATACTGACGAATTATTTACCTGTGTGGTGGTGTTGATGGGATGGATTTGGGAATTGGTGAACAGGGGAAAGGGATAGTAGGGAGATTTTGCAACATGTGCCTCTTTATATTTTTAGGTTTCTGAATAATATGAATGCTATTACCTATATAACGTATAATGTGCACACATATGCATGCACGCACACTACCCAAAAGCAGCTGCATAGGAAAGCAGCCTATTCCTCAGCCACCACCAACTTTCTGGGAATATGAGCCCAATGTTAGTTCTTCTGGGTTTTCAAAGGAACTTGGAAATCTTTTTTTTTTTTTTTTTAAATTCCAAGTTTTAGTTTCAAATGTTTGTTCCTAATATATAGAAATATGATAGGTTATTGGAAATTAACAATGTGTCCTGCAGACATGCTGAACTCGCTTATTAGTTCTAGGAGCATTTTTTGGTGGAGTCTTTGTGATTTTCTCTGAAGTCAGTGTTATCATCTGTGAATAGAAACAGTTTAATTCCTTCCTTCCAGTATACCTTTTCTTTCTTTTTCTTTCCCAGCTAGAACTTTAGCTAGTATAATGTTCAGTCACAGTAGCAAGAGCAGATATCCTTGTCTTGCTCCAGATCTTAGAGGGAAAACACTCCATCTTTCAAAATTAGATGTTATGTTAGCTATAGGTTATTTATTGATGCCCTTTATTAGTTTAAAGAAGTTCTCTGTGTATTCCTAGTTTGATAAGTTTTTATCATGATTGTTGAATTTTGTCAAATACTTTTTTTGCATCTATTCAGAAGATCGTATGAATTTCCTTTTTTAGGTTTTTTAGTTTTTTAAAAAATTTATTATTTTTTAAAGATTTTATTTATCTGACAGAGAGAGATCACAAGTAGGCAGAGAGGCAGGCAGAGAGAGAGGGGGAAGCAGGCTCCCCGCTGATCAGAGAGCCTGATGCGGGGCTTGATCCCAGGACCCTGAGATCATGACCTGAGCAGAAGGCAGAGGCTTAACCCACTGAGTCACCCAGGTGCCCCCCTTTTTTAGTTTTTTTAATTAGTTTTTTAATACTTTCAAATATGGTAGAGATGACTTTCAAATGTGGAACCAGCCTTGCATTTCTGGAATAAACCCAAGTTTGTCTCGGTTTATTATCATTCTTATATATTCCTGAGTTAGATCTGGTAATATTTTGTTGAAGATTTTTGTGTGTGTGTCTGTGTTCATGGGGAATATTGGTCAGTAGTTTTCTTGTAATGTCTGGTTTGGTATTAGGGTAAAGCAGGTGTCATAAAACAAGTTGATAATTTTTTCCTTAATTTTTAAAATTTTTAAATGATGAAAAAAATGGCTTACAGAGTGTTACAGGCAGTGTGTTAAGTGCATAACTCACCACAGCCTCAGAGCAACTCTGTGAGGTATGTGCCATTATTACCATTATCCCATTTTATAGAGGGGGAAGGTGAAGCACAGAGTTGTTTAAGTCACTTACCTAAGGTCACATAGCTTAAGTAGCAAAGCCAGGACTCAGACCCTAGAGGTCTATTACCAGACTGTATACTTTTAACCTGTTTACTAGATTCTCTCAAAAGATGTTAACAGATGAATGAGAACACATCTGGAGTGCTCAGTCCATCTTACTGGTCACCATTTTCCCACCCCTGGTTAACAGCAACTGTAACTACTGTGTGTTACAGCACTGACTATCTGCCAGGTTACAGACTCATCATCTCCATCTTGCATTGACCCTCACAGGCAGGTATTAACCTCTGCTTTCTCCTGGTTACTGGCTCCCCTACTGGCTGTCGCAGAAATGCTCCTCTCTGCTAGGTGGTGTGTGGTTTCAGGCTATCATCTTCCTTACCTTGTCTCCTTTAACATCCCTGGTGCCTTTTAGAAAGTAAATTTAAAAAATATCTTTCAAATCTCGTTTAATTTTGCTGCTCCTTCCTTATCAGCTAGGCTCACCCGTCTTCTCAGCTGCTTCTTCCCCCAGGCATCAGGCTCATCTCTTCCTCCTGCACTGCCTTCTGCTTTTTACTGTTTTGTCCCAGTTGGCCCCATCAGTGTCCCCAACTCTACCTTGTTAGCTTGGCTGGCTTATTGTATGCATTTGGAAGGTTAGAAACATCTTGCTTACTTAAAAGGAGGAGAAAAGAGACAGAGTTTTAGGGACAGCTGGGACACCAGTTTTTTCCATTGAGCACAACATGAAGAACCGAGATTAGTTAAAAGAACTTCCTGGCAATAATGAAGGCACTGTGGTGAACTTGAAAGAGCAGATGTTTACACACTGGCTTGACTGTGTGACGATAGACAAGATGCTCCACTTCTCTGAACCTCATTTTTTTTTTTTTTAAGATTTTATTTATTTATTTGACAGAGAGAGATCACAAGTAGATAGAGAGGCAGGCAGAGAGAGAGAGAGGGAAGCAGGCTCCCTGCTGAGCAGAGAGCCCAATGCGGGACTCGATCCCAGGACCCTGAGATCATGACCCGAGCTGAAGGCAGCGGCCTAACCCACTGAGCCACCCAGGCGCCCCGAACCTCATTTTGCTCATCTGTAAAAATGGGTTCAGAGAAATGTACAGATCACAGGGATGTGGTGGGGATTGAGTGCAATAATGTAAGCATTTAACATAGAAAAAGATCCAGTGTGGAGAAGGCACCAATAAGTGCTTTCCTCAGTCCAAGTGGTGTGCTAAGCCATTTTATATAGACAATCTTATTTAGTATACACCATCTATGTGGGTAGTAGATAAAATGAGGTGGGGAATATTATGGTACAGAAAATTAAGAGTCCTTAAATGGCAGATTCTTTAGAGTTCTTAAGTTCTTAACTGCTAATAGTTCACATTAGGACCCCGTGGGACCCATTCCAGACCAGTTAACTTAGATTGTCTGGGGCCATTCCTAGAGGCAGGGTATTGGACTACATGGCTTTTCCCAAGCTCTTCCTTTCAGTCTAGAGACTGAAGGTGGTAAGAAACATCTGTGCTTCTCCCAGTTAGTGGCTCCCCTATTGCCAAACACTCAGCCACTCACCACCCACCCTTTGGTTTCCACCCATGTTTCCAACCACCCTGTGAAAATTTGGAAATGGGGTGAGTCCACTGCCAGGAAAAGTGATTCAATTAAAATCTCAGTTTTCAAGAATATTACCAAGCCCTGTGGTCTGTTACTTCACACCCAGCATAGCTGTGCATCCTGGTCAGTAGCAGAGTAATGAGGGCTTGCTAATTGCTGGCGGCTGGGAGTGGGGAGGGGATACTGTAGTGAGCTCAGCAGGAGTAAGGCACTGAGCTAAGTGCTTTTCTTGTGGCTCCCAGCCCCTTCTCTGGCTCACATGCCAAGCAGCCCCGCTCCTTACAACCAAATCAGCTTCATGATGACCACAACTGCAGCACCACAACAACAATCAGTGTGTGGTGTGTCGGGCCCTCAGCTGAGTGCTTAACTTGCACCATCTCCATCAATGTTTTTATTTCTCACCATCATTCCAGGAGTTAGCCGCTTTCCTAATGCCTATTTTACAGATATAGAAACTGAGACACAGAGTCACAGAAGGTCCACATGTTAACACCAAGCTCTGCTTCATTCTACAGTCTGCATTCTTGGTTACCAGGACATAATTGTTCCCCTTTATGGGTCTAAGGGAATGACTTAAGGATTTTACTTTTGAACCACCTTGCAAGCCATTAACAAAACCATTATCAGCCCATGGTCTTTCCTAAAGCCAAGCCTCTTCCGTCCTCCTTTTCCAGAATGCTTGGTCCTTCTGCATCTACCATAAGCTCTGCTTGTGAGCTCCTTGAACTCTGGGACTGCACCTTAGGGATCCCCTAAGATCCCTTAGGCCCCTCTTCAGCACTTGGCACAGAGTAGGTGGTCACAACTCTTAGTACCCATTGATACCTTCCAAGTTCTCATCCCAATCCCTCCCTCTTTTAAGTCTCTAAATCCTGGGCTCAGCCTTGATGAGTCTGTGCCTTGCACTGCCTGGCACACAATAGGTGCCAATGCTGTGGGTCAGAAGGCCCTAGCTGGCATAGGAGTTAGCTGTGAACATGTGAGGACCTTGTCTTCCACCTTGAGGTGTTTCAAGGTCTGAGCTTTCCCCTGTTCTGCTTATCCTCATGTTCCTGCTCTGGGCCCTTGGAGCCTCCCCTTGTCTTTATGTCTCCATCCCTTAAAGGGTTTTCAGAAGAAAAGCCAGAGAGAGTGGCTACTTCAGTCAGCAGGGAGATGGAGGGATGAAGGTGGAGGGGTCAGAGTAATTCTGATGTGAGAGGTGAAGGGAAAAGGGGGCCTGTCACTTCTCTGGGTCAGCAAGTGTCACCAGTAACCAACCTTTTCAAAAACTCACTCACCTTAATAGCTCTGGGAGAGGCTCAGGAGGGCTGAGAGGGGGAGGTGGGGACTGGACTGAAATCAATTCCTGTTCAAGGTAATTACAGGACACGTGCTGCTGCCCCAGCAGGGCGAATCAGAGGTTTAGCATCTCCCAGGGCAGCCAGAACGATTAGTTAGTAATAAAAACCTCATCACTCGCTGGGAGAGAGGTTCGGTCATTATAAACTTAGCTTTCTCATGCCTGCCAAAATTTGGCTGGGGGGGGATGTAGCATTTATTTAAACAACCTTATCAGGGCCCCTGACCACCAAGTTTAATGTTTTGAAAAGGAAATCTCAGCAGGTCTCTTAGAAATCCAGCTCCCAAGTTCCCAGGATCCTGGGATGCGGAATGACAGAGTAGATGATGCTGTGATTCTAGGCTGTACATTGGATTTTTTTCTTTGTGCTTTCCTTTTTCCCTCTCTCTTCTCTCTGCAAGTGATCTTTAGGAATCTTTTTGCACACAGACTGTCTCAGGGACTATCTGGAAGAAGGGTTTATCTCAAGTTGGAACCCCAGGAAACCCCTCCCCCCTTCACAAACAGCAAGCATCCCCCCAGCCCCCAGCAGCTCAGCTCTCTTCAGGAATTCAGCACCAGTCTCAGCCACACTTTGGAGAGGATGTTAAGAAATGGGACCAGCTGGACATCCGCAGCAGTCATCAGCTGCCCAGGGTGGGTAGACAGGGAAGCAAAGCCAGGGCACAGGCATGTCCTCAAGGAGACTGTGACCCCCTGAAGTGGTGGCCTCGGTAGCCCGTGTATCTCTGGATCCTTGCCCTGGCCAAAGCATGGTTCCAGAGCCACCCTGACCCTTCTTAGCCTGCCTGGAGACCCGCCGTTTGCTTAGGGGATCACAGGGGCTCATCCCTTGCCCCATCCCAGTGGCTCCAGAGAAAGTGTGCTGGGTATCAGAGTCTCCCGCTTCACCTCGAATCAGGCAGGGACACGCGGTGGGGCAGAGGAGCAGAGGTTTCCTAGGGCTGGGGTGGATGTGGTGGGGAGGCGACAGGAGAAGTGAAGCCCCCCACTAAGCCATCTGTCTGGACATGCAGTCAAATCTCATACACAGCCCCCACTGGGCACCGACAGGGACACAGATCCCTTCAGATGCGCATACAAATACTCCAGCACACTCACACCAACCCGTACTCAAAACATTCCCATCAGCTGCTGCGTACCCTCGTGACACACACAACACACACACACACACACACACACACACACACACACACACACAGAGACAAGAGTCCCCTCCAGGCCACAGCAACTTCCTTTCTCCCAGTCTGGAAATGTCCGCAGTTGCCCTTAAGGCTTAAACTTTTTCAGAGGGAGCGCTATGGATCGCACAGGGAGCATATCGAGGCCTGGGGGTTCTGGGCAGGGTTGTTCTCCCTTGGGGCTCTTGGCTTCCTCCCTCTCCCACACGCTCCTCACCTGGTAAACCGAGGCACAGCAGAAGGCTGTAGTAGACCACGGGCACGAAGCCCAAGCCGCAGACCGAGCCAGGGGACCAGGACAACGAGCTGTTGGCTACGAGGTGGGCGTGCGTGTGCTCCATGAGCTCGCCCCTCGCTCCCCTGCCAGCCCCGCTCTGGACGCCGGTTAGGTGGTGGCGGCGGCGGAGGCAGCAGCTAGAGCAGCAGCGCCTCTCTTCCCGCAGGACTTGCTTCTATCCTTTGCCGTGGTTCTCTCTGCTCCCTCCGCACCTGCTTGCCTGGAGTCCTGGCACGGCCCTTGTGTAGGGCACAGGACGCTGGGCGCAGGGACTCGGGAGGGGCTCCCAGAGCTGGTCAGTGCGCCTCCCACCTCGGACCTGCTCAGCTCCCGCCTCGGAGACGGGAAGCTGGGACGCTGCTCCCCGCAGCCAATCAGCAACTGCCTGGACGCGGATGATGGGCGAAGGGGGTGGATGCACGGGAGGAGGGGGTCCCAGCTGCTTCTTACAGCTCGGACTTCAGGAGAGCAGTGAGACCTGGGAACCCCAGAGGAAGACCCGAGTGGGAATCGGCTACCCCTTCTCCACCCCCTTGCGGGAGGGGCGTGGTGTGGGTGGGACCCGCTTCTCCTGCATCCGCTCAGTACTCCTCCAGCATGTCCTCAGTTTGCCTTTCTTGACTCTCCTAGCCACTTTTCTTATCCCTTGCCAGTGCTCTGAGTCCATCTACATATAGAGGATACTCTACCTAGGGCATGGGGGTAAGAGGAAGCTGTCGGAGGGAGGATGCTCAAGGATTGTCGTTTCTCCCGGGCCAGAGGAGCTGCGCTTGAAAGGAAGTGTGAATGCGTCTCAGTGCGTCCGTTGATTCTGAGGAAGGCCAGAGGTGGAGTGTCCCTGAGTGGATTGCCTTTGAAGGGGTTACAGGCTGGCTAAGAGAAGCCCGCCACACTGAGACCTTCTGTCAGGAATAAAGATGTTGCAACCATTCACACACACACACACCCACACCCCCCCCCCCCCCAAACTCACACAAAGATACACAATACCCAGTCATGTGGGTGCACTTATGCGGGCACGCGGAGGCCCTCTCATCCCTCACCCAGACACGTGAAAACAGAAGTGCACCCTTACCAACATGCACAAAGACCACATTCACATAACATCCCAGACACACACAAACCCGTGTGGGCATCATCTAGGGGTGGTTTAGTGTTTGAAAGTTGTGTGAAGTATAGGAGAGGTAAGCAGGTGGGACCTACGCAGCCTTGGAGAGTTGGGGTGAATGGGCACCTCCCTTTTTCTTCAGTGTAGGAGGTTGAAGAGTTCTTCTAGAGGCCACAACAGATTCGGGTAGGGAGAGAAATCAGGGGCTCAAGGCAGCATGTGTGAGAATTAGATTCTGTAGAAATACCTAGGAGAGGCATTTCCAGGGGCTGGGTGTAGCTGCTGCCACTTAGTGCAAGAGCATGTGATAGCTCAAAGAAGCCTAAGGCCCCTTGCTGTTCTGCCCCGGCACCCCCCCCCCCCACATTCATTCCTGGGGAGAAGGAACTGGCTGGGCTTTCTGCAGCCTCTTTCAGGTTTCCTAAGATGGAGGAGACCCCTGCTTTTTCATGCCCATCAAAGGGCATGTATCCATTCCCCATCATTGTTAGGGGCTCCCCAAGGAAGGCATTGGGGGTGGGAGTGGTAGTAAACTCTGGTGCAGCCAGGGCCAGGCAGTCTGCAGAAGGGAGGGATCTGCTGGGTCTGGCTGGGTCTGTGGTGAACCGAGAGGCTTGTGTTCTCCTAAGGGACAGATTATTAAAAAGAGTCATGTGGGTCTGGTGAGCACAGGTCTGATATCCCAAGCCAAGTTGGATATTGAAATTTTGTTGTGAACTCTCTCATTTAAATGTGACTACCCTGAACAAAAACAAAACAAAAACTCCACTGTGTTGATAAATAAAACAGTATCATTGCAGAGGTTCAATAAATAATGATTCAAAACCCTGCAGATTTGTCTGTAGGCAACCCAACTGAGATGAGAAGCTGGGACTAAGAGGGGGAGTGTATGTGGTTTGAGTAAGCTCCCCAGTCTATTCAGGGACCTCTCAACATTGTGACTCAAGGATAATGCCTCAGGGCTTTTGCCCTGGCTATTCCTAAACGGTCCTATTTAAAATTGAAATCTCCACTACTACCCTCCAACATGCTCACTTCCTCTGCCCCTTCCCCGTTTAACTTTTCTCCATCGTGCTCAGCACCATGGTCATACCACATGCAGTCTATTTAATTAGTTGGTTTCTTACCTGTTTCTGTTCTCAGAGGGGCAGGGCCTTTTGTCTGATTTGTTCACAGTTGCATCACCACCTTCTGTACTGTGCCTGCATATCGTAGACTCTCAGCAAACATAGAAAGAATGGAAGGCCCCGGCACCCATTGACCTAGGACATGTGGGACGTGGGGAGATGAGTTTATCTTTGTCTCTCTTTGCAGGCCAGACTGTCAGAATGTGGGATGCCGTGAGGGTTGGAGGGAATAGTCTCAGATTTAGCCTGTAATTATCATGTCTGACTGGCCACTCTAAAAATGATTTGTGTGGTTTGGATTATGGGGATCTAGTTAGAAACTCCTTATAAGGCTGCCTAGATGACTCAGTTGGTTAAGCGACTGCCTTCAGTTCCGTTATGATCCTGGAGTCCCAGGATCGAGTCCCAAATTGGGCTCCATGGGGAGTCTCCTTCTCCCACTGACCTCCCCTCTCACTCACTCTCTATCAAACAAATAAATAAAATCTTTATTAAAATAAAAAAGAAACTCTTTATAAAACTAGAAACTTGGCTGGGCATAGGAACAAGGCTGCATGGGGAATCTTGAGGGACCTTATTTTTTTCTGAGCCTCTATTTCCCCATCTATGAAATGGGGATGAAAGAAACCAGGGGTATACCTTGTTTCCAAGATGTTGGACAGGATGGGAGGCAGTAGAGGAAACAGTGTAGACTGTGATCTGGAGAATGGGGGAATTGAATGGGGTACTCTGCTGGCTCCATGGAGAACCTTGGCAGCCTGTCAAGGTCAAAGTTTCCTGGGAAATGGATGAGTTAGATGAGAAGAACTTTAAGATCCTAGGTCAAGCTTTTAGTCCTGGGAAGGGACAGGTTGAGTCAAGAACAAAGTCTGTTTAATTTTGCTCAAGGGCTGAGCCACTTGACTGGTTCTATAAGATGAGCATCAACTGTGGTTAGCTAAATTCATTCACTTATTAATTCTTTCAGCAGACTTTTACTGAACATTTAAAATGTGTGTTCATCAGGACCTGCTGCATCATTGTAGGGCCTAATGCAAAAATGAAAATACAGGGCTTCTTGTTCAAAAATTAAGAATTTTAGAGTGGCAGTACCAGAGCATTAAACCAGGCTTGGAGCACTTTCAAGTATGGGGCCGTATGTGCCTGTACAGGTCACACACCCATGAATCTAGTCCTGATTAAGATACAGAGGTAGGAAATAAGAGTTAACATTTACTAGGTAGGGGTTTTATTTTTTATTTTTTTTTTTAAGATTTTATTTATTTATTTGACAGACAGAGATCACAAGCAGGCAGAGAGGCAGGCAGAGAGAGAGGAGGAAGCAGGCTCCCTGCTGAGCAGAGAGCCCGATGCGGGGCTCGATCCCAGGACCCTGAGATCATGACCTGAGCCGAAGGCAGCGGCTTAACCCACTGAGCCACCCAGGCGCCCCAGGTAGGGGTTTTATGATGAGACAGCTGTGTCTTAACTCATTACATCCTCACAATAACACTAGGAGGAAGGTACAATTACTAGCTCAATTTTATAGGCAAGGAAACCAAGGCACAGAAAAGTTTAGTAAGTTGCTCAAGTTCAGCTGACTGGGATTAGGTCCAGGGTAGTCTGGCTCCGGAGCCTGTGCTGGAACCACTTCCATTTAGTGGAAGGACAGGCATACAACAGGAATCTGTCACACTGTGATATAGGCCCCATGGGACTCAAGGGCTGGGACTTCATCTGTATTTTCTGCTGTATCTCCCATTCCAAGGACATACCTAGTGCCAGGTGGATGAACAGAAATCAATCTTAAATGAGTAAATGAGTTAATATAATAAAAATATACGAGTAATGTTACAGGAAGGAGTTGAAAATTCAAATGCCTATAAGTCTGGACAGGTAATAAACATGAATGAGACAGAACTACTTATTGTACATTCTTTATTTCCATAAAGAAATATGCTGTCTCCCATTTTCCTGGAAACACTTGGCCCTCTTGGTCTTGCTTTCATTTTTCTACGCTTTGATGGAGGTAGTGGTCTAAAGGAATAATTCTTTTCTCTAGGAAAAGTGGAAGCACAAACATAAATTGTAATTAACAGAACTTAGAGGTGTGAATGCAAAAGGGAGTGGTGGGGACTGTAACAGACTGGAACTATGTGCTAGCACTGTACTGAGTTCTGGATATATAGTCGTTTTAACAAGTTGACATGATCTCTGATTTCCTGAATCTTAAATGTAAGACCTAGGCATGAATCATTTCATCTGAAACCACACACACATGCACACATACAGAGAGATCTAAACTTGGATAAGTGCTATCAAGAAGAAAATCAAAGGGGGAATGTCTGAGTAGCTCAGTCCATTAAGCATCTGCCTTTGGCTGAGGTCATGATCCCAGGGTCCTGAGTTTGAGCCCCACATCGGGCTCCCTATTCAGCTATGAGCCTGCTTCTTCCTCTCCCTCTGCCTGCTGCTCTCTCTGCTTGTGCTCTCTCTCTCTCTGTCTTTCAAATAAATAAATAAATAAGATCTTTAAAAAAGAAAAAGTCAAAGGAAGGAGAGAACATGTATTAGTGAGATCTGATATAGTCTGGCAATCAGGGAAGGCTTCTCTCAGGTAGTGATATTTGAATCTTAGGTGAAAAGTGAAGGACAAGTAAGGGTTAACTAGGTAAAGGGATGTGGAGCTGGGGTTAGGGGAGCATCTGCAGTCAGAGGAAAGAGCAAGTGCAAAGGCCCTGGGGTGTAATAGAGAAGGACTCTTTGAAGAACTAGAAGACCAGGGAGGCTGGTGTGCAGTGATTGGGGTGGGCGGTACATGGAGCTGGATGTGGTTGGAGAATGGGAGGGGCCTTGCAGGCTGTGTCAAGGAGTTTGGTCTTATCCATAGTTTAAAGCAGGGGAGTCCCATGATTAGATTTGCATTTTAAAACATTTGTCAGGGAGGGGCGCCTGGGTGGCTCAGTGGATTAAGCCGCTGCCTTCGGCTCAGGTCATGATCTCAGGGTCCTGGGATCGAGCCCCGCATCAGGCTCTCTGCTCCACGGGGAGCCTGCTTCCTCCTCTCTCTCTGCCTGCCTCTCTGCCTACTTGTGATCTCTCTCTCTGTCAAATAAATAAATAAAATCTTAAAAAAAAAAAAAAAACATTTGTCAGGGAGGTGGAGGATTGATAGAAGGGAGGCAAGAACGGAGGTGGGAAGACAAGTTACAAGGCTGTCAGGTTGGACATGTGAGAAATGATGGCAGCTTGGACTAGGGCGGTATTGATGGAGTGGACTTCATCCCGGAAGCTCGGAGAGTAGTGCATAAAGAGAGTGGGGAGAAGGAAGGGTGGGAGAGAGAGATGAAGAGAGAGACACACTCACACGGAGACAGACAGAAAAAGAAAAAAGAAAGACAGACAGAGATATGGAGAGAAGGCACAGTGAGGATGGATGAATAGACCGATTGATAGGGAGGGAGACATATGCAGTGATTATAAGTGAGGTTGTTCTGGATGGGAAGGTTGGTGAAAGGGGCTTGGAGCTCCCTAGGACCACACTGCTGACCCATTTTGTGCCCCTACCTCCCACAAGAGTGTAACTTGTCCTTTGGTTTATCCTCACTTTATAAGGCTCCTCTAAAGAGTTGCCTCATACCCTAAGGTACCCCCACCTCCCTGACACTGACACCCATCTTCTCCATTACTTACCACATTGTGTCCCTGATCGAGGGTTACTTGTTACTTCTGCTTCCTGGATTCAGATCACCTCATGGGCAGGGTAAGTTTCCCACCTCTTTGAATCTTCAGTTCAGAATCTAACTGCACTGTATATAGTGTACCTGTTAACAGTTAAGGCCTTGAACCCAGACTTAGGTGTGAATTCCTAGTAACTGTAGCCCCTAAGACTCTGTTTTAATTGAAATTGATAGAAAAAAAGCTAGTTTTTATATATAACCAAAAATTCAAAAGTTGGCTGGACTTTAGGCCTGGCTGGATCCAGGAGCAAAATTTACCCACCCCCCCTTCTGCCTATGGGGTCTGATTTTCTTTGGATTAGTTGCATTCTTAAGCAACTTCTTACAACATCATAAAAAAAGTTGGATACAAGCATCCCTGCATTTATCGTATTGGATTAGTAACCTGAGTTGAGAGGAAATTTCAGTGTGAGTCCTGGGGAAGGCTCTTAGTGGACTACCCAGACCCATGTGCCCATCTCAACTAAACTCACCGTTTGAATTGGGTTTATTTCTTTCTTTCTTTCTTTTTTTTTTTTTTTTAAGATTTTTATTTATTTATTTGACAGACAGAGATCACAAGTAGGCAGAGAGGCAGGCAGAGAGAGAG
Source organism: Meles meles (assembly GCF_922984935.1). NCBI lineage: Eukaryota > Metazoa > Chordata > Mammalia > Carnivora > Mustelidae > Meles > Meles meles. Next base: position 29,130,116 of record NC_060086.1, on the reverse strand, counting down.
GAGGAAGCAGGCTCCCGGCTGAGCAGACAGCCCGATGCGGGGTTCAATCCCAGGACCCTGGGATCATGACCCAAGCTGGAGGCAGAGGCTTTAACCCACTGAGCCACCCAGGCACCCCTTGAATTGGATTTCTATAGCCAACCAGAACTGCATTGATTGGCCAGGTGGGGCTTATGGGCCCAGTGATGGAGCCAAGAGAAGGGATCAGTTCTTTCCAAACCACATGGACTGACTACAGAGGAGGTGGATCATACAGTCAAAGGAAACATGGTATTTTGTAACAGGAGAAATGAGAATAGATGTTGGTCAGGCAAAGCAATACATGTCTGCAAGCTGAGCTCAACCTGTGGGATACCAGTTTGCTAATCCTCTGTTAGAGATAGGTCACATATTTTTATTTTCAGTTATCTATTTAATTAAAAGATAGGCTTTATTTCTAAAAAAAGAATGAAAAAATAGACTTTAATTTTTAGAGTATTTTTAGGTTCACAGCAAAATTGAGTGGAAAGTACAGAGATTTCCCACATAACCTCTGCCCCACATATGCTAGACCACCTCGTTACCAGTGTCCCCCAGCAGAGTGGTACATTTGTCATAATGGAGGAACCTACACGGATGCATCATTATCATCCAGCATCCCTGATTTACATTAGGGTTCACTCTTGGTGTTGTACATTCGTGGGTTTGGACAAAATGTGTAAAAACATGTATCCACCATGACAGCATCACAAAGAGTAGTTTTGCTGCCCTAAAAATCCTCTGTGCCTCACCCATTCACCTTCCTTCTCCTTAATGCCTGTGTTTTATTTTTTATGTCAGAAATACTCCATATGTGCACCATAAACAGATACTGAACTCTGGTTAGTAGCGTGCATGTTGAAGCTCAGAGGTCAAGTGTCATATTGTGTGCCACCAACTATGAAGAGTACCAAAAATCAAATGGATTGATGGGTAGACAGAAGAATGGTTACATATGTGTTAACCCAAAGAGATCTTAATAGTAGAATCTAGGTCATGGGTAAATGAGTTTTTGCTGTAAAATTCTTTCAGTTTTGGTGTATCCTTGAAAATTCTTATAGTGAAATACAGGAAAAATATCTTGTGTACTGTGTCTTGGGCACGTTGGTTATTACAAGCTATTGTCAAAACCAACAGCTTCTGGTGGTGTTGCACTTCTTTACAAATTCAGTCTCAGAAATTGTTGCAGAAGACCATTCCTTCCCTGCTATTAGGCTGTCAAAATAGTACCTGACATTTCCCCTGATGCTTCAGTTCTCCACTGACCTTGGCCAGCTTTGCTGGAGTTTTGACCAGTTTGTCTTTGTCTGCAGGCTCTTGTTTGCTTTCCAATAAGAACCGTAGCATTGCGTTTCTCTGCGTGTTTGTTTTACTCCACACGCATGTTTTGTGGTTGTGGATGTCTAGTTGAGCTGCTGAGAATCCATCCGTGCCAGCGCTCCTTGCAACAACCATTCATTACAGTTCTTTGAGGGGCACGTCAGTTCTTACAGAATTTGGATAAAGTCTTTTGTTGCTTGCCACTGATCTGTTGAAGAGGTCATGGACTGCCACAGAGCAGGAAGAGGATATTTCCACAGATGTATGCCTCTCTCTCCCCTGCAGTCCTGTGGAGGAAGAAAGGGCCCATGTTGCATTTCACATGGGCAAATTTCATCAAGAGGCGAAGAATGAAGATAAGGTGAAGAAACAGGGCCTTTGCCTGAGAGAAAGAGTGGGGCGAGGGTCAGGGCAGTGTGTAAGTGTGTGGACATGTGTGTATGCGTATATGTACGCATATATGTGTTTGTGTGTGCACATATGCATCACACACATCTGTGTGTGTCTATATATGCGTTTTGTGTGGGTGCACCTGTGTGGCAGCTTGAGCGTGGTGTAATTGACCAGGAGGTTGAAGCATGAGGAAAACAGTCTTTTCTCTTTGGTTCAGAGAGACCCAGGAGACTCAGGAGTATCTTTTCAGACTCACTTTGCTCCTTTCCCCTTACCCAACAAAAGTGATTTGGAGCAGAGTGAGAAAAGAGGGATAGATGGATGGAAAGAGTGAGTGAAGTGGGGGAGAGGAGAAGAGAAGAGAGAAGGGAAATGGAGGAAAGAAATAAAACCATTCTCACCAAACTACCTGTCTCTTATCAGGCAAGGAAACATGTAATGGCAAAAAGTATTCAGTGGGTGACATGTTGTGATAATTTGAGCATTTACGTAATCTCTGGGCAGTAGTTATTTCATATTCAGGAGATGTGCAGAATCTTATTCTTCTTCCCAGCAGGTCTTGATTTCCTTTTGGAGAGTGAACCTCTCTGCCTGGTGTGGTCTCAGAGCAAATTCAGGTGCCTGCTGCTCATTTACAGAAGCTGAAGGGGCCAGATCCTCTGACTCAGAACTGTTGGGACGGAAGGGGCAGGTATCTTAAACTTCCCAATAGATTCTGTCAGAATCTTGAATGAGTGAAACAAGGGCAGGAGAAGAGCCTGGGTTTCATTCATCTCCATAAGGGCTGTCCAGCAGGACTCAGATGCTCTGGGGCCATTGTTTCTTGTTTCTTGCCCATTCTCATATCTATGGTTCCCTGTTTCCCAGTGAGCCCTCGAGTTATCTCCTCACTCCCATACCCGTAGCAGTATTATTCATATTCCTGAAGATGTGGCCACAGCCTCAATGTCTATTTATGGGTGAATGGATAAAGAAAGTATAGTATACTCATACAGTGGAATATTATTCAGCCTTAGAAAAAAGGGAATCTTGTCATATGTGACAACATGGATAAACCTTGAGGACATTACACTGAGATAAGTTAGTCACAGAAAGATAAATACTACCTGATTCCTCTTCCATGAAGTATCTAAAATAGCCAAACTAATGGAAGCAGAGTAGAATGGCTATTGCCAGGGGCTAGGGTTGGGGGATTGGAGAGTTGCTGCTCAAGCGGCATCAGGTTTCAGTTATGCAAGAGGAGTAAGTTCTTGAAATCTTACCTTTAATGTCATGCCTATAGTTAACAGTGTTGTATTAAACACTTAAAATTTTGTTAAGTTAAATGTTCTTACTACAGATTTTTAAAAATTAAAAAAATCCCAGGGGCACCTGGGTGGCTCAGTGGGTTGAGTCTCTGCCTTTGGCTCAGGTCATGATCTCAGGGTCTCAGGATCTCATGATCTCAGGGTCTCAGGATCTCATGATCGAGCCCCACATCAGCAGAGAGCTTGGAGGGGAGCCTGGTTCTCTCTCTCTGCCTGTCTCTCTGCCTACTTGTGATCTCTCTCTGTCGGTCAAAGTGAATAAATAAAATCTTAAAAAAAATTAAAAACAACCCATAGTCTAGATAAGGCTATGTAGAGAGGTGAGGAGTACTTCTCCAAAAAAAAAAAAAAAAGAAAAAGAAAAAGAAAAAAAAACCCTCCCTTTTGTTTAAGTTAGGATTCTGTTGCTAGCAACGCAAAGACGTGCATTGCTCCATCAGTGATCTTTGCTGTCATTACAGTAACACTTCAAAATTTGATAGAACTTTACTTTTGACAAATACAGCCATGTACACCATTTTATTTTAATCCTCATTATTACCTGTGTGAAGTGGTCAGAGCTTAATTAGCTCTTCTTACACATAGGAAATTCATGGCCTGAGAGAGCAAAGTGCCCACACGATTACCTAGTGTTTGAAAATTGCGATACCCACAGAGATGATTCTGTCCAATTCCTGCATTTTACAGCTGAGAGAATTGAGGTCCCGGGAAGTTAAGTGAGGTGCCCATGGTCACACACTGTATCACAGCTGGAACTCTTAGTCTCATGCCACTCCTTGCAAAATTGACAATTGGTTCCAGAAGGGACATTAACTTGTTGTTGACATCATGTCTATGTGTTGTGTGAGTAAAAAGTTACCAAATACCATTTTCCTCTAATTTGTGTAATTTCAGAGGCCAGGAATTCTTATACACTGTATAACATCTAGAACAGATACTCAGGTTGTCAAACTGGAAGATGAGAGAAGGTTTGAATATTCTTTCTAGCTAGGTTATCATGAGAACATTCCCCCCATCCTGGAGCCTTTCTTTCTTTCTTTTTTTTTCCCTCCCAACCACTACATTCCAACTGCTGAAAAGTTCAATTTTCTTTAAGAGCCTCAGAAATAGTCCTAAGAGGGAGGCATGGGGTATTAAGAGCAGTGAGAGTGAAGGTACTTACCAGAATCTTCCCCGCAGGGATAAAACATTGAAATGTACAGAAAGCATGACTCATCAATGTACAGATAAGGCTGGTTCTGCGAAGCAGCAACGGAGACTGAAGCAGAGCAGCTAGAAAGGCCAGCAGGGAGGCAATCTAAGTGGCTGGGCCAGGCTAGGTGGGGGGCAGAGGAATGAACTGTCCTGCTCAGGAAAGTTTCAGAATGTCCTGAAAACCTGAGCACCAAAGGCTGTCTTCCCTGGAACGGCACTGTCATCTCCTGGACTCCGCATTCTTGATCTAAGAGACTAATTTACAGTGCAGCATTGGATCCTAGTACCACTCTGCCTCTCTATAGCTGATGCTGTGGGAAGAGAAGGTGCAGGAGGCTTAGAGAGAGATTTTAGTGCTTGCCCTAACTTTGCAGGTGATGGTCAGTCATATAACATGAAAGCTAATTTTTTAAGGCCAGCAGTCACTGGAGCCTTCTCCAGAGATGCATAGGAGGCTTTTCCAGGTTGAAAACTTTAGTTCTGGAAGCAAACATTGTGATCAGTCAGCATGGTGAGATTTCAGATTTTGTACCTAGGTAGAACTGGGTTTAGAAGAGGCCTATGTGACTTTGGCTGGGTCACTTTTCCTGTCTGCGTCATAGGTTCCAACATGTAAGCTAGAGATAAAAATGGCATCTACCTCATAGGGTTGCTATTAGGATAAATGAAATAACTCCATACTTCCTGAAATTTAGCAATTTGAGTACTGTGTGCATGATTTTTGCCACTTTTACTATTATTGACATGATATTGCTCTTTAATTAGATATTTAAAATTTATTTTAAATTAATTTTTATCATGTAGAAGCAGACTCGTTTCTCTTGTTCTATAAAAAAGGGAAACCATTTAAAGAATCATGGTGAAAAAAATGAATGTCATTAAAATTCTAGCTAGAACTGTAGCCTGCCAAGGCTCTAAGACTTGTTCATTCTTTATTGAAAAGAGAGATTAGCAAGTGGTAGAGAGGCGTTAAAGACATGCTAGCACCCACTTGAGACTTTCCCTTGATGTAATTAGAAAGATGGGAAAGGGATGAACTGTTCACCATGTGATTCAACGTTATTTAATACTGGGTCTAGGAACCCTTAAAATTATATCCTCCATGGTCTCTTGTCTTAGTCTGTTCAGGCTGCTATAACAGAATACCTCAGAGTTTATAAACCACATAAACTTATTTCTTGTAGTTCTGGAACCTGGAAAGTCCAAGATCGGGGCAGCAGATTTGGTCCGTGGCAGGTGAGAGATTACTTCCTGGTTCATGGCCAGAGCCTCCTCACTGAGTCCTCACATGGTGGAAGTGGCTAGGGACCTGTGTGGGGTCCTTTTCATTAGGCCATTAATCCCATTCATGAGGCTCCACACTCATGACCTCACCACCTTCCAAAGGCCATACCTCTTAACACCATCATCTTTGGAGGTTAGGATTTCAACATGAATCTAGTATATGAGGGGGTGCACAGCATTCAGACATAGCATCTCTTGACTATACTTGGGAAACACTGCAGTGATGTATGCATCTTGCATAGTGCTTGACCCATAGGATACATTTACTCTTTTTCCCTTGTCCTTTGTCATTGTTGCTTTTTAAGTGACTGTTGGGAGTTTCAAGCATGGTAGCAACATTTCCAGGGGTGAATATACCTTTTTTTTTTTTTTTTTTTAAATCTGTTGTCAGGGTTGGTTTGATTTTTGAAAGGTGGATGGGAATTTTGTTCTCAGTTTAAAATGCAGGTCAGGGGCGCCTGGGTGGCTCAGTGGTTTAAGCCGCTGCCTTCGGCTCAGGTCATGATCTCAGGGTCCTGGGATCGAGTCCCGCATTGGGCTCTCTGCTCGGCAGGGAGCCTGCTTCCCTCTCACTCTCTCTGCCTGCCTCTCTGCCTACTTGTATCTCTCTGTCAAATAAATAAATAAAATCTTTAAAAAAAAATAAATAAAATGCAGGTCAGAACCCATGGTGCTATAGGGTACTTTCTGGTCTAAATGTAGCATTAGAGGTCAAAATATGTCATAGCAGGAAGGGGAAAGAAGTAAAACTTTTTTTTTGAAGATTTCATTCATTCATGACAGAGAGCGAGAGAGGGAACACAAGCGCAGAGGAGCTGGAGAGCGAGAAGCAGGCTCTGTGCTCAAGCCTGATATGGGGCTCCATCCCAGGACTCTGGGATCATGACCTGAGCTAAAGGCAGTCGCTTAACTGACTGAGCCACCCAGGTGCCCCCGAAACTTTTATTTTTATTTATTTATTTTTTTTAAAGATTTTATTTATTTATTTGACAGAGATCACAAGTAGGCAGAGAGGCAGGTAGAGAGAGAGGAAGGGAAGCAGGCTCCCCGCTGAGCAGAGAGCCCAATGCGGGGCTCAATTCCAGGACCCTGGGATCATGGCCTGAGCCCAAGGCAGCGGCTTAACCCACTGAGCCACCCAGGCACCCAGAAGTAAAACTTTAAAAAAATAGTTTGCTCTATTCCTGTTTATTTCTTTTTCTTTTTATTACTTTATTATATTTAAATATAACTTAATTTAATTTTTTAGATTTTATTTATTTATTTATTTGAGAGAGAGAGAGGCAGGTGGAGGGGGAGGAGCAGAGGAAGAGGACAAGCAGACCCTGCACTGAGCACTTAGCCTGACACAGGGCTGGATCCCAGGACCCTGAGATCATGACCTGAGCCAAAATTAAGAGTCAGATGCTTAACTGACTGAGCCACATAGGTGCCCCATATTATATTATTTTTTTAAAGTTTTTACTTGAATTCCAGTTGGTTAACATACAGTGTTATATTAGTTCCAAGTGTACAGTATAGTGATTCAGCAGTTCCATTCATCACCCTGTGCTCATCAGGGCAAGTGTGCTCCTTTTTTTTTTTTTTAAAAAAAAGACTTTTATTTATTTATCTGACAGAGAGAGAAGATCACAAGTAGGCAGAGAGGCAGGCAGAGAGAGAGGGGGAAGTAGGCTCCCCGCCAAGCAGAGATGGGGAGCTCAATCTCAGGACTCTGGGATCATGACCTGAGCCAAAGGCAGAGGCTTTAACCCTCTGAGCCACCCAGGCACCCCCCTTTTTTTAAAGATTTATTTATTTATTTGAGAGAAGGAGGGAGAGAGAAAAGTGGAGGGAGAGAGAGAGGGCATACAGGGGGAGGGGCAGGAGAATCTCAAGCAGACTACCCAAAGAGCATTGAGTCCCATGTGGGCCTCGATCTCAACACCCTGAGATCATGACCTGAGCCAAAATCAAATCAACCAGCTGAGCCACCCAGGTACACAATTGTACTCCTTAATTCCCATCACCTATTTCACCCTTCTCCCTCCCACCTCCCCTCTGGTAACCATCAGTTTGTTCTCTATAATTAAGAGCCTCTTTCTTGATTTGTATCTCTTTCTCTCTCCCTCTTATTTTTTCTTCTGGTTATTTGTTTGTCTTCTTAAATTCCACTTATGAGTGAAATTCTACAGTATCTGTCTTTTTCTGACTGACTTATTTTGCTTACAATTATACTATAGCTCCATCAACATCATTGCATAGCAAGATTTAATTCTTTTTCATGGCTGACTAATATTCCATTGTTTATATATACCACATCTTCTTTATCCAGTCATCAATCGATGGACACATAGGCTGCTTCCATGTATTGGCTATGGTAAATAAAGCTACAGTAAACATAGTGGTACATACATCCCTTTCAGTTAGTTGTTGTTGTTGTTTTTTTTTTTTTGAATTAATGTTCTTGTATTGTTTGGGCAGCTACCCAGTAGTGCAGTTGCTGGATCATAAGATAGTTCTAGTTTTAACTTTTTTTTCCCTCTCTCTTTTTTTTAAAAAAGATTTTATTTATTTATATGAGAGAGAGAGTGAGCTCGTGAGAGGGGAGAAAGTCAGAGGGAGAAGCAGACTCCCCGTGCAGCTGGGAGCCCGATGCAGGACTCCGGGATCATGACCTGAGCCCAAGGCAGTTGCTTAACCAACTGAACTACCCGGGTGCTCTATTTTTTAATTGTTGAGAAAACTCCATACGGTTTTCCCTACTGGCCACACCAGTTTACATTCCCACCAACAGTGTGAAAGGGTTCCCCTTTGTCCACATTCTTGTCAACACTTGTTGTCTCTTGTATTGTTGAATTTAGCCATTCTGTCAGGTGTGAGGTGATATATCTTGTGGTTTTGATTTGCATTTTCCTAACAATGAGTGATGTTGAGTCTTTTCATGTGTTTGTTGAGCATCTGTATGTCGTCTTCAGAGAAATGTCTGTTCATATCTTTTTGCCCGTTTTAAAATTAGATTATTTGTTTTTTGAGTGTTGTTTTATTAAGTTCTCTCTATATATTGGGTACTATCCCTTTATTAGATGTGTCATTTGCATATATCTTCTTCCATTCCGTAGGTTGCTATGGAGAAGCTTTTTATTTTGATATAATCCCAATAGTTTATTTTTGCTTTTGTTTCCCTTGCCTCAGAAGACATATCTAGGAAATGTGCTACAGCTGATATCAAAGAAGTTACAGCCTCTGTTCTCTTCTAGGATTTTATGGTTTCAGGTCTCACATTTAGGTCTTTAATCCACTGTGAGTTTATTTTTGTGAATCGTATAAGAAAGTGGTCCCGCTCCATTCTTTTGCATGTTGCTGTCCAGTTTTCTTTTTTGCACTGGTATTATTCTTTCTTGCTTTGTTAAAGATTAACTGATCCTACAATTATAGATTTATTTCTGGATTTTATATTCTGTTCTGTTGATCTATGTGTCTGTTTTTGTGCTAGTACCACACTATTTTGATCATTACAGTTTTGTAATACAACCTGAAGTCCATAATTGTGATGCCTCCAGACTTACTTTTCCTTTTCAAAACTGCTTTGGCTATTCAGGGTCTTTAATGGTTCCATACAAATTTTAGGATTGTTTATTCTAGTTCCATGAAAAACACTGTTGATATTTTGATAGGGATTGCATTAAATGTGTAGATTGCTTTGGGTAGTACGGACATTTAACAATATTTGTTCTTCCAATCTATGAGCATGGAATATTTTTCCATTCCTGTGTCATCTCCAGTTTCCTTCATCAGTGTTTTATAGTTTTCAGAGTACAGGTCTTTCATTTCTTTGATTGGTTTATTGCTAGGTATCTTATAGTTTTAGGCGCAATTGTAAATGAGACTGATTCCTTAATTTCTCTTTCTGCTGCTCCATTCTTGGTGTATAGGAATGCAACAGATTTCTGTATGCTGATTTTGTATCTTGTAACTTTACTGTTTTTGTTTATCAGTTCTATCAGGTTTTGGTGGAATATTGTAGGTTATCTGTTAGTAGTATCATGTCGTCTGCAAATAGTGAAAGTTTTACTTCTTTCTTACCAATTTGGATTCCTTTTATTTCTTTTTGTTGTCTGATTGCTGTGGCTAGGACTTCCAGTATTATATTGGATAAAAGTGGTGAGTGTGGACATTTTTGTCTTACTCCTGAGCTTTCCCCGCTAAGGTCAGAAACAAGATGAGAATGTCTATGCTCACCACTTTTGAAGACTTCCTTCATTTTTAGTTCTTTGCATACATTTTAAAATTATTATCAGAAATATTCATTGCCCTCATCTTAGCAGTAATGCTGATATCAGTTATGAGAAACATGCTATTAGTAGCATATTGGTTGTATTTTCTTATTTTGTGTATTTTTGATGTTCCGACATTTGGGTGCCCTGATTCTAGAGTGACTATCCCTCCCAGGGCTAGCTAATTTGTAGAGATGACAAACAAGTCTCTTCAGGCACACTTTTGCTAGATAAACCAACTAATCCAGAGCCCATACCCTCGAACATCTCCTCTATCAGACTCCTCTCATGCCAAGCCAGTGTTCTCCCTAAATCACCCCAGGCCAGGTACTAGACAACTAGGGACTACCCTTGTAGCCCACAGCCTGTTGAAATTATGCAAACTATCCAGTCCAGAGTTATTCACTGTACCTATCCTGCCTCTCCCATTCCTTTCTTTGAGAATTCCCATAAGGCTCTGGGTCATGCTACGCCCTCTTCCACCTCTGCCTCCTGACTGTTTCTGGTGTTTCCCACATGGTCCTACTTGACATGCCTTCTGATTCTAGGGATCTGCGAGTATAAACTTCTTACTTTATGATAGTCATTTCTATGTCTATGTGTCTTAACTACCTGATTAAAACAAATTCTGGGTATGAATTTTAGAAGAGATGGCACTCTGGTAAGAACTATTGTGTTAAAAAACCTCTACCAATGTCTTTTCTTCTCAAGCTGAGTGAAATCCAGAATAGCAGCAAGAGTAAAGAGGCATATCAGGATCCAGTCCTTGACTACCTCATGTAATTTGGTAGTATGTCCTGACACACTGGCTTTTTATTTTCTTTTACAGTCATGACAAACTCTGTTTTGCCTTGGGGCTTGCTATTCCTCTTGCTCAACCATTATTCAACTCACTGCCCAAATCTCCTGTTCTGTGTCCAAACAGCTGTAGTTTGATCACTGCTTCATGTTATTTTGCTATTTTAATTATCTGAGTATCCTCTCTTCCCTCCCACTCCAATGCAAGTTCCATGAGAACAGGGATCTTATCTGTCTTGTCACCACCAGAACCTCCTGGCATGTAAAGTTTTTAATGACTATTCACTGAATATATGACTTGTATGACTTAGTCTCCACTATTTTAACGGGTAAGGAAAACTATTTCCCCCATTTTACAGATGAAGAAACAGCCTCAGAGAGCTTATAAAAAGTTTATGTGCTCTTACACAGCCGGTAGGTGATAGACCCAAGTTTTGAACCCAGGTAGTTTGACTCCAGAACCATTATACTGAGGTTCCAAGTGTTAGGCATTGTGCTTAAGATCACCTAGATACTAAGAATTCTAAGCCAGCTCTATCTGACCCCAAATTTCCTGCTATAGCTACTAGTCCATGTTGATTTCTGGAATAAGGGAGTTTGGGACTTCAGAGCTATGATTGCCCAAATGAGATCAGTTTATGCCCATATCAGTTGATGGAGAGATGACTGAACTGTAGCCATCACCAACATTGATTTTTAGTGACAGGAGTGCATAATATTGGGATATGAATTTCAGTGTTTTTTTTTTTTTTTCTTACACCAATTAAGTGTCCATTGCCAGCTGGGTGTCCTATAATTCAATTGACATCTGATACCATGTACCTGGAGATAACATCAGATTCCCAGATTAAGGGCTTAGTCTTACCGGACTGCCCTCCCCCTTCCCCCAGTCACTTCAGATGCCAGTCTCAAGCCTAGATTGTTAACGTGTACTCCTTACTGACTGCCTATAAATCAGAGGTTCCCAAAAACTTTTTCTCAGGTTCCATTAATTTGCCAGAGCAGCTCACAAAACTCAGAGAAACATTTCACTTACTAGATTACTGGTTTATTATAAAAGAATATGATTCAGGAACAGCCAGATGGAAGGGATACATAGGGGGAGGTATGGGGAAAGGGGGTGGAGCTTCCCTGTCTCCTCTGAGCTTATAGCACTTCCACATGCTTGCTAACCCAGAAGTTCTCTGAATCTCCCCATCAGATGGGTTTTTATGGAGGCTTTATTACATCGGGTGATTGATTAAATCATTGGCCATTGTTGATTGAACTCAAATCTCCTGCTCCTCTCTGTTCCCCAAAAATGGTGGTGGGGGGAATGAAAGTTCCAACCCTCAAATTATGTGGTTGGTTCTCCCTGGCAAACCCGCCCCCATCATAAAGCTTGATCCAAAAGCCATCTAATTAACATAAAAAGATACCTCTATCACTCTCAATACTTATGAAATTCCAAGGGCTTTAGGATCTCTGTACTACGAATGGGGCAAATACCAAACATATATTTCTTACTGTAAATTACAGTATCACAGTGTACAAAGCAGATCTAATAATTAACAAGGCCACCTAGGTTGGTGATCCCATAGCCATCCGTGGAGAGTGTGTGCCTAGAGACTGGCTGCTCCTCTGTAGACTGAGGGTCACCCATCTGATAGTGACCACTTGTCCTGCCCCCACTGCTTCCCTCCTTGCACAGTTCACCCAGCGTTTTCCCCATGTTCCTTGACAAAGCACAAAGGGCTTCATCCATCTTCCACCTCTCTGTTCCAGCCCCTGCCCCCAACAGCCTTTGTCATGTAACTACACCCAGTTCTTTGCAACTAAAAAACCTGAGTTAGCTTATTAGCAGCGTGGCACATGACAACTAACTTAACCTCTTTAAACCTCAGTTTATTCATTTATATAAATGGGTGTAGTATTTCCCAACTTGCATAATTATAAGGAACATTAAATCTTGCACACAATATTTGTTGATTGAATGACCCTTATTTCATCCTAATGCCACTTTGAGATAGATCCAATTATCTTGTCTATTTTATGGGTGAAGAAACAAGCTCAAAGAGAATACTTGGTAAGTGATCACGTGGCCAGTAAGTGATAAAATTGGATTTCAGCAAAGACAGTCTGACTCAAGAGTCTGTACTCTGAGCCATATCCTCAATGTCCCAAGAGGTTATGTATTGTCAACCTACAAATGTTAGTTTTCTTTACTCTCTTACATATCTGTAAAATAGAGTTAATGATACTATCTACCTTATGGGTTGTTGTATGAAATACCAAATGAAATTTCAAATCTAAGAAGCTTAGTACAGTATTTGCAATGTTGTAAATATACAATGAATCCTATTGGTAGTAGTAAAGGAATTATGGTTGATTGTATCAGAATGCATTTGGCTGCAAGTAACAGAAAACCTGATTCAAATAGATGAAGCAAAAAGGAAATTTATTTTCTCAAATGAAAACAAGTCCTGAGAGAGGTATTCAGAGCTGTGAAATCAGTGATTGGGTGAGTAATATGATCTAGGGCTCAGATTATCTTGTCTTCTTATGTGTTGTTATCTTTGTTGTTTCTGTTATCCTCTCCAGTTACCCTTCTTCATACTCACAAGATAGTGGTAACTACTCTGTGCATACACCACAAAAAAAGGGCCATTTCTCCCCCTTTGACTCTTTTTTTTTTTTTCAGTGAGGAAAAGCTTTCTTAAAAGTTCTCCCACTCCCTGACACTTCTCAGGTCTTCATGGACAGTTGTGTTGCCATCCCATACTCCAACCAGTCCCTAGAATTGCAAGATAATGAGTGGGAAGGCTTTATAATATAAAACTGATAACCCCCCACCCTCAGCTTGAGTGACAGTGGGCAGGTTACTTCTCTGTCTCAGATTTTTTCATCTGTGGAATTCAAGAATTGACTGATTTACAGTATTAAAGGAATATTCAGGAAGGTTATGCAGAGTACCAGACACCTCAGTGGATACTCAGTCTTCACCCCCTTACTTAGTCTCAGTCATCACAGAATAGTAAAATGATACTGAATATTCAAAAGTTGAATTTAAGGATCTGAACCATCATTTATAGGTTGTGAGACTCTGGTTAAATTGCTTATTTTTAAATTTTATGAGAATTTCAGTGATGATAGTGATAATTATGATAATAGTACTTTCTACTCTTTGTTTTATGCTGACTAAGTGGTGGGTACCATAGTAGATACTTGAACTACATTAGCCAGTTTAATATTTTTTTAAAGATTTTATTTATTGGGGCGCCTGGGTGGCTCAGTGGATTAAAGCCTCTGCCTTCGGCTCGGGTCATGGTCCCAGGGTCCTGGGATCGAGCCCCGTATCAGGCTCTCTGCTTGTCAGGGAGCTTGCTTCCCCCTCACTCTCTGCCTGAGTGTCTGCCTACTTATGATCTCTCTCTCTGTCAAATAAAGAAATAAAATCTTAAAAAAAAAGATTTTATTTATTTGACAGAGAGAGAAATCACAAGTAGGTAGAGAGGCAGGCAGAGAGAGTGGGGGGAAACAGGCTCCCCACTGAGCAGAGAGCCCAAGGCGGGGCTTGAACCCAGGACCCTGAGATCATGACCTGAGTTGAAGGCAGACGTGCAATCGACTAAGCCACCTAGGTGCCCCTAGCCAATTTAATTTTTATGAAAACCTTTATTACCTAGGCATTGATTCCATTTTACAGATGAGAAGTTAAGTAACTTGACAGGATTAGGTAACTAGTAAGTGATGTAGCTAAGAATTGAGGCCTGCTTTGTCTGTATTAAAAGCCCCACATTTTTAAAAATTAAATTAAGTTTAATATTTAATTTTAATTTTAATTTTTTTAAAGCCCCACACTTTTAATGGCCACATGAGAATGCCTTGATTTCTTATATTATGGGTATCAGTTTCCTCATGTGTAAATGTGCATAACAAGATCTTTCTTTTCCCACTTCTCGAGGTTGGTGGGGGAGAATCAAATAAGAATGGGTCTGAGAAAACCGAATGAAAACTCTAAATTACAAGAGATCACCTTTGCTAGTATGGATAACAATTGGTAGTAGACACAAGAAACATGATCCAGCAACCCCAGGTTAGAGGCACTGATGCTGAATTACCACCATCTAATTCCTCTGTTAAGGAGTCTGAATCCTTAGTCCCTCTTCCCCTCCTCTCACTCCCAGGCTGAAGTATTTATATGCCTCATTCTGTTTCATATGCCCTGGGACCCTAGCTCTTCTTCCAAGGTGACAACCAGATAGTAATGATAAATTAATTGGTGCCAAGGGGCTAATGGGAAAATGATATAGGAGGTGCTGGAAGCACTAAAATCTCAGTTCTCCCCTTCCTTCCTTCCTTCCTTCCTTCCCGTATTCCATGTCTTTCCCCTTATCCTCTCCTACATCCCCTAAGATGTCCATGTTGATAATAACTTGTGGGAGCATGCCCTCTGTTTTCCCGTCTTACCTTCCTCTGTTTCATTGACTTTCAGTTGGAAACAATTTTTCTTCCTAGGGCAAACTTGGCAATGTCTGGAGATACTTTTGATTGTTACAACTGGGAGTTGGAACACTACTACTGGCGTCTAGTGGGTAGAGAGAACTAAGATTGCTTTTCAACATCCTACAATGCATAGGACAGCCCCTACAATAATGAGCTGGCCCATGATCACAGTAGATCAGAGTAGAGGTTGAGAAACCCTGCTCTGCTATCATCAGATTACTTAAAGATTCCTGATTAAGGAAGATGAAGTCAGTGGGAAGAGAATAGCCAAGCCATATTTTGGTTTCAGGTCACAGGTTTAGTTGGTTCAGCACCCAAGACTCTCTTTTGCTCATGGATCCCACCCCCTAGGCATAGGTTTAGGAGATTGGTCAAAGGGGAAGCAAAGACCCATGAGTGACCAATTAGAATCCATCCCTGGGAGGTTTTTTGTTTTTGTTTTTTTTCCCAAAGAGATAGTAGAAGAGAAAGTTCTTTTTCTATTCTGGCCCAGGACTGTTGGAATATAAACT
Source organism: Meles meles (assembly GCF_922984935.1). Classification (NCBI taxonomy): domain Eukaryota; kingdom Metazoa; phylum Chordata; class Mammalia; order Carnivora; family Mustelidae; genus Meles; species Meles meles. Next base: position 29,114,549 of record NC_060086.1, on the reverse strand, counting down.
CAGAGAAAGCTCAGATAAATGATCATGAAACTAATGTGCAGAAAGAGGCAGCCAAAATGAAACAGAGATGGAAGCAAGACTTGACAGCATTGGAGATACTGATACCAGCCATTTCTTAGGAGCAGGTTCAAATTGAGTGTCTGTCACTTGCAGTCAAAGAAATCTAATTTAGCCATATTTAAGGGAAGTTCTTAGAAGAGAATTTTCTGGGTGCTGTGTGCATTGTGCCTTACCTGAGTGGGATTTGATAAAGGGGATGTGATATATGTTAGACAGATCTTGAGATCTGGACCTTTTTAGAGAGAAAATGCATAATGAAATAATGAAGTGTCTGGAGATTCTAAATAATGCACATTATCAAGGAAAGAAGGTTTTTGTTGTTGTTGTTGTTGTTTGTTTTTTTTTAAAGAAAGGGTCATAAAGGGACGCCTGGGTAGCTCAGTGGGCTAAAGCCTCTGCCTTGGGCTCAGGTCATGATCTCAAGAGTCCTGGGATCCAGTCCCACATCAGGCTCTCTGCTCAGCAGAGAGCCTGCCTCCCCCACCCCTCTCTCTGCCTTCCTCTCTGCCTATTTGTGATCTCTCTCTCTGTCAAATAAATAAATAAATAAATAAATCTTTTTTTTTTTTTAAAGAAAGGGTCATAAAAAAATTAACTTCCAAATATTTTTCTTTCCTTATAGTGATGATTTTGTGTATTCTTCTCCCATCATCAAACATAATTTGGAAGACTCAAGAGGAAAAGGATAGCTTATTGTATTTACCCATATTTTTGTTTACTGTGTTCTGTCTTCTTCTTGTGATGAGGTTCCTTTTAAAAAATTATTTCCTATCTGTTTAGTGAGTTTTCTTTAGCCATTCTTTAAGCTGCTGATGACAAATTCTCTTAGTTTTCCTTTACCTGAGAATGTATTGTTTTCTTCTTTATTCCCGAAGGGTGTTTTCACTGTGTATAGGATTCTGGATTGACAGTTCTTTTCTTTCAGTACCTGAAAATATGTCCTGTTTTCTTCTAGCCTCCATGGTTTCTGATAATAAATCCGATGTCATTTGGATTGTTTTTTCCTATTGTCATTTTTTTAAGGTGTCATTTTTTTCTCTGGTTGTTTTTAGGATATTTTACTTGTCTTTATTTTCCAAAAGTTTAATTACTATATGTGGATCTCTTTGGGTTTGGGAGTTTCTTAGCTTCTTGAATCTGTAGATTTATGTCTTTTGCCAAATTTAGGAAATTTTCAGCCATTATTTCTTTGAGTAGTTTTTCAGACTCACCCTCTTTTCCCTCTCCTTTTGGGACCCTACTGACATAAATGTTAGATCTTTTATAGTCTGACAGGTCCCTGGGGCTCTACTCATTTTTCTCTTTCTAGTCTATTTTCTTTCTGTTGTTCAGATTGGGTAATTCCTATTGTTTTATCTTCCAGTTCACTGATTATTTCCTCTCTCCTGCTTTTCTGGTGTTGAGCCTGTTCATTGAGTTTTAAAATTTCTGTTGCATTTTTCAGTTCTGAAATTTTATTTGGTTCTTTTTCATATCTTCTATTTGTTTGCTGAGACTTCCCATCTATTTACTGAGGTTTTCTATTTCTTCATTTGTTTCCAGTGTGTTTACAGTAGCTCACTACAGCATTTTTACGACTGCTTCAAGTTCCTTGTCTGGTCATTTTAACATCTCTGACATCTTGGTGTTGGCATTTATTGATTGTATTTTTTATTCAGTTTGAGACCTTCCTGATTCTTGGTGTGAAAAGTGATTTTCAGTTGCAGTCTGTATATTTTTATGTTGTGTAATGAGACTCTGGTTCTTACTAACACCTTCTGGTTTGGTTGGTTGTCTCTGACACTGCTGTGGCAGTGCTACCTTATTATTTTCAGGTGGAAGTAGAAGTTGTGCTTTTGTTTGTTTTATACATAATGTCCAGGGATTTTAGTTGCACTTAGCAGGAGGAACAGGGAAAGTATCTGCTTGACCTTTCTGGAAGCTACTTTTCTTGTGTTAAGCACCTATAAAGAGCCAGAAATGTAGTGCAAAGTGCATACTCATAGCAGACAGATCCAGCTAAGTCTGAATTCTGAATCCACCGCTTACAGCTGTTCTGAGAATCAAAGACAATATATAACATTTCCTGAAGTACTTCACTTATATTCTCTCCTTTAGTCTTCACATCAAATCTGTGAGCTTGGTCACAATACATAATTTTGCAGATGGGAAAACAGACTCAGTGAAGCAAAGTAATTTTCTCAAGATAATTTGACTCTCAACTTGTCACCCTACCATGGATGAGGAAGACATAAGGAAATACACAGAAAAAGGACTATGGGGCTGGTGTGTGGAGCCTGGTGTGAGGTGGCAGGAGAATTTAGAGGAGTAGACAGTGTGGTAGACTGGAAGTAACCTTGGAGTGGGTATCACAAGACCTTGGATCTGGTCCCAGCTGGGTCACTGGGTTAGTTGTGTGATTTTAGACAAGTGGCTTAACCTTTCTGGGACTTCCCTTCTAGTGAATGTGGAAGTGTAGGGTAGGTACCTAAGGTACCTAAGGTGCTTTTCAATGCTATATGCTATAATTTTACGATGAATCTAAGACATATTAAGTCCAATGACATTCTAGATGCAATATATGGGAGAATGAAGATCTGTTAAATTCAGAAACAGACACACAGAACTGGAATGCTGAAAATACTTTGGCAAAGACCGTGAGCAAATGGCAAAAGGAGTGATCATCCATGAAGCCCTTTGAATGCCTCAAAGTCATCAAGTAATTCAGGATGAGTATTTTCTCAGAAGAGATGCCTTTTTTATGAGAAAAGGAGCTGGAATCTTTCTCTTTCCTATGACTTGCCTTGATGCCTCAGATGGATTTTAGTTATCTCCCACTTGGTCTCTTATCTCATATGAGTCTTAACTTATTTACAAGCATGCCTTTCAAATACACTGTGAGTTCTTCCAAGACAGGAACTGGTTTTATACTGACAGTACCAACTGAAGGTGTTTGAGCAGTCACTATGTGCTTGATCTTGTCTTCTCACAAATAACTCTCTGAATTATGTACTGTATTTACCCCCACCATTTTACATAGGAGGAAACTGAGGCTCAGAGAGGCTCTCAGAGAGAGAGAGATGGTGAGAGAGGGAATACAAGCAGGGGGAGTGGGAGAGGGAGAAACAGGCTTCCCGCAGAGCAGGGAGCTAGATGTGGGGCTCAATCCCAGGACCCTGGAATCATGACCCAAGCTGAAGGCAGATGTTTAATGACTGAACCACCCAGGCACCCCTAAATGAATAAAACCTTAAAAAAAAATTGCATGCTCTTCTGACTGAGCCAGCTGGGCACCCCTAGTCAATAAATGTTTGTTGAATGGATGGATTGAAGGAAGAAAGGAAGGGATGAATGAAGAAAGAAGGAAAGATGATGGAAGGGAGATTGGTAAAAGGATGGATAAAAGAAAGGATGCAAAGTTGATGGATTGATTGATAGGTAACAAAGAATGGGTAGATAGATGGATGGATATATGGAACACCCTGAAAAACATCATGTGAGCATAAGGTGTGTTAGGGAGCCCAGAATATACTTAACAGAGAACTAATGGCCTCCTGTAAGTTCTCACTCTATTTTCTCCAACCAGTTATGCAGCTAGAAAGCAGCAGAGCATTGGAACCTGGCCTGCTTGATGTGGAAGCCCATGCTTTCGGTCTCTCTGCTATAACTCTGAAGAATATCATATATTTAAGCGGCCTCCTGTAGAGAAGGAGCTCCATTTCCAGGATGTCTGCTCAAGGGGGTTCTTGTAATCAGATGGGTGGGAGTCATGGTTTGAAGTTCAGTCAGCTTGCAGCAGATATAGAGACTGGGTTCTGTTCTCAGAGAGGAAGGTAGCCAGAGTTAATAGTCAGGTATGACAAACTGAGTCTTTGATGTTAATTAGCTGGGTGAATTTAGGCAAATCTTTTAATCTCACTGAGCCTCTATTTCAAAATAAGGTATTATTATACCCATTTTACAGGGTTATTTCAAGAATTAAATGAAATAGTATATAAGAATGCCTGGAACCATGAGATACTATGGACTCTGAAAAGCAACCTGAGGGTTTTGAAGGGGTGGGGGGTGGGAGGTTGGGGGAACCAGGTGGTGGGTATTAGGGAGGGCACGTATTGCATGGAGCACTGGGTGTGGTGTAAAAACAATGAATACTGTTACGCTGAAAAGAAATAAAAAAAAAAAGAAAGAATGCCTGATATGGGTTCTCAGTAAATGGTAGATGATATTATTATTTTTGTTCCTATTATTATTATTGAAAATCTTTGGATTCAGAAGAGTCTGAATCTCAAAGCTTTTGAGTCCAAAGTTAGAGAACTACTACTAGATAGGTGGCTGTGGACCAGTCATTTAACCTCTTACCTTTTTTCTTCTCATTGATCATATACATGTTGTTTGGAGTGTGAGGGACTTTGCCAGCTGGGGAGAGTGCTATGGATATGCCTTGGTCTTTGATGAGGAACTCATAATCTAGTAGAGGAGGCAGATATATGCGTAATAAATACAACCCAAGAGCTAATGGGTATAATAGCAAACTGGTTAACATCTTAGAGTGAAATAGACAGCAACTCACTTCCTGGCTCTGCCTCTTACTAACTCATGGGCCAGAGCAAGTCACTTAATCTTTTTAAGCCTCAGAGTTCTCATTATTTTTTTTTAAAGATTTTTATTTATTTATTTGACAGACAGAGATCACAAGTATGCAGAAAGGCAGGGAGAAAGAGAGAGACAGAAGGAGAAGCAGGCTCCCTGCCGAGCAGAGAGCCTGATGCGGGGCTCGATCCCAGAACCCTGGAATCATGACCTGAGCCAAAGGCAGAGGCTTTAACCCACTGAGCCACCCAGGAGCCCCTGGAGTTCTCATTATTAAAATGGGCACAATAGGGGCACCTGGGTAGCTCATTGGGTAAAGCCTCTGCCTTTGGCTCAGGTCGTGATCTTAGGATCCTGGGATCGAGCCCCGCATTGGGCTCTCTGCTCAGCAGGGAGCCTGCTTCCCCCCACCCTCTCTGCCTGCCTCTCTGTCTAATTGTGATCTCCCTCTCTGTCAAATAACTAAATAAGAAGAATAAATGAAACAAGATGGGATTGGGAGGGAGACAAACCATAAATGACTCTTAATCTCACAAAACAAACTGGGGGTTGCTGGGGGGAGGTGGGATTGAGAGAGGGGGAGCGGGCTATGGACATTGGGGAGGCGAGGCGAACCATAAGAGACTATGGACTCTGAAAAACAACCTGAGGGTTTTGAAGGGTCAGGGGTGGGAGGTTGGGGCAACCTGAGGGTTTTGAAGGGTCAGGGGTGGGAGGTTGGGGGAACAGGTGGTAGGTAATGGGGAGGACACGTTTTGCATGGAGCACTGGGTGTTGTGCAAAAAGAATGAATACTGTTACGCTGAAAAAATAAATAAAATGGAAAAAAAAAACTAAATAAAATCTTTTAAAAAATAAAATGGGCATAATAGTAATAGAATAAGCCTCATAGAGTAGTTTTGAGCTTCAAATGAAATAATACATGTCAGGTCCTTAGTACAGTGCCTGGCACATATAAAGCAAAAGTTTGTGAACTTTTTGCTTCTGTATAATAGGGGCATTAATCCCTATCCTGCCTGCATGTATTACATGAGTATTAAATAAAATAACATCGATGAATGGGGTTTCTAAGATATGACATAAAATACTAGTTGTTACCATTCTAAATTTCTAGATAAGAAGGTAGGCACAGGAATTGCTCTGTATCCACTGTTCTCTAAACTGTTCATGTAATAAATATTTAGTGATGTATGATCATGTAGGTAGATTCTGTCTTGTTCTTCCTCCTGTCATTAGACTCTGGTTCCAAAGCATTCTGCTGCCGAGACAAAAAGGAGCAGAAGCAGGGGTTGGCAGAGGAGATTCCAGATGAGATTAGAATTGGTATATCAGATGATTACGTGCAATTTATTTTCTAAACAACTGTTCCAGCTTCATGGTTACCTCCTTATACCAATTCTATAGGCCATCTCCTGCTGATCTCAGCATAGGTGTGGTCCTGAGAGTGAAGGACATAAGAGAAATCTACAGCCAACTGGGAATGTTCTCCAGAGAGAGCTCTTCTGTACAGGCTAGAGGCTGATGATGGGCAGGGCTGGTGCTGGAATTAGAGGATGGTGGTATAGAATTATCCTGCTGTGGCTCTGCTTGTGGTTTCTGTGGATTCTTTCTGTTGCTGTAATTACTTCATTCAACAAACAGTTTTTTGGGCATCCACTATGGGTCCAGTACTATGCTAGGGTACTGAAGATAACGGAGTGAGCAAGACATCATCTTTGTCTTCACAGAGCTAATGCAGGGATCCCAAGTTCAAGTACCTATGGAGGCTGTGTTAAGGTCACATTCAAGGCTGTAAAAAAACAAAACCCAACATTTCAGTGGCTTTCACATAGTAACAGTCCACTATGGTTGTTCCTGGTGGGCAGAGTGGGTGAGGAGCTCTCTTTGCCGTCATGCAGATACCGGCTGATGGTGGATTTTGCATATTTGACATGTGCCTTCCAGGGTTGTCCTGGGCATAAATACTCAGCTGAGAAATGCGGAAATTTTTCATGGAATGCATGGAAATTTTTCATGGGCCAGCACTGTAAATGGCCCTCATCACTTCTTAGGGTTCCTTGGGTAGGACTTAGTAACATGGCCATGCCTAGCAGCATGATGGACTGGAGAATGTAATCTAGCCATGAACTCAGAAAGAGGAGAAAGGTTTGGTGACTGAATATTAGTCTCTGCCATGAGAGTCCAGTGGAAGTAAGTGAAGTGGGGGCATATCAGGACTGTGGCGGGCAGGACAACTGAGCTCTCTGAAAAGAGCAGATGTGTTTCAGTTTAAAGGATTGTTGCCATGTGGGAAATGTTGCCAAATCATTGGCTTTTTCAAGAGACTCTGAAAATCTGGATTTTTAAGTGTAGTTTCCCAGTTCTTAAATATTGGCAGTTAATTCAAAAATTTAAAGACATGGTGTGGGCAGTATTCATCTGGCCAGCTAATCAAACTGCAGGCCAAGTGTGGTCCATGGTTTGCCAGTTTTTGGCCTCAGGTCCAGCTGGAGAGACCTAAACAAGTAATTACAGTTCAGTGTGATCAGAGCGGTCACTCTGCATAGTTTTCATTCAGTGATTTGATATTTATTGAACATCAGCAATATTCTGGGCTCTCTTCTAGGGGCAGGAGAAAAAGGTATCAACAAGACAGACACAGTCCCTACCTTTAGGGAGCTTACAGTCTACTGGGAAGGCAGATTATTGGACAAGAAAATCCAAAAAGGAATAATAAGTATGATGGGTACACATGATAAGGGAACCTAAGTTGGCCAGGGGAATTAAGGAAGGCTTTCTAGAGGATGAAAAGTTGAAGGGAAGATATGAGGTGTGAGGAGAAGTTATCCAGGTGAAGGGTGCTGAGGGGAAGTATGACCCAGGTAAGGGAGTAGCATGTAAAAAGGCCCAGAGGTAAGAAAAACGAAAATGCGTTTGAAGACTCAAGCATTTCCCGTGAGATTGGAAGTATAGAACAGACATGATGCCAACGCTTCAGGGCCCAAGGTCCATGTATTTTATGAATACTATCTGTTACATCTAGAAAGTAAAATATAAATGATAATGTCAACATCCAAATCAAAGTTGTTTTTATTTGAAATAAAGCTGAAATTTATTTCAACTCTTAAGAACTTAAATTTAGACTCATTAAATAATTTCAGCATTCAAAGTTCAGCTAGTTGTTAATATAAAGGATAGATATCATGTTTCATGATTGTCATGAATGGAATCTGGATCTATCTACGTACAAATTTCAGAGTAATCTAGATTGTTTAATGCAAAATATTTCTCTACTGCCATGTCAGATCCACTGCAAATATCGTGTTAACTTGTGAGTACTGCTGGATCCATGAATTGAAACATGAAGGGAAACAAGAAAATGGTTGGTTGGTATTAGTAGGAAACAGTGTTTTTGTAAGAATATTTTGCGTTCATGTTATCTGAGAGGAAGGATGTGGTGAGTTAATTAATTCGTATTTTCTCTTACCTAAGTGTTTTCAGTGCTAAAATCTCTGCCTTCCAAGGCAGTTTTTGGTTCCAAGATCAGCAGGAGCACTGTAGACTATCCTTCATGGTGTTTGAATGCAGTTGTCTTTTGTTTTAAAGATATAGAGCAAAGGATGCAGAGATGCGTTTCTTTGTGGCTTGAATCATATTGGTTGTGAGGGTGGACGTTTAGGGTGTAGGACACACTGTGCTGGCACTGAGTGCTGGATCTCAGTGATCCTAAGAGTTGTTCTAGTGTTCTGTAATAAGTTTTCTCTGTGTTTTTGATATGTGGGTGGACTAAATTGTGGGAGCCGCGTGGGGACCCTTCTTTCCTAGACCTAACGGTTGCACTGACTTACAGAGTAAGGATGAAAGAGACACTAGAGAATTTGCAAGAAGCATTCAGGGACCCAACCATGTAGAACCTCACAGGCTACATTGAAGGGTTTGGATTTTATCCTAAGTACAATGAGAAGCCACTGAAAGGTTTTAAGCAGGAAAATAACATAATCAGATTTGCATTTTTGAAATATCACTCTGAAAGTTGTATGGACGAGAGATTTGAATGAGGCAATAGTGGATGTGAGTTCTCATTCAATAGGAATTGAATGAGCTGTTAGGCATCTCCATAGTTTTTTTTGTTTGTTTGTTTTTTCCCATTTTATTTATTTTTTTCAGCATAACAGTATTCATTGTTTTTGCACAACACCCAGTGCTCCATGCAAAACGTGCCCTCCCTATTACCCACCACCTGTTCCCCCAACCTCCCACCCCTGACCCTTCAAAACCCTCAGGTTGTTTTTCAGAGTCCATAGTCTCTTATGGTTCGCCTCCCCTCCCCAATGTCCATAGCCCCCTCCCCCTCTCCCAATCCCACCTCCCCCCAGCAACCCCCAGTTTGTTTTGTGAGATTAAGAGTCATTTATGGTTTGTCTCCCTCCCAATCCCATCTTGTTTCATTTATTCTTCTCCTATCCCCCTAACCCCCCATGTTGCTTCTCCATGTCCTCATATCAGGGAGATCATATGATAGTTGTCTTTCTCCGATTGACTTATTTCACTAAGCATGATACACTCTAGTTCCATCCACGTCGTCGCAAATGGCAAGATTTCATTTCTTTTGATGGCTGCATAGTATTCCATTGTATGTATATACCACATCTTCTTTATCCATTCATCTGTGGATGGACATCTAGGTTCTTTCCATAGTTTGGCTATTGTAGACATTGCTGCTATAAACATTCGGGTACACGTGCCCCTTCGGATCACTACGTCTGTATCTTTAGGGTAAATACCCAGTAGTGCAATTGCTGGGTCATAGGGTAGTTCTATTTTCAACATTTTGAGGAACCTCCATGCTGTTTTCCAGAGTGGTTGCACCAGCTTGCATTCCCACCAACAGTGGAGGAGGGTTCCCCTTTCTCCGCATCCTCGCCAGCATCTGTCATTTCCTGACTTGTTAATTTTAGCCATTCTGACTGGTGTGAGGTGATATCTCATTGTGGTTTTGATTTGTATTTCCCTGATGCCGAGTGATGTGGAGCACTTTTTCATGTGTCTGTTGGCCATCTGGATGTCTTCTTTGCAGAAATGTCTGTTCATGTCCTCTGCCCATTTCTTGATTGGATTGTTTGTTCTTTGGGTGTTGAGTTTGCTAAGTTCCTTATAGATTTTGGATACTAGCCCTTTATCTGATATGTCGTTTGCAAATATCTTCTCCCATTCTGTCAATCTCCATAGTTTTTTATATCCAAGATTCTGTACTTCTGTAGATGCAGCAGCCTTGATTGGTGTCCCTTGCAAGGGGAACATGTTAACATTCATTCTGGATTTGTTTTCATTTGGGAATTAGACTTAGATGCTTTTATGTGCTTAGGGAAAAGCCCTTCTTTGATATTTAAATATTAGGTCCAAAGTATTCTCTATCTTTGGAGGAAGTGGGGAATTGAGGTGGGAGGAATGGCCCTCCATTCCTCATGCTAACTTAAGATGAGTGGCCAATTCTGTGAGGGGACAGGAGGAGAGGCGGTGAGATGAGAGGAGGAAAGTGTGTGTGTAGATGTCAGGTGAGTATTGGGACCATCTGGGGGCATCCCAGGCCTCTCCCATGGGTGGGGGATGTTGCAGGCTTCCACAGGTACTCCTGCCCCATAGACAAGGAGTTTATTTGGGGGCTTTTGCCCCTGGTATCACTTATTTCACTTCTGGAACTTACTGCAAGCATTGGGGAGAAAGGCATGGAAGAAGAAGGTGCCCTGTGATGGAGCAGGTCAACATCTTTATCAACATTTGGGCATCAGCCCCAAAACATTTTATTATTTAATAGGAATAATGAGTGTTTTGACCATGCTTAATAGTGGTCAATCTCAAATTTCAGAATGACCTTTAACCTTGTCTTTGCTTCCCCATTTAATAACCCAGGCTGGCAGATTATTCTTTTGAATCTCTATTTATCTCATCTTATTCCTTATGTCACTGTCTTAGTTCAAAACTTTGCCATCTTATGTGTCCTAGTGTAAAAAGGGCTTGGGTCGTGCTGTCAAACCACGCTGGTTCTGAGTTCCAGCTTTCTTTGGGCAATTGATACTACCTCTACAAACCACAGTTTACTCATCTGAATAATGGGAACAATGATGGAGTCTATCTGTGGAAGAAACAAGATCATGTGACTCACATACTCAGTATGGTTAGTTCCCTTCCTTGCTGTGCTACTTTAAGGTCTAGTGATATGTCAGAACTAGCTGGCAGTTGAGTGTCCTGACACTAGTAGAAGGCTCATTCCTTGCTTTAGACTCTTGGCTTCTCTCAGGCTGTGACTGCTCTTTCTTGAGAGATCTGTTTCTATTTTCTTGAGCCTTGGGCCTCTGTGGGATAATTCCAGTCTTCTAGTCCAGATATGACTGACACTGTTGGTCTCCCATCCAAGAGCCATCCCACCTTCTTCCTCAGTAATAAAGCCTGTGGTCATGAGCTCTGGGAAGGGGAACCATATCCCTAGCCTCTAAGGATGAACCATAGTTGGCCCAGCTGTCGCTTACTGGACCTAGTAAGTTGCTTTACCTCTTTGAATCTCAGTGCTGACATCTGTAAAGTGGGGAGATTGACAGATGAAAAGATATGTGGAAGGTCCTTGGTATGCCAAGGGCATTTGATAAATGGTAGGCATCCTGACTCTTTCATATACTTCTGTTGGCTTTCCCTTTAGTTACAGTTAGAGGGATGGGCTTCTAACTTCATGGACTCAGAAGCTGTGATTCTCTTCAAATGACACTTCTGTGTGCAGGAATTACATAAAGATTTTGTTAAAATGCAGATTCTGATTTAGCAAGTCTGAGGTGGGGCCTGAGATTCTGCATTTCTCAGTGCTACTGCCACTGTTGGTTCATGGATGAGGCCATGAGTAGCCTGGCCAAGATTTGTAAGGAGCCAAGTAGAAGTCCCACTCATGGAAGAGGGAGGAAGAAGCACAAGACTCACAAGAGTGAGTCTCTTGGCATTTCCCTCCTCATTCAGGCCTCTCTGGCCTTGAGCTGCACTAGATGGGTTCTCTGTTAAGTAGCAGAAATTGTCATTAATTAATTAATTAAAATTATTTTTAAATTAACTTAATAATTTAATTAACTTAAATAATTAAAATTAATTAAGTAATTAAACTCTGAATCTTGAAGGTCTCATGCCTCAAGGTTATCCAGTACAGGTAGAGCAACACAGGAGCCATGGGTGATGGCCTTAGAGCCCATTCAGTGCATTTCTGAGTGATGGCTCCTTATGAGTAGCAAATTGTTCTCCAAATTTGGGTTTCTGCTCAACTGCCTCAGGCAAACCCAGCCTTTCAAAGTGGTGCCTGTCTGGTGCGCTGAGCACTCAGGGCACCGGGAGGAGGTTACCCTGGTTAGGGGAATTGCATTTAAGATGGGGCTTCTGATTGTCCCTGCAAATAGCATCCCTGCCAAAATGGACGTATCTTGAAGATGTGGCTGGAAATTCAATCTTGTGGTGATTTGAGGGTGCATGCCCTCTGATGTCCCCAAGTGAAGTTACCTGCATTGTAACCTCAGACTTGCTGGAAAGTGGCTGTAGGAGTTTGTGCTGCTGGGCTTTGTGTTGGTAAGTGCTGCCTCTTCTGTATATCTCTCTGGGGGCTTGCCTCCCCTTTTTGGTGTCTACTACATGCCCTGGGCAAGAGTGGGCTTCAAGGCATTACATCTATGCCTCTTGAAATGCTTGTCCCCCCAGTCCTCCCCTGCCCAATTTGGGAAATAATTTCTTTTCTTTTCTTTTTTATTAATTTCAAAGGTAGGATTTAGAGATTCATTAATTGCATGTAACACCCACTGCTCATTACATCAAGTGCCCTCCTTAATGTCCATTAACCAATTATCCCTTCTTCCCACACACCTCCCTTCCAGCAACCCTCATTTTGTTTCCTAGAGTTCAGCATTTCTTAGGTTTGCCTCCCTCTCAGTTTTCATCTTATTTTATTTTTACTTCCCTTTGGGGAATATTTTCTGCTCTGACTTCATTGTTCTCCCTGTTTTCTTTTTCTTTTCTTAGACGGAGAGCAAGAGTAGGGGAACGGCAGAGGGAGAGAGAGAGACAGATGTGGGGCTTGATCTCAACAACCCTGAGATCATGACCTGAGCCAAAACCAAGAGTCAGACACTTAACCTACTGAGCCACCCAGGCATCCCATCCTCTCTTGTTTTCAGAACCCATTTTAGAAGTCCCTTCTTCCCAGGAGCTGCTTCCTTCTTCTCCTTCATCATTGGTATCATCAGTAACATTATTATAGCTGCCATTCTAGTTATTGTTGTTATCATTAAGTTTATTACCATTAATTGCCATTTTACCAGCCCCGAGCATTGCGGTCGGGGCTGAATGCCTATTATTTCATTCTCCCCCCTCTACAATTTCTTGTCATCTCCATCTTCCTGTATCTCAGAAGGACTGTGTCACTTACCTGAAATCACAAAGTTGGAAAGCAGTGGAGCTAGGATTTGAGGTTAATTTTCTCTCTCCCCAGCTCTATGTTACCAGTTTCCCAATCTTAGAGAAAAGTGAGACCCTGTTGTGCCAGTTCCCAGGATTACTCTTTCATTCTGCATCCTGTCCACACACCAGATAATATAGTACTTAAAAACCTGGTCTGTGGAGCCAGGCATCTGGAGTTTAAATGTTGGCCCTGCTGTTTCCCAGGTATGTGACTGGGGGCAAATGTTCAAACCTTTCTGACTTCAATGTGTTCATCTGTAAAATGGGTATAAAACATCTTCTTAGGGTTGTATGGAGTTTAGGCGAGTTGGAAAATTCTAAAATGGTTTTGGCACATGTCAGCTATTATTGTTACCCAGTTTTGCTCTTTCATTTGGCTTTTATTGAGAAGTTACCTGTTTTGTTCATTTAGTCATCAATTCAACAGATATGTGTTAAATACCTACGCCTTTCTGGATATTATAGTTGATGCAATGAATATTCTTTCATCAATCCTCAGTAACTTTGGCCTCAAAACAAGTTTGTTGCCAGCCTCGTTGCCTCAGTTTCGTCCTCTGTCAAGGGGAATTAATGAAAACTACCTCCATAGGATGGCTTGCAGGATTCGGTGCTTGATTAATGTTTGTTAGACAGAATATGAAAGTCCCTAACAAGCTCTTAAAATCCTGTGAATGACATTCAGGTTTAAGAAATGTATCATCTTTTTCACTGAAACAAAGTAAATTGATTTCTGAGGTTCATCTGCTTAGTTGATGGTGTTCCATCCTACTTCTTTCTGGGATCTTATAAGGACCTAACAGTTTAAAGAAAAGTGAGGAAGAGTCCATTCTTGGTCCTCACTCAGTTTTTGTAGTTACTGTTGTGGGTACCCCAGCTGATCTTTGGTCCTCCACCCTTTGGGGGGGCGCTCCTGTTCTTTCCAAGGTTCCCTCTCCCTGCCCACACTTGTCCAAATGAATGGACCCCACAAATCATGTTTTTCCTAAGCGGGGCCTTGACTTCTTGGGGCTGGATGACAACAGGGTCCAGGGCTCTTTTCCTCATAGGACTGGCTCACCTTGGGCTCTGTCTCTGCTGCTGCTGCTCCATTCTTTCTTCCTCCACCCTCTCCAAGTTACCTTCAGCTTGATTCCCTGATGGGGCTGACTTTTTCCAACAAGGCCCCCCTTTTAAAAAAAGTTTTCATTTTATTTTTTCAGTGTTCCAAGATTCATTGTTTATGCACCACACCCAGCGCTCCATGCAATACATGCCCTCCGTAATGCCCATCGCCAGGCTCACCCATCCCCTCCAAAACCCTCTTTGTTTCTCAGGTCCATAGTCTCTCATGGTTCACCTCCCCCTCCGATTTTCCCCAATTTACTTGACCTTTTATCCAGCATTGGTGGGGTCAGGGGAAATTGCCTTTCTTCCTACCTTCCTTTCCTTGACAGCGTGAAGAACTTTTACCAATCAACATGTGAATCTCCAGTCCATTGAAACCATAAAACAAATGGTAGCTGTAGCTTCCTTGTGTATCTTCTTTTCTCTCCCAGGAAATCAGCTCCTGCCTTTGGGCAGGAGAAGGGTCTAACACTGTTCTTAACTAGGTACCAGATATTTTGCAGTCATTAGCTCACTAAATTCTCAAAATGATGCTGTCAGATCAGGATGACTTTCATTTACCTGAAAAAACTAGATAACCTGCCAAGGTCACACAGCCAGAAAGTGAGCTGGGCTTTGAATGCAGGGCTGTCTGCTCTTCCTGTCCACACACTGGTCCTGACATTTCCTGATCTTCCAGGTCTTCTGTGTGTGTGTGTGTTTTGTTTTATTGTGAACCATATAGCACCTGGTATAGTAGATTATACTAAACACTGATGGAAAGAAGTACTTCACAAGCAAAGGAAGTTCAAAACTCACCTCTGTTGAAGCCTTGCATTCTTTAAAGTAAACTGGCTGGGAAACAACCCCTTTTCTAGACCCCTTGAACATAGCTCGTACATTTCTCACCCTTCTCTCTTCCATGACTTAGCACCTGATGTGCATGGGGGCATTTTGAATTAGGGAGTGAGATTGAAATTTAAAACATATTAAAAAATTATTTGTAATTATTTGGGAGCCTATTAGTTGGGAACCCTAGACTCATTGCTAAAACTCTGTCTCTTCATAAATCATTCTTCTCTGGGAAGCAGGCACTATTATTCTGAGTGCAGAGATTGAAACTTAAGCTCAGAGAAGTGAAAAACTATCCTTAGGGTCAGTTAGCTAGAAAGTGACAGTGATGGGATGTATACCCAGGTCTTTCTGAAGCCAAGAGCTGAGTTCTTAATCACTTTATTATGCCAACCCTTAGGGCTAGTCCAACAGGAGTTTTATGATCCCTTTTATCTTGAGAAACATTTATCTCACCTCAATTTCTGATATTCAGTGGCTCAGTCTAGGATTTCCTCCACTCACTTTGTATCCAAACATGAGGAAGTCAGGAGTTTTGAACTTGTAGGATATTTTCCTATGGCAAGTCCATTGAAAATGTGTAATATAAGGCCTCAGACTATCAGACTATTGCCAGACACTTGCAATGTAGTGGAGATGGCTACTATGATGGCTTCTTTTATGTGTCAACTTGACTGGGCCTGAGGTGCCCAGATATTTGGTTAAACATGTCTGAGTATGTATGTGAGGGTGTTCCTGAGTGAGAATAGCATTTGAATCCATAGACTGAGTAAAGCAGATTGGCCTCCCTAATGTGGGTAGGCCTCATCCAATCTGTTGAAGGCCTGAATATAACCAAAAGCTGAGTAAGAAAGAAACTTTTCTCACTACCTGACTATCTTTGAGCTGGGACATCGGTCTTCCTCTGCCTCCAAACTCAGACTTAGACTCAGACTCAGACTGAAAAACTCTATCATCAGCACTCAGACTTGGACTGGAACTTACACCATTCACTCTTCTGGATCACTGGCTCACCAACTTCAGATCTTGAACTTTGCAGTCTGCGTTATCATATTGGTCAGTTCCTTATAGTAAATATCTATATTTGTTTCCATATATCTATCTGTATCTATACCTCCTTTCGGTTCTGTTTCTATGAGAACCCAGACTATCACAGCTACCTTCATGTTTATAATATGCATTTCACTCCCTGGTGCTCCTAGTTGCTATGGTGAGTCCTCATCTGCACGTACTTTTAAGGCAATGTACC
Source organism: Meles meles (assembly GCF_922984935.1). Lineage (NCBI taxonomy): Eukaryota > Metazoa > Chordata > Mammalia > Carnivora > Mustelidae > Meles > Meles meles. Next base: position 29,098,276 of record NC_060086.1, on the reverse strand, counting down.
AGTTTATTATAAGTTATTTAGAAGAACTTGGCCATGGTGTTTTTTGCAGTTAATGTTGGGCAAATGGAAATGGCTTGGTTCTAAGTGGTTTCTAATCAGTGGCAACAGATGTTCACAGAAAGCAGAATTTTCTTTGAATCAGTGTTTTGATAATAACATTAAACACAAATCCTAAGGTAGATAGAAGAGCTTTAGTTTGGGCCATATGTGCTTTTGCTAGAGATTCTGGGTAAATGAGTGGTGGAACTTTCTACAGTATCTAAGAACTGGAGCTGGCTACCCTGAAGTCACTGGTGGCTTTTTCCCTTAGTTCTGGGGATTAGAAGAAGGATATTATATGAGATTATAAGAGCCTTAGATTTTTACTTAATAAAATCCAAAACATAAAAGGGATTTTAAAAAACCCCTTTCCTCTTATAAATACCTCCTCTCTGCAAGGGTTCTTCTCTTTTTCTGCCTTTGGAGGATGCAGTAGTGTGCTGTAGCCAGCTCCCACTGGCTAATGCGAACAGACTCGAAAATATTCAGGAATTTTGGAAGCAGTTATTTAACTGTTGATAGCTTGAAATTAGTCATGCTGGGATTATTTACATCACTGACATCTTTGAATGTTACAAACCAGGGTTTGTTTGTTTTCTTGGGAGCCGGTTTTACCTGCATACTACTAGCCATAAAGACTATAGTTAATATTTGTGGGTTTTGCCTGTCCATCACCCATTTCTTTGCCTTCTCTGGTAACAGCAAATTTCTTTTAGGACTCTCCACTCATCTCAGGTTCGTGGTTTGGGTGGGTTGGACCATATTCCCCAAGTCCAAGAGTGAGCATGTGACCTAGTTTTGGCCAATCAAAGCACTGCATCCCACTGGTCACAGTGGTTGGTTTATAGATGGGCATGTGACCCATTTTAAACCAACCAGAGAAAAAGTATAGAACTTATTGTGGCACCTTCAAGGAATAGACTCATGGTGCTATGAAGGATAGAGGTTGTAGGAGCTTAGAGCACAAGAGAGCAAAAAGCCTGGAGAGAATTTGGGAGAAAAGGATGCAAAGAGGTAGAGAGATACCAGGTCCTGATGGTATGGACTGAGTCCCTGAAAGCTGTGCCTGAAGCCAAATGTCCCTGAAATTGCTGAGCCAATAATTCTGACTCCATCCCTGTCTTCGTTTGATTTAAACTGTGTATATTGAGTTTTGTGTCCCTTGTAAGTTACGATTTATAACTGAGAAAAGTTCTATTTGTTTCAAGGTCCTTTCAGCTTTCATGCTCTGGATCAAATTCCAAGAGAGCCAGCAAGAAAATCTAATAGAGGCTGTGGTAGAGAGAAAGGAGGAAGAGCTTTTGTCTCTAGTTCTACCTTTGCTTAGTGAAACATGCCATGGTTTTCAGCCCCCTCTCCTCCACACCGACAAAAAGCTTTGTTGAATACCAGTTTTACCATTTTCCAGTTATGTGCACTTGGGCAACTACTAAGCTTCTCTGAGACTCAGGTCCTTAATCTGAAAAGGCAATATATTAATGTCTAACTCCCATGGTTGATATGAAAATTCAGTAAGACACTGCATAGTATTTATAAAGAATAAGCATTACTGTAATTAGCAATTAAAAATATATGTGCCTTCTGGGACCTTACATTACACGTTTTATAATGGGTTTTCTTTTTTTTTTTTTTTAAGATTTTATTTACTTATTTGACAGACAAGTAGGCAGAGAGGCAGGCAGAGACAGAGGAGGAAGCAGGCTCCCCGCTGAGCGGAGCCCGATGTGGGGCTTGATCCCAGGACCCTGGGATCATGACCTGAGCTGAAGGCAGAGGCTTCAACCCTCTGAGCCACCCAGGCGCCCCTATAATGGGGTTTCTGTGGAGAAATATCTTTCAAGTTCCAAGACCCTGACTTCCTCATGTTTAGACCCCAAGTGGAGGAATTCTAGACTGTGTAACTGATGATTGGAAATTTGAAGTGATGTGGGCATTTGAGAGACCATAAAGTTCCTCTTGGTCTAGCCCTGGTTCCGTGCCATTTTGTTCACCTCTATATCTCTAATGCCATTTACATTGTGGCATTCCAGAACCATTTGTCAAATGAAGAGCTCTCCTCATTTTATCACTGGGGAAACAGACCTAAGAGAAGATGAACTTCTGAACAGTGGTGCATCTTCCCCTTTTGGTATGCGAAGAAGAGACAGATATTAAACATTTCTTAAAACCTGGCATGGAATTTCTCTTGAGGAAACTACTACCATCGGTGAGCTCAGTGGTTTAGACAAATGTTCTTCAGTAGTATTACAATGTTGGGCTACATATTAAATTTAAAATTTTCTAGTGGCCACATTAAAAGTTAAAAAGAAACAAGTGAAATTATTTAATTTAATATATTGGAATATTATATTAGAATTATTGGTGAGATATTCGTTATTCTATTTTTGTACTAAGTTTTCAAAATTCATTTTTTATGCTAATGGTGGTTTCCATTTGTAGCCATATTTCAAGTGCTGAATAGCCACGTATATTTAGTGGTTACTATATTGGTTTAGGAAGTAAACCCCCAAGGATTTGCTAAGCTGTTTTGTAGGAGATAAAGAGGGGGAATGGTAGGAGCATCTAAATGGAATGTTCCAGCAAAATGGGAGAAGGATATGTGTTTCTGTAAAGTATCTTGAGATACCTTTCTGGGAATCTCCAAACATTATAGGAAAGTCAAGCAGTCCCCTCTGAATTGGTGAGAGTGGTTTTTAATGTGAAAGCTAGAATTTCCTATTAGGCATAATGCGGTCAGCCAGAGAGATTGTGAAGTTACTCTGTTGCTCTGCAATTCACAGTTTTTGGGAGGACTTTGGACAGGAATGGAATTCCTTGGAAAATTATGGCTCAATACAATTTTACTTATCTCTCACAGCTAGTAATGGAACCACACACATAACAAAGTGTATTAAATGATAAGGGAAGCACACGGAATTGCAAGAACAAGGGAGGGTTCCTTGAAGGGGATGTTTAGGTCTAGCCTTAGAGAACAGAGAATAAGAAAGGGAGGCAGATCTTCCCAGAAGACAGAGGGAACAATATGTTGAAGGGCCAGAGACCAGAGAAAGGGAGCACTCTAGGAATTTCAAGGACTTCCCTCTGGTGGGAGTGTGAGTATGAGGGGATGGTGGCCAGAGAGGGAGTCAGAAAGGAGAGCAGAGAACAGATTCTGAAGGACTGGGTGGGTCATGGTGAAGAGTTTGGATTCCATCTTAAGGCTATGGAATAGAATCTATATATATTTTTTAAGATTTATTTATATATTTATTTGACAGAGATCACAAGTAGGCAGAGAGGCAGGCAGAGAGGGAGAGAGGAGGAAGCAGGCTCGCAAACAGAGAGCCCGATGTGGGCTCGATCCCAGGACCCTGAAATCATGACCCGAGCCAAAGGCAGAGGCTTTAAACCACTGAGCCACCCAGGCGCCCCTAGAATCTATATGTTTAAGAGATCACTCAGGCTGTGTGGAATGGTCAGAGGGGCCAGGATGGAGTCAGAGTGGTCATTTAAGGGTTTTGAAGTCTTCCAGTTGAGAAGTGATGGTGGTCTCATCTACTGTGGAAGTAGCAAAGATGGATAATGTTGTAGATAGATAATGTTGTAGAGGGAAAATGGATGAAGCAGTTTTGTGTTTGCATGTGCCTGAGTGGGCCAGTGTATGGGGTATGGAGTGAAGGGGCATGAGAGAGGAACCTGGGATAATTTCCAAATTTTAGATTGGCCAGTTGTGTAGAAGATGATGCCATTTAGCCAGCAAATAGCTGACTAATAATTTGAGCAAATAGCCAACCTAGAATGAACTCTGCAAGACACCAACAATGAAGGCATTTTTCCAAATCTTCGAATCAAGACAGTCAGATTTCTGAGGAGGGGAAAGAATAACTTAAATCAAGTTTCTCCTAGAAGTTTCAGAGAGGCCATTGGCTCTCTGAGTTAGGAAAATTGCATTTCCTCTCTCAGCCTCAATTTTTTTTCCATTTGCAAAATGAAAATAATAACTCTTGCTTTTATAGGGGTTCTGACAGAATAAAATGCACTGATAGATGTAAAGGCATTTTGAAAGTAAAACATTCAATTATTGTTATTGTTATGCTTATCGGAAAGTGTTTGGAAAGTCCTCATCATTATTATCGAAAATCAGGCTTGAGGCCTTGGGCTAGTGGGCTTTGTAGGTAATTATTCCAAAAGAAATTTACGTCAGAGACAAAAAAAAAAAAACAACCCAAAACCCTGGGTTCTGGAAGCTTGAAACAGTCCCAGATATCCAAACCGTTCATTCATACATTTGTTCATTCACTCAGGTGTTTAGCATGTATTGACCACCTACTATGTGCCAGTCATTATGTTGGGTGCTGGGAAGCTAAAGGAGCAAAATCTGTTTCCTGTTAACAAGACTATAAAGGACACATCCCCAAATAACTCTAATTACATACATTTTAAAAGTTTATTACTATCTACAGAATATCTTATATACAATTCAGTTCTTTAAAAAAAAAAGTCCCCCTTGGTGAGTATCATTATCTTCATGTTGTTGACATAAAGACTGAGGCATAGAAAGATGAATTGCCCTGGCTGAAGTTGCCTATCCAAAGAAGACCCAGTACTCAAACCAAGGACTTCTTCATCCCAGTTCAATACTGACCATGGGTAACTTGCAGTAACACCTGCTAAGATTTGTTGAATGTTTCTTTGCATGAAGTACTCTGGTGACTGGAAATATGCTATTTTAGTCAGTTGTCCTGGCACCAGAGGAGTTACTATTATCTCTAGAGGATAGACAGAGAGACAGAAAATATGTATGTTGATCTGGCACTTAGTATATACCAGATACTTCATATGTATTATGTTTGATCCTCACAACCACCCAAGGAAGTTGGAACTGTTGTCTCTATATTGTGGGTAAGAGCATTAATGCTCAGAGAGGTTAAGTAATTTGCCTGACTCCACACAGCGAGAGATACAAATGAAATGCCCTGAGAGTTCAAAAGAGAACCATTTAATGGTTAGTCTGAAAAGGTGAGGGGAAAGCTTCCAAACCCACAAACGTGAATATGCCTCTGGTGGATACCAGTAATAGACAAATGAAATATCTATATCAAATATGTCACACTGGGCAGGGCTGACTTGGGTAAATGTTTCAGTGTCTGGACATTAGTCTTTCATTACCATCTGGAAATGACAGCATTCTCATCTCCCTACACTCCCCCCAGGAACTTTCCTGCTCCCTATTAGCTTCCAGAGCATTCCAGGGCAGACCTGTCTTTCCCGTGTCTCCTGATATAATGGAACCCTCAGTGTCTCATGCCATAATAGCCAGTTCTCTGCTGTAAAATGAGAAAATGTGACCTATAATTTCATTCGTCCTCAGTTCCTTCATGGTAAAATAGGCTTAATAATATTTATTGCCAATGATTATTGTGAGGAATATATGAGATCAAGTATGCACAGTACTTGAAACAGTGTCTGGCACACAGCAAACTGAGAAATGATGGATATTATTATGGGTAGTACCTCCTAGATTTATTTCCCATGAACAGTTCTTTTATGACAGTTTTGAAGTAAAAAACACTCATAATTGCAGGTGGAATATATGAATCTCATCTCTCTGGAAAAACCAAATTTATTTTATCCATTTGGTCCTCTTTGTAGTGGGGATTCGGAGTGGGATTCTCCAGATGCTGATTGTAATGCCAGCTGCTGAAACAAGCCAATCCCTGAATCTAGCAGTGTAACTGCATAAAGTTTATTTCTTGCTTATGTATTGGTTCAACATGGTTGTTCCTGGTCATTGGGTGGTTGTTCACAAGATGATGCCAGGACCCAACTACTTTCCATCTTATGGCTCTACTCCCTCCTCTGAGGCCTTGGAATCTTCTGCATCCAACCAGAGGATGAAGGACTGAATATGAAGGAGCAGTGAGGGAGGTCTTCAAGGGCAAGGCATGGAAGCAGCTTACATCACTTCTGTCTGCATCCTTTGCCTGGAATTCAGTCACACAGCCACACATAACTGCAACAGGGACTGGGAATTGTGGTTTGATCATGTGCCAAAGAAGAGGGAACATGTTTGGTTCTTAGGGAACATGTTTGGTGACCAACTAGCCAGTCTCTGCCTCAGTAATCAAATCAAGGAGACTTTAAATTTGGTCAAGAAGCTTTAGAGGTATTTATGATTCCATTTCTGATTGGTCTGGGAAAACTCTTTAGAGGAGGAGAGATTTTAGGAACTACTAGAAAGAATAGAATTCATCTTGTTGGGAACCTACTATGTGCAGAGCATGCCTGATATTCCTATCACTTTGTTTAATGCTCACAGAAATGACCTGAAGGCAGTCTTCTTATCCCTGTGGAACAAACCCTGATAAATGTCTAGCTACCATTTATTAAAGGCCTACTGTGTGCTAGGTCCCTTGCTTTACATGTGTTATCTCACTTTAACCTCACAAAACCCTGTCAGGTAGTCATCAATGTGCACTATTTTACAGTGAAGAAATTGAGGCCCAAATATGTAAAATTACTTGCCCACACATACAGCTACTGTGTGGCTGAACTGGGGCTGAATTGACCCTGGAGTCTGAGTTCTTTCCACTAAGATTTGGAAATAAGCTTCTCTATCTAGTATTCCTTTAAATACAGGATTGACTTCATCTCATCTCAGACTCCCCATTTCCTGCCTCCCCTCCCCTGAAGTGGTGGCAGCTCTGGAGCAACCAGGGATTTCCAGTGGCCAGGGAGAGACGGAACAGTTGAGGTCTTTCCCGACAAGGCTTTGCCTCTGAGTTTAGTTCCTTCCTTAATCTAACCTTTGCTTCACGACAACAGTGACTAAGCCATTGACTCACTTCTTTTATAGTCTGAGGAGTCCAGCTCAGATGAAATGTGCAGCACCTGGAAGTCAGCCACCTGCCAGCATCTGGGCCTGATGCCAGGGATACACATTTGGGTGTTTGAGGTGGGGATACCCAGAAGCACCATTTGGGATGATTTTCCATGCCTTACATGATCAACGCTTATCTGTGTCCTTTGCAGGCCATTGCACTGGCAGATTTATTTATCATATTTCAAACCTCTGTTTAGCTTCTGAACAGATGCTTTAGGTAACAAAGATCCTTACAATTTTTTTGCAGTTCTTACTTAGATTTAATACTACTAATTCTAACAATAACAGTAATACCACAATAGCCAATGTTTATTAAGTGTGTGTGTGTTAGGCTCTTATATGATTGTGCTAGTCATTATCCTATTTCATCTGTATAACTTTCTGAGGTTGGTGCTAATGTTATACCCATTTCAAAGAAGAGGAAAATGATCCTTGGAGAATTTTAAGTAAGGTGTCCAAGTTATGCAGTCTAAGTTGTTTTCATGTTCACTCACCTGGTTGTTTAGTTTCTGGCTGGCTGTTGACTAGAGACCTCAGGTTTTGCCATATTGTCTTCTCCATAGGGTGCCTGAGTGTCCTCATACTGTGGCTCTTGGACTCCCCCAGAGTGAATGAGCTAAGAGAAAGAGCAAAGCCAGACAAAAGCCATAGTACCTTTTATCATGTAATCACATAATCCCACCATTACTTCTGCTATATTCTATTGGTCATGCAAATGAAGGTTGGTACAGTATGAGAGGGTGGGAAGATGAGGAGGTGGGACTCACTGAAGGCCATCTTGGAGACTAGCTACTATCCCAGAGAGTGGATTCCAACCATGTGCCAGAGTACTTTACCAAATTCACTTCCTTGAAGGTCAGGAAAAAAAAAAATGGTTTATGTTCTGACTCCCTCACTCTGAGTGAGTCATCACCCCTCCTGGCTCTCACCAAGGTGGTGAAGTGAAGAGGCTAAGACCATGGGCCCAGCTCAGCTTGGTGTGAATCCTGGTTCTACCCCTAAATAGTCCTGTGACCTTGTACAGTTGTTAACCCTCGGAGCTTCAGTTTTTCCTTTGTTAAAACAGGGATAGATGACTTCCTGGAGTGTTGTGGGGATCAAATGAGATAATGATGGAAGAGATAGTGGATGTAAAGAACATGATTGTCATAGAACTTGACATAAGCAGGTGTTCCAGAATAAGTTTGAGCTGTTATGTTTCATTTTATTTTTAAGAAAAAATAATTTGTTTTAGAGAGAGAGTGAGAGAGAGAGTGTGTGTGCATGCATGAGTGTGGGGAGGAGGGGCAGAAGGAGAGGGAGAGGGAAACTCAAGCAGACTCCCATGCTGAGTGCAGAGCTTGTGTGGCTCAATCCCACAACCCTGAGATCAGACCTGAGCCAAAACCAAGAGTCAGATGCTTGACTCACTGCATCCAGGCACCCCTGAGTTATTACTTTTTTAAATAATAGGGTTGAACTCAGATCTTTCTGGCCAAGACCTGAACCTCATGGTCACCCAGAAGTGCTCCATCACCGAAATCCTAAATGTAAACACTTCGCACTCAGGTGACACCCTCCTGTCCTTCAGACTTTTCATTCAGTTACCACCCCTGACCCTGCAGAGCTGGCTATTGTGTCTTCAGTTTTCTTTATTTCTGTCATCCCCCACTTGTCTTCACTTCCTTCCTTGTCAAGTCCAGGAACCATAGTCCATCATTTGAGCTACCTTCTAAGCCTTGTCTTCAGTTGCCTCACTCCATTCTTTGTCTCTTAAAGAACTGGTGAATCCCCCATCCTGGACCCATCCATCTTTTTGACTATCGTCTACACCTGTATCTGTTCTGGTTAGTTCTCCTGGCTTGAGTCCCAGAGTGTTCTAGATTGGCACCACTGCAATTCAAGGGATCCAATCTGAATGTAGCCTAAATTCCTCTTGTATTACCATATTCAGGTGTCTGTCTTTCTGAACTTTCTTAACTTGGCTTAACCTTCCTCTCTACCATCCTTTCTTTCCTTCCATCCTTCTTCCTTTCACCAAATATTGATCACCTAGTGTGTGGCATTTATATTTATAGGCACTAGAGGGTCAGCAATGAATAAAACAACAGGGCTATGGCTCTGGTATCTGGAAGTTTCATGGAGAAAATATAAACCATCAGGTGAGCATTATCTTCCTGTTTTAATTGGAAGTTATGGTTATACCCATCTTGAGATTTATCATCCTCTTCATTCTTTTTATTCTCTTACCCTTGGTCATCAATATCACCATCACAGTCCTTATATCTACCATGTGCTAGGGACTCTTCGAAGCAATTTATAAACATTAACATATTTAAGACATTACATGCATTAAGTTGTGAAAACTCTAGGAGGTAAGAACTACTATTTCCTTTTTTTTACACAGAAGGAGATGAAGCCCAGAGAGGTTAAGTAACTTGCACAAGTCACACCACATTTTTTATGTGTGTGTGTGTATGTGTGTGTATACATATATATATATATATAAAGAATGAAATAAATACTTATTTCATTCTTTGCTCTTAAAACAGAAGGGATGTTCTGTCTCCTGCTGAAGGTTAATCTGCCCGTATTTGTTTTGGATCTAAGGTTGCCAGATTTAGAAAATAAAAATATGGGGGGTGTCTGGGTGGCTCAGTGGGTTGAAGCTTCTGCCTTTGACTCAGGTCATGGTCCCGGGGTCCTGGGATCGAGCCCCGCGTCAGGCTCTCTGCTCAGCGGGAAGCCCGTTTCTCCCTCTCTCTCTGCCTGCCTCTCTGCCTACTTGTGATCTCTGTCTGTCAAATAAATCAATAAAATCTTAAAAAAAAAAAAAGAAAATAAAAATATGGGATGTTCAGTTAAATTTGGATTTTGATAAATAATGAGTAATTTTTAACCTAAGTATGTTCCATGCAATATTTGGGACAGACTTATACTAAAAATTACATATATAATATTCTAGAGTTTATCTGGTAAACCTGTGTGGATGCCACACTCTCATCAAGGACTTCATTAATTACTCTCTATCCTTGCCCCCTGGGAATGTTATGGTCACAGCACTCCAGTGCAAAGTGGGTAATAGTACTTTGGGAGTGACAGAATACATCCTGGACAAAGGATGCTTGAGACTGCCATTGGGGAGGGGTGCCACTGATGGGAAGAGTTTTTTAGAGGCAGGAAGATCAGGTATGGTAATGATCTGTAATGTGGTGATTCCATTTTACAGAACCAAGGTTTTCCTACCCAGCAGGATCATTAGAGCTGGAGGAGAGGGGAGCCTGGAGTTTTCCTTAACAACAAGGTGCAAACAAGGACTTCCATGTCCTCTCTTCAAGCTTCTGGGCAGAAAACTGTACCTTCAGTAAGAAATGAGGTCAGCAGGGTGGAGGGAAACACTCCGGGTTCTTTATTGAATTCGATCATTTACATCTCATTGAACCCAATCAAATTAGCCACTTATCACATTAACATGGCAAAAGAGAGATTGTGTCAAGCAGTGCTAATTCAATAAGAAAGAGGAGCTGACGGAGAGTGCTGTGTCATAGGATTCTGACACCCACTTTCAAGAAGTGGAAGTCTGATGTCCCTTTCTGCCTACAGTGGTCATGATGACCGTCCTCAAACAGCTTTGCTGGATACTAGGCTGGCAAAAGAAGGGAAAATGGAAGTCCAGAGCTCTGCAGAGACACAAGCTATCAAAAGTGGGGCAGAAAGGGAACTGTGAAATGGTACCTTCAGGGAAAAGTAATTTCAGGATAGGGTGTTGCCTGGAATTTGGAGTCAGACTCTGAAGCTTACCAACTGTGTGACTTTGGGCAAGTTACCTGACTTCTCTGATGCTCAGTTTCCTCATCCATTAAAGGGAGGATGGTAGTTATTTGCCCTGTCAATGTTTCCCACAGATGGCATTCCAGAAAAAGCCGTTCCCTTAACAATTTTCTATTAATCCTTTTCAGTAGGTTAAGGAGAAAGACTCAGTTTGGTACCAGGCTATCTTTAACACCTCTTTAAAACTTGGAAAAACTCTGATCTTTCCGTGGGTGTTGTTAGGGTGTTAGGGTATGGTTGAGAGTTGGAATCATTCAGGCTTGGATTTGAATACCCCTGCTGTCCTTACTGCTGTGTGATCTTGGATAAAGTGGCTTAACCACTGTGTACATCAGTTTCCTCATATGTAAAGAGAGGATAGTAACAATACCCATCTCATAGGATTGTTGAGTGCAAATGAGTTCATGAATGTAAACTGCTAATATAGAGCCTAGCTCATAGTAAACAATAAATGCTACTGATTCTTCTCGCCCTCCTTTTACCCCTTCTTTTTTCCCTTTTTCTTCTTGTTTTTAATTTCAGCCTCTTCTCTGCCACTTCCTCTCCAGACCTCATGCCCTCTCCACTCCACCCATTGGAACAGTTTGTACTTCCTAACTATGCCATGCTTTCTCTTGCCTCATGGCCTTTGTACATGCTTTCCCTCCAACTGGACCATTCTTCTCTCACAGTCTTTCCTAGCTGACTTCTACTCACTTTCCAGGCCTCAGCTGATACATTTCTTCTTCCAAGAAGGCCTCACTGAATTACATTTCCCATTCCCTGTGATTCTTTCCTGTTGTAGTGTTTTATAATTTGTTTCTCTCCTTGAGATGCTTGAGAGGTTAATAAGGGCAGAGTTCAAGACCCTAATCTGCCTTGTTTTTTCTTGTACTCTCAACACCTAGCACAGAATCTGACACCCAGTAATGGGTGCCTGAGAGCTCACCAGGGACTGGATACAATTTTGTGTATTTTATATATATTGACTTATTTAATCCTCACAACTTTCTGACATAAATTGTATTTTATTCTTAACAACTTTATTGAAATATAATTGACATGCAATAAACTACACATATTTAAAGAATAGTTTGATGCATTTGACATATATATACACTAATGAGGAAGAAAACCCCAAGATAATGAACATAACTATCAGCCCCAAGGGTTCCCTGTGCCCCCTTATAAATCTTCCCATCCCATCCTTCCTTGCTACTCCATCCCCACCTAGCTGCTGCTATGCTGTCTACCACTCTGGATGTATCTGTGTTTTCTAAAATTTCATGTGTATGGAATCCTATATTATGAACTCTTTTTGTCTGGCTAATCCACAGAGCATAATTATTTTGAGATTCATTCATGTTGCACGCATCAGTGCTCATTGCTTTTTACTACTGAGTAGTATTCCATTATATGTATACATCTCAGTTTATTTATCCATTCCCCTATTGATGGACATTTGGTTGTTTCTAGTTTGGGGCTATTACAAAGAAAGCTGCTATGGATATAGGTTTTATTTTTTTACCTCATTTTGCAGGTGAGGTAACCAAGGTCAGGAGTATGTCAATTGCTTTAAGGCCACAGAGATAATAAATGGCAGCTCCATATGCAGACTGAGGTACTGTAAGTTCAGAGACCAAGCTCTCATTCCCTTCCTCTATCTAAGGAAAGTCTCAAACATAAACAAAAATTGGGATAATAGAATAATGCACACCCATGGATCTGTCTTTCAGCTCCTGCAAGTTAGTTGTGGCCATATTATTTAATCCTTCCTACATTTTAAATCTTTCTCCTAGAATATCTTAAAGTGAATCTCAGACATAATGTTATCTCACTTACAAATATGTCAGTTTATATCTCTGACTTATGTGAACATAAAAAAAATTTTACTGTAGAAATTTTGAACCTAGACAAAAGTAGAGACAATAATGTAATAACTTCCTTTGCACGCATCATCAGCTTTGACAGTTATCAATTCTAGGGTGGTCTTGCTGCATTATACCCTCATCTATATTCCAATTTTTCTCCCTTGCCAATTATTTTGAAGCAAATCCCAGGCGTTTTTATCATTTTATCTGTAAATGTTTCAGCATGTATCTATAAAAGATAAGGACTCTTAAAAAAAAAACATAGCTGTAATACCATTATCACACCTAAGCATTTTATAGCGATTTCCTTCATAATATCAAATATTCAGTTGACATTCACAGTTCTCTGATTCTCTCATATTGTTTTATTGCTGTTCTTCTCTCTCCCTTTCTCCCTCTCTTTCCTTTTTTTCTTTTAACAATCTGTTTGAATCAGCATACAAACAAGTCCATATGTTCCAATTGGTTGAGATGTCTCTAAAGTCTGTTTTAATCAAAAGAGTCTCCCTCTCTCTTTTTCCCTTTGCATTTTGTTGTTGTTGTTGTTGTTAGAGAAACCAGGCCATCAAGGCCCTATTTTACATATCCTCCATGCCATTAGCACTCTCACAAAATTAACAATAATCCTTAATATGATCTAGTACCCATCTGTATTCATATTTCCCTGATTGACTCAAACATATCTTTTTTTTTTCCCCAAATCAAGATCCATGCGAGTCCCCCAGTGCATTTGGTGGTGATAGTTCTGAGACCTCTTCTGCCCCGGGGCAGAATGGCCCCCTTCCCCACTTGTCAGTCTGTTGCTGTGTCCAGCAGAACGCTCCATAGCCAGGGTCCTAAAGACCAGAGCTGTGCTCCCTTTCTGGACAGTTGTTCTATGAATAATTGTTGAATGAGTGAATGAATAAATGAGTGAATGAGTATTTAGGAAGGAGCAACCGAAAGAGCAAGAACATTGTCTAAGGTAGTTTCTTCTGTTCGAGTCTAGATCAGTGATTTCTGTGAGTGTGTGTGTGTGCACACATAACAAAATGGCACCTTACATAGAAACCTGCACAGACATGATGAAGATAGTGTTTAAGAGCTTGAGTGCTGATCCTGCACTGCCTGGTCAGAGTCCTGGCCTTGCTCTTACAAGCTGAGTGACCGTGGACCTGTTACCTTACTTCTCTCAGCCTTGGTTCCCACAGGTGGGATCTGTGTAGGGATGTAATGTGTCGACCTGTGCAAACTAATTAGAAGTGTGCATATTGTGTCTTCAATAAATGTTGGCTCCTATCATGATAATTAATGTTATTAAAGGGGAGGGTGGGGGCAGCATGATGGGACCTGTGGATCCCCTTCCAGAGCTCTGCAGAGCCCTATTTAACAACTTCTGGCCTCAGATGACCACTTAAAGTCCCCCCCCCCCCCCCCCCGCCGTGCTGTCACTTTATTTGGGGCTCTTGGCAGCCACTAGATCCCTCCATCTCTCATCCTGCGCTCTGTGTCAAGGAGGTCTCTAGATCTTTTGGAAACCAAGGGTTCACAGCCCTTGGCCTGTCCTAATTAAGCCAGAAAATACCATCTTCCACTCCTGCCCCCAGTCCTGCTCATATCACTCCCAGGGACTATGAGGCAAAGATGAAATGACTCAGTGCCAATGTCATGTTTTGAAACCTAAATCCTGAAGCTGATCTTCTGCAACTTGGCTGGCAAACCCAAGTACATCTGCTTTACAGCAATTAAGAAATTGCAGCCCAACAAAGGAAAACATACTGTTGAAAGAGGCTTCTGTGTTCCATTAAATATTCACAGCCCACTGATGGGGTGTCACAACAGACCCAGGGGGGCTCTCTGTTGGTGAATCTGGAGATGCAGAGCAAAACCAACCACTGATAAACTGAAGCCTTTTTATTAATAGCGGAACAGCTATAACCAACATATTCTGAGGTCTTACTCTGTGCCAGGCTTTGTGTTAAGCTAAAGTTCGGGTTTTCCTTTATTTGATCTTCCCAGCTTCTCTAGAAGTAGATAGAATGATTCCCACTCTACAGAGGAGGGAAGTGAGGCTTTGAGAGTTTAAGTCACTTGTGCAGGATCTCCACAGGGGCGGCAGAGCTGGGATTTGAACCCAGTTCTGTTTGGAGCTTTCAGCCACGCCACTAAGGTTCCTCCTGGTCAGGAAACATGTCAGTTCATAGGATACCTTATTCATCCAGCTCAGAATTCTTGGTCATCTGTGATTAGAAACGGCTCTTTTTGTGGTTTTTTTTTTTCCCTCTGTAAGATGACATACCTAAATTTTTCCAAATGCTTTAGATCCAAAGAAAAATTCAAAAGGCTGCAAAACAGCATTGCAGATCTATTGGAGGAGAAATCTGTTCCAGGTTGATGAAGAATGGGTTGATGTCTAAAGATGTGTTCCTAGAGACAAGTGTTCACAGAGTGTGTGTGTGTGTGTGTGTGTGTGTATGAGTATGAGTATAAGCAGACTTGAGATAGATGTTTTTGCTTATAGTTCTTCTTTTTCACTACTCAACTACTTATTGATTTATGATCCTAAATTTCTAGGTCTAACCTCCTCACCCCAGTTATACTCTCCTTTCCCATCTCTGTTTCTTACTCACTCTAGTTTCCTCCTGATTTCAGCATGCTCTGTGAAAATGTGTATTTTAAAGACACACACACACACACACACACACATCCTCACATACGCTCAGCCCATAGTGTGAGTTTATACATCTTTGACTGATTGGCTGACAGTATTTCAGCTGTGTGTTGGAATTCTTCCTAGGACAGTAAGCCAGAAAAATATGTTTTTACTTGAACTTGGCTCTCAGGAAACTAATGTCTTTGCATGTCTGGAGCAGAGGCTGTGCAGGCAGAGAGATGTTACCAGTATCCAGAAAATACAGTGGTTATCTGCAGAGATCCTCTGGGATTTTTAAGTTATAAACAAACGCTTCAAGCTGCCTTGTTAAAAGAAAAAGAACAAACACAGTGGGAAAGAAAAACTCATCTTCAGGTTGTTAGCATGCTCAACCTGGAAGTAACTTGAATGGCATTCTGTCTCACTGGGACATTTTAAAGTTTGGAGGACTGGCTCAGGCTGCACCTTGGAGTCCCCTGGACTCCTCTCTCACACACCAGATAAATCTTATCACTTCCACCTTGTGAGGAGGGGAGATCAGTATAGCCACCTCCATTACCACCACCTGTGTTCAAACCCCATCACCTTGTACCCAGATTACTGCAACAGCCTCTCAACTTTCCCTGTTTCTTCACTGGGGGGTCTGTTTGCTGCACAATAGCCAGAGTGATGCTGTGAAGAGTAAGTCAGATCATATTGCTGTCCTTCTGGCTCCCACCTCACCCACCTCACCCAGTTTTCACCTTGACCGTTAAGACCCTTCAGAACTCTTTCTATGCTCTCTCTCTGACATTACTCTGCTTCTCTTTCATTATAACCCCTCCTACCACACTGGCCTTCTCATTGTTCCTTGACTACACCTATTGTTAGACTCTATCTCAGGGCCTTTGCACATTAGGTATTCATTCTGCTTGGAATGTTCTCAGATAGCTACATACTACTTCACTTCCTTTTATACTTTATTCAAATGAGTATTCCATGGACCTCCTACCCAGTCTAGAATTTTAGCTTTTTGCCTTCAACACCTTTTATTCATCTTCCTTTTAAAATTTTCTCTCCATAGCACTTATCTTTATCTAACATACCATATACTTCTTTTCTTTATTTATTGCCTGTCTCACTGTCCCATGGTACCTCCAGCCCTTTATCTGTTCATCTGTTCTGTTAACTACTCTATCCCTCATGCTTAAAACTGATTAGCAAATATTTCTTGCATGATTGCATGAGTGTCGGCTATAACAGAACACCATAAACGGGGTGGCTTATGGACAACAGAAGTTTATTTCCCACGGTTTGGAAGCTGGGATGTCCAAGATCCAGGTGATGGCAGATTTGTGTCTGATAAGAGCCCCCTCCCTGGTTCATAGACAGCTGTCTTCTCACTGTGTCCTCATGTGGCAGAGGGGCAAGGAAGCTCTGTGGAGTCCCTTTTATAAAGGTACCAGTCCCATTCACAGGGACTCTAACCTCATAACTTAGTCACGTCCCAAAGGCCCCACCTCCAAATGCTATCATACTGGGAATTAGGTTTCAACATATGAATTTGGGGAAAGGAGGGACACAAACATTCAGTCTGTAGCAGTGAGTTTATATTTTTTTGGATTGTCTAATAAAACCCACATTATCTATACTAATAAGGACAAGTTTTATAATGAGGCTTTTTTGGGTGGGGGTGGGGTTGTGATAACCAGGCTCTTTTGAGAGCATAGTAGATAGTGTAGCTGTTGAATTTATTTTGTGGTTGCTCTGCATTGACTTTAAAATTAGGTGGGCCGCTAAGAGATAATATTGGGAAGAAGTCACTTGGATGAAATTAAAGAGTCACCTTCACGAGACACCACAGTTATAGGACTGGGAAAGCCTGAGTGTCCCTAAATGCTGGTAAGGCCAAGGGTGTCCAGTTGAAGAGCACAGGCTCTTGCTTCAGACCACTTGGGTTCACGTCCTGGCTTCACCACTTATGAGTAGGATGACGAAATTTGGATGTATTCTTGTTTTCAAATCTTTGTCTCTCAGAAAAATGGGGATGATGACCATAGTGCCTACCACAGGAGACCTAAAAAATCCAGAGGAACGAGGTATGTGCGATGGGTAACAGAGTGACAGGCACACAGTGAGAGCTCTGTGACTGCATGCTGTTGTTTTTACTGGAGAAAGAGGGATTAGTAACTGATGTCACTGAGAGAGGAGGCCAGGTAGGACTATGGAGAGCTCAGGGTGTGCAGGAATGGGTCCATTAAGTTCCCAGAACACAAAACCTGCAAAGTTTTGAGTCATCATCTAGTTTTCAATGCTGGCTCTGGGCAAAGAACATCTTTTTTGGGTACCTACTCAGGCAGCTCTCCCTTTTTTTGAAGCTTGCTGTTTTCCATGTCCCATGGGGAGTCCCTGTGGCAGAGTTTTTGTTGCCTGACCCTGCCCTTAGGCAGCAGCTTGACTGTATTTGACCCACACTGGAATAATCAGACCAGAGCTCCTGGGAATTTAGAGGTGGGACTCAGTTTCTAATGGCACTTGAGCTGGGGAGGATGTGTGAACTCAGGTGCTGTCAGACAACCACATTCAGCCACCTATACTGAGAAAGTCTGTTTTAGAGAGGGAGAGAGAGATCAGGCATCTGTTCATTTGAGGGGCAGTCTGTTGATTTACCCCAACCCTTCCTCCCCCTTGTTTGAGGAGTTTCCTCCTCTGTTGGCTTAGTGGGAAGAAA
Source organism: Meles meles (assembly GCF_922984935.1). Taxonomy (NCBI): domain Eukaryota; kingdom Metazoa; phylum Chordata; class Mammalia; order Carnivora; family Mustelidae; genus Meles; species Meles meles. The sequence goes on along the minus strand of NC_060086.1, from coordinate 29,080,373 downwards.
GAAGCCAGTCCCAAAGTCCCAAAGACCAAATCCTTGTTTCCCAGTCCTCCTGGATGCTGGTGCAGGGGCAAGTGATGCTTGGCCAGATGTGCTCAGCAGCTTAGGGAGTGAGTTTGCAGCTAGAGTTGCCAGGAAGCTGAGACACACTGGAAGGAGCTAGGGCTCCTTAGAGAAATGACTTGACTTTTGGCCACAGGCAGGAAATGTACACAGTAAACCTAGAATATCTCATCATATCAGGAAGTTACCCCAGACCACCGGGGGCTACCAAAGGACTTAGGAGCCAACCTGAAGGGGCTATCTCTGAGCAAAGATGGAACGATAAATTGATCAGTTCTTGGCCTTTTGGCTAAGATTTAGCACAAAGATGGAACAATTGAGTATCAAAAGAAAGGTAACTCTAATGAACTGACGTGGACTGAAAAATATTTTCTAATAGGTTTTAATTCGTGAGTTCATGATTATACTGACAACAGTAAAACTCACAGTTTCCCTTCGGAGAATGCTAATTTATCACTGCATTATTTTTGAAAACTGGCAAGTAAAAGGAAAATCAAGCATTCTACTTACCTCTATAAACTATTCGTCAATGTAATCAAACAATAAAAAGTCAAGTTTATGTTGGTAAGTATTCCAGCTAATTAATGGAGAAGGAATGATAGAAATCCACTAGTTTTAATACCTATGAAATAAAGGATTTAGGAAATGGTTGCCAGTGGCTACTGATACCCAAGGAAAGAGACAAACTGGCGTTATGGTCTTCTAATAGAGGATGTGCTCTGTAACCATTTACAGAGCACATCTGTTTACATTGAAACAGTTTATAATAGAACCTGAATCAGATCAGACCTCTAGATCTAACTACTAATTTTCAGGAAATGCAGGAAACAGAGGAGCATGTATAATTCAACCATGGGGATATAATCAGTAAAATTCAGACTATGGGAAATTCTACAAGACCTGATGTCTTTTTTTGTTTTCAAGATTTCACTTTATTTATTTATTTATTTATCTATTTATTTATTTATTTCTAGAAAAAGAGAGAGTGCAGGGGGAGAGGGAGAGAGAGAATCTCAAGCAGATGCCACACTGATCATGGAGCCTGACGTGAGGCTCAATCTCAGGACCCTGAGATCATGACCTGAGCTGAAATCAAGAGGCAGTCGCTTAACTGAGCCACCCAGGCGCCCCTACAGGACCTGATGTCTTAGGAAAATAAATTTCAAGGGGTTAAAAAAAAGGAAAGGGAGAAAGTGAAGCCTATAATTAAAAGAGGCTTGTAAGACCTATTAACCAATTGCAAGGTATGGGTCTTATTCTAATTTAGGATTTAACAGATATGTATAGTCAAAATATTTATGAGATAATCAGATCAATTTGAACTGTGGCTTGACATGTCATGATATTGAGAAATTATTTTGAAATGTTTAAAGAGTGATGATCGTTTTGTGGGTATATCTATGTGTGTGTCCATCAAGGGCAGTTTTGTTCCCTAGGAGATGTTCGGCAACATCTAGGACATATTCGATGGTCAGAAGCAGGAGTGAGGAAGAGGCTACCCTCATGTCGTGTATGGAGACCAGGGGTGCTGCTAAGCATCATAGTAAGCTCAGGACAGGGCCCTCAGCAGAGAACGATGGGGCCCAAGATGTGGGGAACGCCAAGGTCGTGAAACCCTGTTCTGGAGACATGTGTTGAAGTAGCTGTGGGTCAAATGATAGGATGAAGATATTTGTTTCAAAATGTTGTGGTGGCTGTGGGAATGGGCCGTGAGTTGAGAATTATTTAAGTTAGTGATGGGAGTTCCTTATACCATTCTCTCTACTTGGTGTGCATATATATCTATCTGTATGTTTATTTTGTATATATATGTATGTATATTATATACAATTGTAAATTTCCATAACAAAAGCTCACAAGCTTGCTACGGGCGAGGTAAAGACTGTTTATGTGGTGCATGGTGCCAGCAGGTGGGGAGGGTGGACAAGCTGAGACGGTGGGTTCGCAGGAGCAGCAACAATGGCGTCCTTACTGGGCTTGGTCTGCAGTGGGATGTTGGTTGTGTCTGTCTGTCTAGGTTTTCTTTATCCCTGTTTTTTTTTTTTTTTTTTTGTCTTGTTCTTTGGGCTTCCTAATAGCCTTTCAGTAAATTCTTTTTCATTTCAATTCACTCAGAATCAGTTTCTGTGAGGCCAAGAATTCTGACTTATACAAGGATGAAGCAGATGGATGGAGAAAAGATGATATGATAGGCTATGGGAGGAGAGAGAAGAATTACGAGAAATACATATATGAAAATATATATGTATTTTATATGCATTATAAATAAAATTCATATAGTATACATAGTATATGTATACTGTATAGAAACATAAAATATATTTATGCTCATAAATATATAAATATATAATTTACTTATATAAATTTATTATTATATAAATATATTATTTATTATATAAATATATGAGTATATATTATATAAAATATATTATAAAATATATTGTTATTACATTATAAATTATAATTGTTATATAAATATACGCTTATATATAAAATATATGTATATATAAATAAATATGTATATAGAGATATACATTTCTATATACATACTCAAATATATATTTGAGAGAAAGAGGATCCCATGGTTTCTGTTTTTCTTGTTCTTCTATTCCTCTTGAGACCAGGATTTAATTTTTGTCTATGGTGGGTACCATGAGACACCCCCATATTTTTTTATGTAATAAACTGTTCTTTCTGCTTAAATACAAGTGGTTTTCTGTCACCTACAACCCAGGAAACTCAGCATAGTTTAGGTAATGATGTGCTCATCTAACCACCTTTTTGCTATACCTGCTTTTGCTCACTGCTGTGCAGATGTTTCACAAATATCTGTTTCATGGGCATATGATTGTCATTTGGCTCCAGACAAGGAACAAATGTGCTGTTCATGGCAGCAGAGGCACTCTGGTCTTCTTGGCCTTTCAAATAATCATTGTAAGTGGACACATTTACTGAGAGTTCATTCTGGCGTATGTGCCTGTCTCTCGTGAGTTTTGCCAGCAAGACTCGGTCTCTCTGAACGCCACTATAGGGTCCTTAGTCCTTGGGTTTGTGAGGCACAAGGAATGAATGAATCCGGTGGGGTCCCTTGAGAGACAGCTTGCTAGCCTCTCCTGTTAGGTCCTGTATTGATGGACACAGGCCATTCCAGCTTCATTGATGAAGGTGGCATCTAAGGTGGGAGAGTGTACAGGCAGGGTAGCCTGGGTTTTCAGAGAACAGGCTTTGAGTCAGATAGCCTTAGACTATTATTCTAACTGTACCCCGTGCCCCTGTGTTTCCTTAGGCATGCTATTTAACTTCTCTATGCCTTGGTTTCCTTGTCTGTAGAATGGACTATTTTAAGGATTAAATGTAAAAATATGTATACATACATATATACAAAGGGAAGATGGCACATGGAGAGCACTCTAGAAATGGTATTTTTATTATTACTAAACATTGTGGTTAATATTATCATGAGGAAGTTCTTCTGGCATGGAGACCAGCAAGCAGGAGATGTTCGATGTTGAGGATGGTAAACCTTTTGGCCCCTTCAGCTCAGTGATCTTGTGTTTGGGTGACCCCTTCTGGACCAGCATATTAATTATGCATCCTTGGTAGCTCCCAGGAGCCTGGTCTGGTGGGGAGGGTTTGTGTGTTTGGGCTCTTGGGTCCTGGCTACCTGGACTCCACCACCTTCTACCTGTGTGACACTTGGGACCTAATCACCCTGTGACAGAAAGGTAATTTGGGCAATCCCACAGGGTCGTTGGTGATGATTAGTGATGATTAGATGGAATGATACATGTAAAATGCCTGGCATGTGTCAAGAAATGTTTCACCTCATTCCATTTTCTTATTCTTTTTTCCTAGCTCTCATAACAACCCATGTCTCCCAAAGAAGTCTTTGTCTGACTCCCATTGTTTCTTGTTTTGGAGAGGGGTACTCCAGAGTTCCTTCAAGGTTACCTAATATGAAGGAAGGCAGAACCCTTGCTCACACAAAGCACTACCTAAGATCATTTATCTTTGGAGTCAATGAGTGAAAACCCATGGGTGCTGAGACTTACCCTCTTTGGCTCATGTGTTTTTAAAATTGGGAAATTCCACGCTTCACTTGAACTGAGTTCTGGATGGTCTTTCATGACAGGGCAAAAGGCTTCATTCCCCCACAGTTCCCACTCCTCTCTGTTACTCATGCATCAACATCTACCTCACGTACTTCTTATACCTGTCTAGTTCCTGTAGGCATTTGAGATCATGTCTGTGGAGGTTTGAAAACATGGCTTCAAATCCTTTAACACTCCTCCTATCGGGAAGTTGAGTCTGTGTCCCCTCCTCTTGCCCCTGGGTGGGCTTGTGACTGCTTTGACTAATAGACTGTTATGGCAGGAGTAACACCCTGTGACTTTTGAGCCTTGAGATCAATAATAAGGCAAAGCTTCTACCTTGTCATCTTGAGGCTCTGGTTTTGGGGGAATCCAACTGCAGCGTGAGATATGGAACTACTCTGAGACTGCTATGCTGGAGAGGTAATGGGAAGTAGGCCTGGGGTTGGGTCCCGCTGAGCTACCAGCTGACAGTGGGCATCAGTGGCCAGCCTTGTGTGTATTCCATCTTGGAACCATCTCTGGCCCTAATTGAGCCGTTAATGATGGTAACACTGTGAGTCATTCAACCAACAAATATTTATTGAGCATCTACTATGTGCTAAGCATTTGATAAGTGTTGGAACTTCTGTAATAGAACAAAGTAGATGAAGATCTTTGCCCTTAAGTGGATTACATTCCTTATGAGGAAAAGAGATAATTATAAACAAGGAAGTAAATATTGTCTATCAGGTGCCAATAAGGGCTACGTAGAAAAATGGAGCAGGGTGGGAAATAAGAGTGTTGAGGCACAGAGGACTCTTCTAGGTGACTACGGAAGTATTTTAAGTGAATTCAAGTAAAATAACAGCCCTCAGAACAACAATCACAGCTGTGTGTTGAGTGCATACTATGTACTGCCTTATATATGTCTTCTTCCACTTTGGTTTTCCGACAGCCCCAAGCGGTTGGCATGGTTTTATCCATTTTGCAGATGAGGGAAGTGAAGCTTGGGTTCAGCCCCTCACTGGAAGACATGTCCTGGGAAAGTGACAGAGCAGGGAGACACAACCAATACAGCTGTCTCCCCCACTCTGCTTTTCGCTGAATTGCTCTCTCTCAGAGTTCCGTTGTTAGTGTGGTGAATCAGAAATCTCACTGATGATCTCTCACTCCTCCGTGCAATGTCAAGTCAGAAAAAAAAAGAGAAAGAAAAGAGAAAATGATTCCCTTTGGAGAAGAAACAGTCAGGAAATGAAGGGACACACTTGAAAGATTATGTATTTAATGTTTATGCCTCTTTCTCTTCTCCCTCAAGTTCAGTTTAGCATCCAACTGTCGAAGCTGACAATTTATGAGAATCTTGGGCGAGTAACTGCTTGAAACCTCCCTGTGGCTCTAGTCATGGCAGGCAATTCATCCAAAAATCTGTGGGGCTTTTAGGGTAAAATACTTTTCTAATATTTTTCCCCTTCTGCTCATGATTTTCCCAAAGGGCAACAAATGGTAGTAGTCTGCCAAGAAAGTGATTTGTATGGTCTTGAATGAGACTGCCCTCACACTTCAAGTCACTCTCTCAGAGAAAGGAAGTGATCAATTCTCTTGTCCCCCATCCCTAAGCTTGGCTCTAAATCTCTCCAAGTCCAATGACCATTCCAAAGTTGTCTCTTCCTTGGGCTATCTATCTCTCCATCTCTTTTCTCCCTTGATCATAGGAGAGAAGAAAGCACCACTTTTCTTTATTCCCTGTAAATCATTCAGAGTTAGGTTTTCTGGAAGGAAAAAGCCTTGGGTAGAGGACCAGAGAGAAAAAGACGCTTCCTTGGAAAAACATAAAATTGACTAAGGTGCTATTGGCAGGGAGGATTCTTGGGTGGAGGATTAGAGCTCCTCCCCACTCTAGCCAGGAGGAGTCACTAATGGCTGCCAGACTGTTCTGGCAATGTTGCCTATCTTGTCTTTCTTAATCGTCCAACCATTTGTGAGGGAGACATAGTTATTAGCCATAGTTATTAGCCTCATTGGAATGTTGGGTCAGCTGAATCTTAGAGCGGTGAGGTGATTCGCTGCAGGGTATACTGTTAGGGGAGTAAGTTGAGGAAAAGACCTTACAGGTGTAGGAAAGAGCATGAGTAAAAAAAGTGGGGAAGTGAGACCCCGCTGCAGGGCGTGGCTGGAGAGCCAGATGTGGGTGAGGGAAGGGCATGGGATGAGTTTACGAAAGACTTTGGATGCTCTGGGCTGAAAGTGGCTCTCTGAGGGATTTTGAAGTTGGAGTGACCTCGTTTAATTTGCATTTTCAGAGCATTCCAGAGGGGAGGTTGGAGGAGGAGCCAGTAGAGACAGAGTGACTCAGGAGGAGGATCTTCTCTGAGGGATCTGGACAGGCATTGCAGAGGGCTTGAAGCAGGATGTGATAAGGTCTGGGTCCTTAAGGAAGGCACAGCCCACTAGGGAAGAAGAAGCCTGCATGGGAGGGAAAATGACGTAGTACAGTGCCCGACGCAGATGCCAAGAGCATCCAGCCTGGAACCGCCAGTCACCCAGGTATACGGTGCCAGGTCCCATCTGCACAGAGCAGTGTATTCAGATCAGATGGGATCAGAGCAATAGATTCTCCCAGTTCTGCCTTAGTCACTAGAACTCAGGAGTTAGCTTCCTAACGTCCTGCTTTATTATGGCTGCTCTCTCTTCCCAAGGAGTATATGTGTGTGTTGGCACAAGGGACCAACATCTTAGTCACCGGACCAGGAGAGAAACCTTATTTTTATTTGTGAGAAGCTACCTGCCTCCAGCGCTCAAAAAACACTTCAGTTTTTGTCGTGAAGCAGATTTGATTTTAAGTGCATGCCCTGCCACGTCCCTGGAGGACCTTGAGAAGCTCACCTCATTTCTCTGTCCTTGGTTTCCTTATATAGACAATGGGGGTTATTATGCTGTCTTCTTCCTAGAGTCGCTGTAAAGATGAGATAATGCATGTGTATATGTTATCTCAGAACATAGCGTGAAGTGCAAAACGAACATCAAGCATTATTTCTTGCCTTGTCATTTGTGGCCTTATACCCAGGTAGGATAGTTTGGGTTCCCATCCTGACATCAAGTCGTGAGAGCCATTTTGTTTTCTATACGGATTTCAGTGATTACAAGAGAGTATGAATATATGACCAAACAGACTTGAACTGTCCTCAGTGGTCCGGAGTCTCCAATTTCCAGGAGTGGTTCAAGGGTCCTCATGGGGATATAGCCCATGTGGAACTCGCTCGGGAGCTTTCTGGGACTTGATGACCCTTCTCACTGTGATAATGGCACAGCTGAATTTCCCAGCAGGGATCGTTAATCACAGCAGCCACTGATCCCACAAAGGATGGAGCTGAGGCTATTTGCCAGGCCTCCAGGACAAATACGGTTTTTGCTTATTCCCTTGGCTCCAACCCACTAGGGGGAGAAGGATAAGCAAACTCCTACTTTTCTGTGGACTTGGTCATTGTTAGATGTGGACCATGGATTAGCTTCCAACTTCACTTACCTTAGACCCTCAGCCCTGGCTTCCTTCCACCCTGTCTGCCCACAAAATTGTAACAAATGCTGACCTGCTGGGATACGTTTGATGGGGTTGAGAGGGAGGAAGGGGAAAGGGTAAACAATATATATCCCATATCTTTTCACATATTCACCATATGTTAATTCCATGTTTTCCCAAATATTCATAACCACCCTATGTGGTACGTACTATCATTCCCATTCCCACTGTAATTTTAAGTGAAGAAACTAAAGCTCAGAGAGGGGAAATTAAGTGCCCCAAGACACACACATAACAAGAGACTCAGTGGTACCATATTGTACTTCTTCCTATTGGTTCTTGGAATTGTTCCACTATTCCATTTTAACACATGGGAGAACTGAGGCTAGTGGGTACTCAAGGATCCACAGCAAAAAAGAGGTAGAGATGGGTTTTGAACTTAGCCTATGATCCTAAACCCTTCGCTACCTCCAGTATAAAACAGCATCCTTGTTACTCAGAGTGTGGTCTTTGAACCAGCAGCATCTGCCATCACTTGTAACTTGTTAAACATGGCTTTCTAGGACCCACTTAGATCTACTGAATCGGAGTTGCATTGTCACACAACCTTTGGGGGATTATGGGTACCCTGACGTTTGAGAAGCAGCGGTCTGCATAGTTCATCCTGACTGTGAAGGACGCTCGCTAAGGGCAGAGGCAGTGTGACAGCCCGTCTCCTAAGCTGGCCCCAGCCATCCCTCTCCTCTCCCTGTTCACGTGCCACTCCTCACACCAAGGGGGGAACTTGTGTCCCTTGAATCTGTACTGTTCCATGACTGGCTTTAGCCACTAAAAGGAAGCCAGAAATGATGTCCTGGGATTTCTGAGTAGTTTCTACTTCTTGCCTCTCAGAACCCAGATGCCATGCTGTGAAAAGCTCAGACTGCATGGAGAAGACACGTGGGTAAGAAGTGAGGCACTCTGCTTGATGGTCCCACCCGAGCATCCAGCTGACCCCAGCTGCTGGCCAGGTGAGTAAACCATCGTGGATGTTCTGTACCAGTTGTGCCTTGCAGATAACTGCATCCTCAGCCGTATAGAGCAGAAGAATTGGCTGGCCTAACCTAGTCAATCCATAGGATCAGGAGAGATAGTAAAATGGTTGTTGATTTAAGTCACTAAGTCTTGAGCATCGATACCTAACTGAAAGAGAAATCAGTACCTGGATGTATGTTGCTGAGGTCACCTAAACGTAAAATGGGTGGCATTGGCCTTGGAACCAGGCATCACCTGAAGGCCAGAGCACCTCAAGGAGACTGTAAATGGAAGTGGGAAGGGCAGGGAGAATATTGCTCTTAGAGGCAGGAGAAAATGGGACTTGAAGAATGAACTGCCAGAACCATTAGCAGAATGTGCCCCGCAGGAACCTGGAGGTAGAAAGAGTACCTCATGAACCTGTCAGTCTGGTCAAGGAAATTTCCAAGTCAAATGTTGAAAGTGCCAACTACTTCTATTAACTCAGAGCTAATTATTTTTATTAATCAAATGGAATAAAAATGTAATAAAATTCCTCAATTGCAGTAGCCACTTATGAGTACTAACATGCCCCATATGGCTACCCTATTGGAGGGTGCAGAATATTATAGAGCATTTCCACCATCGCAGAATCTTCTGTTGGACTGCTGTGCTCAAGTATGAGTAGGCAGGAAGTAGACAACACATGCAAAGAGTTAAACCAAGGGACTGTTCCTCAAGGTTTGGTGTCTCCTGAGAGTTTGTGTGAAATAAGACTTCTCAGGCCCTGCCCAGACCTACAGAATCAGAGTCTCAGGTTGGAGGAGGGAGTGAAGTGGGTGAGCAGGAATCTGTATAAAGGGACTGCTATTGAGTTGAGGGCTGGGTTGAGAGAAGCAGCAAAAGACAGTGAAACAGTAGGAACTAGCAGAGAGGAAACGCAGACAATGTTAGTGGAACGCAAGGGCAGCTGGAGCCCTGGGAGACAGCTAAGGGACATGGTGGTTCCAGGGCTGGGGTAAAGCAGGAAGGTCATGGTCGGGGGAGGGGGTGTTGTGGAGAGAATTACCCTCACCCCTCTCTCTTCTGCCCTCTGATTTTTCACTGGAGTTGCTATTGGCTCCAACCAGCCAAAGGTTAGAAGAGACAAAGGAGTCTCTTCTGCACAGAGCAGGGCAGAGGGGAGTGGAGAATGGATCTGGAGGGACAGATGAAATTGAGCCTGCACACTTTAGTTGTATTTTTAAAATACACATTTGATCTATAAATACATAACTATTAACATTAAAAAGATGTTACTACCCTTCAAAATCATCTTGGTTACAACATCTCAGGGAACCATGTTACTAAAAATGAGGTCTCTCCAGACAATTTTAAGAAGGGAAATAACCACTGTTAATGTTCCTTTCCAGTTAATTTTTCCCTCTCTTCCCCATTTCTATTCCCTTCCTTTCCCCTCTCTTCCTCTTCCCCACTCTCTGCCTCTTTCTTCCCTCTCTTCTCTCTGTCTTTATATTATGTAACAATATTATAGTAAATAGTGTCGTGTCCTGTCTTTTTCTCTTAAAGTTATGTTTTGAACATTTTCTTGTGCCATTAAGGATTCTCCGAAAACATGTTTTTCAGTGGCTGTGCAGATGGTTTAAAGATGATTGTTATTGTAAGCTGTATCAAATCCTTTTGGGAAGTAGGTGGTGTATAATGCATAAATTATAAATGAAAAGCAAGTTGTTCTTAATTTTACTCTCAGCCTCTAAAGTGCAGTAGCTCTTGGTGGATCTGTCTCTCCAAAACCACAGAAATGGGGCACCTGGGTGGCTCAGTGGGTTAAAGCCTCTGCCTTCGGCTCAGGTCATGATCCCAGCGTCCTGGGATCGAGCCCCACATCGGGCTCTCTGCTCAGTGGAGAGCCTGCTTCCCTTCCTCTCTCTCTCTGCCTGCCTCTCTGCCTACTTGTGATCTCTGTCAAATAAATAAATAAAATCTTTAAAAAAAACCAAAACCACAGAGGGGCGCCTGGGTGGCTCAGTGGGTTAAGCTGCTGCCTTCGGCTCAGGTCATGATCTCAGGGTCCTGGGATCAAGTTCCACGTCGGGCTCTCTGCTCAGCGGGGAGCCTGCTTCCTCCTCTCTCCCTCTCTCTGCCTGCCTCTCTATCTACTTGTGATCTCTCTCTGTCAAATAAATAAATAAAAAAATCTTAAAACAAAACAAAACAAAACCACAGAAATAGAAGGGACGGTGACAGGGACAAAACAGGAGCATGAAGTGGAAGACTGTTGAAGTGGGCCTTCATGCCAGGTTCTGTCCAGTGTCTGCCCATGTGACCTCAGATGAGGGTGCCTAGACCAGCTAAGGTCCAAGGTCCCCTTTAGTTCACCTCTGATTTCTGACACAAATGGAGTGCCCTCGCAGGTAGAAAAAGGCCTCATTACAGGGGCTTCCCACATCTTGCATCACACCCTGGTGCCGGGCGCTATCCCTCCTCACCTGAACAACAGCAGTCCCCTTGCTTCATTGGTCTCCTCCGGCCCCTCTTACCCTCCATCTATTCTCTACAAGGCAGCCAGTGTGACCTGGTAAAGACTATGTCCGATAATCACACTCATCTTCCTACTCCTTGTCATGGGGGATGAGGCCCCACATGATCAGGTGCCCCACCACCTCTCTGATCTCACCTCCTGCTTCTGCCTTGCTCACTCTACCCCGTCCAGCTGCATCAACTGTGCTCCCACTCAGGAGCCTTTACTCCTGCTGTTCCATCTGCTTGGAATACTGTTCCCTCATATTTCCTCACAGCTCGTATCTGTTGGAGAGAGGTCTTTTTCTGACCTCTCTCAATAACATAGCTCCAATTCCTGTTATTCCCTGTAGCTCTCTGCAGTTTTATTTCTTTGATGGCATTTATCCTGTACATATGTCTGTAGGGGCTTATTTACTTATTATTTGTCTATCTCCACTGGCGTGTAAGTTCCACAGAGCAGGAACTTGGTCTCTTTTGTTCATTGCTATATTCACTGCACTTTGAAGTGAAATTAGTAAGTGCTCAGTAAAGTACACTCAGTGGGAAACCAGTACGTAATTATTGAATGATGAATGAATGAATGCCTCAAACAATCCTTCTGAGGAAGGCCAGTGTTCAGGAGGGAGAGATGCACACACACGTCAACTTCGTGGTTGGCACAGATGCATTCATGCTCAGTCCTTGCCTAGGGCCTGGGTATTTTATACAAAAGCCATGGTGTCACCTTCTCTGTCCTTCCTCCTTCCATTCCCTCAGGCCACCTCCTCACAGATCCTCCTGGCATCTTTGCCCCAGTTCTGTTCTCCTCTTTCTCATCCTGTTCCTACCCAGTGGTCTGTGATGCCCTCTGCATCTCACAGATGATGGCAATAACCATTTTTCTTATTGTCATGGCATTCAGTGGCATACAATACCCTCCCCTGCGTCTGATCTCTTCTACTGCTGCCACAGCTCCTAGACAAAGGACCTAATGTCCTCATTTTAGTCATTTGTTCAAGCTCTGCAGTTTCTTGAGTACCATGTTGGCATGGACTCAGGAACAATGACAAAGTCAGAGATGGTTCCTACTGTCATCGGGCTCAAAATCTGGCAGGGGTGACAGACGTGAAGCACATAATGGGATCAATATTTCCTAAGATGACACTTGTGCTAAGTCCTGTGGAGGGGAAATGGGCACCACTTATGAGTGTCTCCACGTCTTGTGTCGTTAGTCTCATTTTATCCTCCCATCAGCCCACTGATGTGAGCCCAATACAAGACCTGTTTTACAGATGGGGAGTTAGTCTCAGAGGATACTTTCCCCAAGATCAAATGTGTGTGTATATATATATGTGTGTGTGTATATATATACATATATATATGTTATATAATATTTATATATTTGGGGGTACCTGGGTGTTATAGTCAGTTAGGTATCTGTCTCTTGGTTTCAGATCAGGTCATGATCTCAGGGTCCTAGGATCAAACCCTGCCTTGGGCTCCTTGCTCAGTATGGAGTCTACTAAGTTCTCTCCTTCTGCATCTGCCTGCCGCATTCTCTCTCTCTCTCTCTCAAAAGTAAATAATAAATCTTAAAAAATATTATATATATGTATAAATATATTTTAAGTTTATGTATATTTTAATGCACATATTATATAATGTATACAAACACACACATTACACAAATATATAAATATATGTTGTAAAAATTGCACATACATTGCTTTATATATGTACAATATTTATGTATTTACTTATATTATTTATGTATATATTGATGAGGATGAGAAAGGTGCATTCCAGGAAGACATGGTGATTTGCCCAAGGCCCTGTGGTTCATATGTAAACAAATTTGGAATTAGAGTCCAGGTTTCTGATTGCAAAGCTCATTCTCCTTTTACTCTACCGCAGCTGCTTCCAGCTCTGACAACCTGAAAGCACCTGCCCCCATGTCCAGAAGATGAGAAAATCCTTTCTGGGATTAATGGGAGAAGAGCACTGTCCTGCTCTCTCACCAGGCCCCAAAGCGCACATGCTGTCCCTGTGTGGCAAGCATTAATTCATTAATTGAGAAAAACTCGACCCCAGAGCACCTGGTGATCCAGTTGGCATTATTGCACCCATTACTCAACACCCCATTCAGTGTCTGCCGCCTCCTAGATCGCTGCCTGAAAGCTAGGCAGGAGGAGAAGACTCTGGCTGCCCAGTCTCTGCAAACCACCGCTATTCTCTGTGTCTAGCCGGGTCCACGTTCAATTCTATTGTCTTCCACCCACACTCTGGGCTGAGCACTGCAGGCATCTCAGTCATGTCTGCCTGACTGGAACTGCGGGCCAAGTCTATTACCATGAACTCCACAGAGCCTCTATCCAAAGGCTGTGTTGCGCTGAGGGTGGAATCTGTTCTAATGAGAACATTGCTCAGACTGAGGAATCAGGTGAAGCAGGGCTGGTGTCTTGAGAGTCTCCTGTGAGTGAGAAAGGAGAGAAGGAGCTCTGAGCCCAATAAGTCAAGGTGGTAGATAACAAAATTTGATTTTCACACATTCTTCCAACCACCTAGAAGTTAGATGGATTGTATCATTTTATTTTATATTATATACATATGTTATATTTTTCTTCTATGCATGTTTTTTACTTTGCTACATACACAGATATATACAGATGCATTTTTCTTCGGGGTGAAATGAGTGGAAGTTCTATGAGTGGAAAATAATGAATGTTGATAAAGGGCAGAAGGATTTAGAATTTGAAAATCAGTCATAGAATCCTGGCTCTACTACCTGCTCTCTGTATTAAGCTCTTTAAGTCCCCTGGGACTCTGTTTTCTCATACGCAAAGTGGGAATTATACAGGCCATTGTTTTCTAGGTATATGCAAAGTTTTCTGAGTAACTAGATGCTGTCACTCATTTCTTCTTTCCTGCATGTGGTCTGAACAACATGTTTCTACATACCATGAACAAGAACTAAAGGACAGTTGGGAGGGAGAGAGGTGGGCAGGGGTGGAAGCATAGGTCACAGAGTATGGCCTGGATGAGAATGGTGGACTGGTCTTCCGCACTGGGTGCAGGCAGAGCTGGGACAGGGCTTGGAGACTGGCTTTGACTTCTGCCTGGGAGCTGGCCACATGGAGGCCCAGGGAGGAAAGAAAAGGAATGTCTGTGCCTCTCTCTAAGACCCTTTCTCCATCTTCAGACGGAGGAGGAGAAAGTGGAGAGAAAGCACTGCTGGGAGCAGTCTGCTGGGTCTATTGCATAAAGCAGAAGAAAGCACGTTTGCCTTTCAGTGTAGTGACCTGCAGCTACACTTGGCCCAGTGAAGATTATTAGATTAGCAATTTCTCTGCTTCCTGGATTAGGTGGCACACAAATAATGAGCACAGAAGGGCAAGAATTCTTTTCTCCCTTGAGAAAGAGTCCAGAAATGTGAGCAGAGTGGGGAAGAAACATACTCTCATTGGAAACATTGTCTAGATTTGTTCTTTTCCATGACTGCATTAACTATCATATGATCTCCCTAATATGAGGACGTGGAGATGCAACATGGGGGGTTAAGGGGATAGGAGAAGAATAAATGAAACAAGACGTTTGGGAGGGAGAAAAACCATAAGTGACTCTTAATCTCACAAAACAAACTGAGGGTTGCTGGGGAGGGGGATTGGGAGAGGGGGAGTGGGGTTATGGACATTGGGGAGGGTATGTGCTATGGAGAGTGCTGTGAAGTGTGTAAACCTAGCGATTCACAGACCTGTACCCCTGGAGATAAAAATACATTATATGTTTATAAAAAAATAAGAAATAAATATAAAATTTAAAAAAAAAAAGGCTAACCCAGTGGTCTCTTGGATTATAGTTCTCCTCCTTGGGGGAGTTGGAGAGGCAGAACTAGGCAATTCTGCTTCTACTTCCAGGAGAATTCCCTCCGCACACATCCTTGGGTGTTTTCCTGGAATCACTTGAATGGGTGGCTCAGCTCTTGCCCACCAGGATTCTCTGAAATGGCTCATGACCACTCATTCATTCAGTGAAGGCTCTCTGCATGAAGAGGCTGAAAATTTACTGTCTGTTCTAATACCCACTTCAGATTATACCCAGTGATATTGTCCAATCTAGGTTTTTTGTGATCCTAGTCTGTTCCAAATGGAAACCATGTAACTCTTCCCTTGGTAACTCGCTTTCTCCTTGGAGAATTTGAAGGCACAAAAACCTGATATTCTCCTCTTCCCAATTTTTACACTTGTCTTAGTCTGGGTAATTTGATTTGATTCTGTGAATAACAGTGGTAATGATAGTAGTAGTAGTGTTAGGGTCCGTGATCAAAGGAACGAGACCGACACAAAGCCAATGTCAAGCAAAGCTTTATTGCGCGCCAAGCATCGAAAATCAAACCAACCAGTCGGGGCTGTCTCTTACAAAGAGGCGACGACGACCAGGACACGGACCCGGACTACTTCCCTTACCCGACGATTCCCCCTACCCGGCGACTCCCGCTACCTGACGACTCCCGCTACCCGACGACTCCCCCTACCCAACGAGGACACTTGGCAGCACTGCTCCCTGATGAGGCCGCGTCCCAATGATGGCGAGGCCGCTTCCCGATGATGACGCTCTGGCAGCGCTGCTCCCCGGCTGGCGAGGCTGCTCCTGGGCGATGCTCATGATGCTCCTGGCGAGGCCGCTCCCGATGACTATGCTTCCCCTATGACACTGCTCCCGATGATCCAACGATCCCTACGCTGCTGCTCCCTATGCTGCTGCTCCCGACGACCCCGACGCTATCACTCCTCCACTACCTGCCTCACAGACTAACCTTTATAGAGGTGGTTGAGTCCGGCCCACACACAGGTGGCCAATGAGACTGCAACACACAGGGAAAGCTGCACAGTCACGCTAGGTTAGCAATACGGGCGGCCAATAGAATTCCAACCCACCACAGCAAATATATGTGCGCCCCACTGATTGGGCGTCTCCATCCGGCTGGCCTGCCCCTACATCCGGGGCCTGCAAGCAAGTTCCTCCAGGAGGGGCAGGGTCAATCCAAGCCCACAGCAAAAGGGCTCCCTCTGGCCAACCAGGCCGGTACAGTAGTAGTTGTACCACCCCCACCACCACTACTATTACTCGTAGTAATAATGATTACTGTCATTTGTCAATCACTTAATAGGAGCCAGTGACTGTTCTAAGACCTTTACATTTTATTTATTTATTTATTTTAGAGAGAGAGACAGAGAAAGCATGAACATGGGGGAGGGACAGAGAGAGAGGGAGAGAATCCCAAGTCCGGCTCAATCTTACAATCCTGAGGTTATGACCTGAGCTAAAATCTACAATTCCATGCGGGGCTTGGTCTTACAACCCTGAGATCATGGCCTGAGCTGAAACCAAGAGTCAGAGGCTTAAACAACTGGGCCACCCAGGGGCCCCTATTCTGAGAACTTTAAATATTAATTAATGTTCACAACCCATCTAATGAAGTTGGCGCTCTTATTACCTTATTCCCATTCTATAGATGAGGAAATTGAGGCTCAGAATGGTGATGTGATTTGGCCAAGAGCACATATAGGTTGTTTCTTGAGTCCACACTCCTTTTTTTCTCAAAGATTTATTTTATGTATATAGAGAGAGCGAGTAGGGGGAAGTGCAAAGGTGCTGAGCATGGAGCCCAGTGTAGGGCTTGATCCCAGGACCCTAAGATTGCAACCTGAGCTGAAACCGAGAGTCAGATGCTTCACCAACTAAGCCACAGAGGCACTCCATTGAGCCCAAACACTCTTTTTTTTTTTTTAAGATTTTATTTATTTATTTGACAGAGAGAGAGAGATCACAAGTAGGCTGAGAGATAGGCAGAGAGAGAGGGGAAGCGGACGCCCTGCTGAACAGAGAGCCCGATGCGGGGCTCGATCCCAGGACCCTGAGATCATGACATGAGCCAAAGGCAGAGGCTTAATCCACTGAGCCCCCCAGGCGCCCGAGCCCAAACACTCTTAACCACAAGGCTACATGTCTCCATTGGTGGGGTTCAATTAATAGACCTAGTGTTATCTGGGGAAGGAGGAAACACAGAAAATAGGAAGAAGAAGACAATCTCCATAGTTTATGCATAGCTAAGATGCTAGGTCACTTTATACCACTTGTGTGGAATTTAAGAAACATGGATTTAAACTCAGTTTGAGAAACTCTCCCACGTAGAGGTTGGGACCCTCTGTCCCCCTCATGCTGGGGGAAAATCCACATATGTGTTGTCGTTGCTTACCTTCTCTTCCATCACAAGGGACTTGTCTAAGTTATTTATGCTGGTTTCTGTGCCACAACTGTATGTGTCCCGAGAGAGCATCCTGTCTCCAGGTCTTACTTGAAGTTTTCTTCTTCCGTTTATAGTCCTTCCTATTTAAAGTCTCCAGTGTCTGTTTCCCTTTGGGTCTGTTGAGGACAACCCCCCCACCCCCACCCCTCCCGCTGGCAGCATCCCCTTCAGCCATAAGTACCATCTTTGAACAACTCTCCAAACAATCCTTGATGCCTTATGTTCTCCAAGGGCCCTGTTGCCTGTGATTCTATTTCTCCACCTTCAGCTATATCTCAGGGGTTTATGTAAATTCAGAGAAAGTTGATTGTTAAATGGGAAATTTAGCAAACTGGCTTTCAGGTAATTTTTGTTGTTCAATTGGTGTTTGGGGTACTGGTTTGTCTGGGTATTGGCCTGATTCCATATCTCATAGCTCATCAGCTCTTGGGCTTTCTCCTTTGGAAGGAAATAAAGAAGGAAAGAAAGGAAGGGGAAAAAAGGAAGGAAGAAAGGAAGGAAAGAAGGAGGGAGAAAGGAAGGACCATCATTCCTGAGGTAAAACTAATTAAGTGACTTATTGACTAACTAACAAAAGCCGAGCTCCAGTGTAAGAAGAAAAAGGTGTTGTATGGACATAGACCATTCCTGACATCAAAAATCTCAGCTCTTGTGCTCAGGAGAACCTTTTCTCCCAGTTCATTCTTCCTTTCTCCTTTGCTTTTCCACTGTCCATATCCAACTGTCAGACCAAAATCTCCTTCTGAAAGTGCTGAGTCTCTGACAAAAACTGGTGCTGGACATATGTTTTAAGAGTTTTTCCTTCATCACAGCCCAGGAAACTCAAGGGTCTGCAAAATGCTTCGCAAAGAACCAGACACCATAAGGACTCAGTGATGATGATGATGATGATGATGATGTTGATGATGGTGCTGGTGGTGATGGTGTTGACCTCAAATTATATTAACAACTCTTCATAGAACTCCAGTCATGAACCAGGTTGTATGCTTAGCCCTGTGGGTACAGAATTGTGTAGTAATAACTACAGTTTATTTATTTTTACTGAGGTATATTTGACATAGAACATTGTGGAAGTTTAAGGTGACAATTATTTTATATTGCAATATGGTTGTCATTGTACTGTTAGCTAACACCTCTATCATGTTACAGAATTTTTATAGTTTGGGGAACAGGTAAGATATAATCTCACAGCAAATTTAATGTTTATGATATAATTGTTGTCTATAATCACTATCCTGTGTATTAGGTCTTTGGGACTTATTTATCCTTCACTTACAAATATGTGCTTTGAGCAACACTTCTTCCATTTCCCCACCCCTAGCCCTTGGTAACCACCATTTCACTCTGTTTTTACAAGTTTGTTTTTTTTAGATTCTACACATAAGAGGTACCATACGGGATGCCTAGGTGGCGCAGTCAGTTAAGTGTTGTTAATTCTTGATTTTGGCTCAGGTCATGATCTCAGGGTCGTGAGATCGAACCCTGTATTGGGCTCCATGCTCATCATGGAGTCTGCTTGAGATTCTCTTTCTCTCATTCCCTCTCTCCCTCCCCTGACTTGCATTTGCATGTGTGCACACTCTCAGTAAATAAATAAATAAATAAAATCCTAAAAACAACAAAAAAAGGAGGTACCAAATAGTATTTATCTTTCCTTTGTCTGACTTACCTCACTTAGCATAATGTCTTCAAATTCTGTCCATGTTGTTGGAAATGGAAGAATTTCCCTCTTTCTCATGGTTGAATCGTAGTCCATTGTAGCTCTCTGTTACATCTTTATTCACTCATCCATTGATGGACACTTGTTTGGTTTCCATATCTTGGCTCTTGTGAACAATGCTGCCACAACCATGGGAGCACCTCTGTCTGTCTGGTCGTTCACTGAGTACTTAGTACCACAAGGACTGTTTTACACACTTTACGTGGATTAACTCACTTGATTTCATAAGCACCCCAGCAGGAGCCACTATGATCATCCCCCCAGAGCATGAGGCAAAGAACAGCCCAGTAGCTGCACATAGTCACACAGCTAGCAAGTAGGAGAGCAGCTTTGCAAATCCAGTAGTCAGAGTCCAGAACCACTTTCCTGGTCTGTCCTGCCCCTTCCCAGCTTCTCCTGAGCCTGCGGTCTAGCCTGGGGTGGCAATTTGGGTCGCCACGCTGAGTGGGGAGGAGTGTGAGGAGCCACAGTGAAAGAGGACTGTCTAAATCCTTTCTTCAGAATCACTGTGTCTAAGCAAGGTCTTGAGACATCACCAAACTGAATTGTGTCTCCCCAGATTCCACGTGCTCAGCCTTCATCAATAATTGTACAATCCAAACAGCTGAGCCATGGAGGGGTAGCTTCTGGTCACTGCTGGACCATTGGTTTGTCTCTGTTAGGCTTAATGTGTCTTCCTGGAAAACTCAAGCAAAAGGACTCTGTGCTGCTTGTTCCCCCCCCACCCCCCTGCCCTGCCCATTGTCTGGGCTGAGAACGGGACCCTGGAAACCTGGCCTCGTGGTCACTGGAGGCACTGATGGTCCCATCCGAGTGTCAAGGCCATGCCTTGCTCTGCACCTCAACCTGTGTGGTTGCTGGGATATTCTCTCCTAGGCTTCCCTGTGCCTTTCCCATCCTTCAG
Source organism: Meles meles (assembly GCF_922984935.1). Lineage (NCBI taxonomy): Eukaryota > Metazoa > Chordata > Mammalia > Carnivora > Mustelidae > Meles > Meles meles. The sequence goes on along the minus strand of NC_060086.1, from coordinate 29,060,297 downwards.
TGCTGAATGCCAAACATTCTGTACTCCATCCTCTTTAAATGACCTCTGGTGAAAGACCTTGCAGGATTCCTACAGACCACCCCCTCATCATCCTCTCTGACCAGTCCTAATCCTTATTCTTCATCTATTTATAGGCCGTTTCCAGCCTTGACCTGACACACTGTATATGTATATCCAGTGGGTGAGGAGACCCATTCAGTCTCCTTTCTCCACCCTGCCAGGCCTTCCAAGTCAGGAGGGAGACCTTGCGCTTCTCTAGTGAGCTCTGTTTCCTCTTCCTTCCCCTCCCCTCCTCTCTGCTCTTCTATCTCTCCCCTCCTCTCCCCAAATTCCAGGCAGCTCCTTCCTTGTTGATGATCAGGCCAAATACCTTGTACTCTCCTCTCACACCCATGTTCAATGTCAGCAGACCCTATTGTCTTCCCCTTCAAACACATCCAGAATCTGACTACTTCTTATCCTCCCTGTCATCATGGCCGATCTAAGCCACCATTACAAATCCCTAGATTGTTACAGTAGCCTTCTAAACGGTCTCCCTTCTTCACCTCTACTCCCTGAAGGCAGAACAAGTCTTTTAAAAATGGCATATCCCAACCCTCCGCTGCTTACTGCCCCAGGCTCCTCACCCGTACAAGAACATCCTAAGTGCCCACCTTGACTTAACAAGGGTGCGCCTCTTCTGACTCTTGACACCTTCTCAGTGCAGGTCCCCCTCACTCCTCCAGTCTTGGTTCCTTCTTGAGAGGTCTTTGAATTTCCTAAGAACTTTCCTGGCTCAGGGCCTGTATGCTGTTGCCTCTTTGTGGGATACTTTTCTCCTACATGCCCTCAAGACTTCACTGAGGTCTCTGCTCAAATATTATGTTATCTAAGAGCCCCCAGTCACATTCTAGCCACTTCCATAGTTTATTTTCCTGCACAACCTTATAATCTTCTGGAATGTTCTATATTTAGGTGTTTGTCACTGTCTCTTCCCACAACCCCAAGAAAGCTCCACAAGAGTGGGAACTTTGTTTCATTTCTCTGCTTTATCCCAGGGCCAAGAACAGTACTTGACACATGGTGGATTCTCAATAAAGTTATGTAGTAGATACTTTGATTTGAAAGGCAGGATAGCAGAGTGATAAGGAGGTAAGGCTCGGCAGCAAATCTTCCAGGTTTTTCATCCTAGTTCTGCTGGTTAATATCTGATGGTCTTAAAAAAAAAAAAAAAAATCTGATGGTCTTGGAGAAGTTATTTTGCCTCTTTGTGGCTCAGTTTCTGCATCTGTAGAAAGGGTATAATAATACTGCAGAAAGTTGTTGGGAGGATTAAATGAATTAGTACTTACGGACCATTTGAGACCAGTGTCCTGTGCTTTATAAATGCTCACTTTTCCTATTGAATTCCAGTCTCTCCTGGACTTGAGTAAGTTGGTGAAAATCATTTTAATCTTTTTGGACTGCAGTTTTCATACTTCCAAATCCTTGAAATGGCTAAAAACTTCTTGTGTAACCTGTCCCAGCTTCATCTTAACACTCCTCTCACCTCCATACCAGCTACACTAGGGCTTTCAGTTTCTAGGATGCAGCATGCGTTTTCCTGTCTCAGAAGGTTTGCACAGGCAGGTTCCTCTGCCTCCAACACTGTTTCCCTGCTTCTTTATCTGGACCCCACTTATCACTTACATTTCAGGGAGCCTTTCCTGGCTTCTGTTCTAAATGGAGTCCCTCTGTTATTAGCCCTCTTCTGTGGTCTAAAAGTTTGTCTCTCCTCAAACCCATATTCACATTTTAGAATCCTAGTGCCCAGTGTGATGGTGTTAAGAGGTGGGAGGTGATTAGGTCATGAGCCCTGATGAATGGGATTAGTACTCTTAGAAAAGAGACCCCAGGTAACTACCTAGCCCCTTCCATCCTGTGAGGATACAGCGAGAAGTCTGTGACTCTGAAGACGGCCCTCACTTGACCATGCTGGTACCCTGATCTTGGGCATCTGGTCTCCAGAACTGTGAGAAGTAGATTTCTGTTGTTTCTAAGTCACCAAGTCTGTGGTATTTGGTTATAATAGCTCAAATGGACTAAGTCACCCTCCTAAGCAGTTTATACTTCTCACTTATAGCACTTAGGCAATAACTAATTATTTATTGTGTGCTTAGTTATTGAGATATCTGACATTCCAGCTAGACCACATACCTTGTAAGGGCAGCACCCTTCTCTGGATTACCCACTACCATATATCCCTTATGCCTGGCACAGTGCCTTCTGGGGAGTAGATACTCAATAAATACATAGTGAATGGATGTCTAAGGGGAGGCTCAATTATTTAAAAAAAAACAACAACCTCTTTCATTCCAAAACCCTCTATTTGGGAACAGTTGGGAAGGAATTCAAACAACCTTACGGAGGGGTGCCCGAGTGGCTCAGTGGGTCTCTGCCTTAGGCTCAGGTCATGATCTCAGGGTTCTGGGATTAAGCCCCACACTGGGCTCTTTGCTCAGCAGGGAGCCTGCTTCCCCCTCTGCCTTCCTCTCTGCCTACTTGTGATCTCTCTCTCTGTCAAATAAATAAAAATAAAATCTTAAAAAGAATCCTCACGTAGATAGGGACAGATTGTTGAAAGCAGTGAAAATAAGCCACTGACATCACTGGTTTTGGGAGTTTTGTCTTTTACCTGGCAGTTGTGGGGGGTGGGTGCTTTTCCCTAAGCTGGTCACATTTGAAACCACTCAATCCCATTGGAAAGCCCACTGTTGCCTCTTCCTCTACTCTGGCCCTAACAATAACCTCTCTAGGCTTAGGCAACAGTTAATTTAAGGTAGCAGTTAAGTGGAACCAAATTGCTCTTTAAATACCATAAATGATTTAACAGGATGGCTTTCATCTGCCAAACAGAATTAATCCCCAAACCTGGAAGAATGCTCCGAGTGCATATATATGTGCCTGTGTGCATTTGTTCCTTTCTGGAAATAAATGGAAAGATGTTATTTTAACTTTTTTTTTTCACTGTGAAGGCTTCCTAGCACACTCAGTAGTGGAGAGAACCATCTAACAAACTCCCAAGAAACCAACATTCAGCCCCAACAAATATATGCATGTTGCCAAGCTTGTTCCATCTAAATCCCCAAATTCTTTTTTTATATTCCTGGTTGATTTATATTCAACTTCCGGTTGAAGTTTGCCAGAGTCAGTGCCAGATAGTGTATCAGTCTATTGCAACATCAAAGACAAGACCTTTCTGTTTCTATAGGACTACAATGCCATCAGCACACCCAGAAGACCAACAGTAATTTTCCAATAGCTTTTAATACTCAGTCTGTACTTAGTCCTCTGAAATGGGAAGTTATGAAGGCCTGGTGTGGGTTTATGGAAGTGCTCTCTGGAGAGAGGGAGGTACTCTCTGGAGAGAGGGCCAGCTTCTTGCAACTCATCCGCAAGGATGGAGAGGATTGTGTAAGGATGCCTGTGGCCCAGTGTGGGAGGGAGATGGGAATGCCCACCTCACTTGTTAAATACACAGGATTAACAGCCAGTCACTCCAGCAGGGGATGCTGCTGTTAGATAGAGTACCATGAGATACTGTTTGGCTCTCTCCGTAGGTCTTTTTGTCTGCCTGACTGTAATTCCTGCAGCTGTCACTCTGTTTGCTTGTCCATCATACTAGTCTATCCAAGTGTCCACCTGTCCTGTTAGTGCTCATGCTTTTTTAAATCTGTTTAGGTGATTGCTCTAAGCTGTATGTTGGTACGTGTGTAATTAATCCCCTTACCGATAATAACTCAAAGTCCATTGGTTTTTGCCTTACCTGTTCACTCAGAATCTTGGTCTTATGAAATTCTTCCCATCTTTAAACGCACTCTACAATTTACTGCCTCTTCTGCTTTCTAGAATGTGGACTCCAGAAGGAGAGGAAGTTTGGTCTGTTTTGTTCACTGTTACATCCCAGAAGCCAATTCAAGGGCTTGAGTATAGTAGGAGCTCTTATTGTTTCCATTTTAGAGATGAGCAGTTGAGCCTCAAGGAGGTTAAAGAACTTGCTCAATGTCATGCATCTAGAAAAGGGAAAAAGCTGAACTTTGAAGGTAAATCTGTCCAGTTCATAAGCCTAATGCTCTTTACAGATTTTCCTACTGACTTTAGCAAATTAGCTATTCCATGGCAGAAGATATACTCTGCTTGCATTCTACCATCTCTTCTGGAACTTTCTGTTATTTTCAAACCCGAGTTTGTTTTTATTCTAGTCAAAAAGAAGATATGATCTGAAAGAAATTTGGATTGTTGATACTTTCACATTTTTCTTTTGATTTATGCACTTGTGTGTCCTGGTGAGAAGCAGGAACGTTGATATGGGTGTTATATGGACACAGAAAAAAAAATGTAATGAAAATAATCTAGAATCTTTTTTTTGTTTGTTTGTTTTGTTAAGTAAGAGACTTTGGAGATACATATTTTGGAAGTGGGGCAGTCTGTTTATCAAAAGTATTGCTCATTTGCTCATTTTAGCAGGTATTTCTTGAGCACCTTTTATATTCCAGGTACTCCATTGGCTATTGGAAATGTGCTCTGGGGTTGCACGATGGCTTCCAGCAAAATACTGAGGCACTTTGAGCATTTGTTTCTGTGAATTATGTTTAGTTAAAAATCTTTCATTTATTTAACTAATCATTTTAACCAATTATTTAATTATTTGATGAATTTCAATGTATTTGATCATCTCATGACTGTAAACTACTGCAAATAATATCATAGTCTAGTACTGGGGCTATGGTGAAGTGTATCTTTAATTTTGATTGTGGTAGGGTTGCCTTACAAAGGTTATTGTAGGGAAGACATATAACCTCACAAAGAATCGGAAAGGTGATGTGAAAATTCACCTTAAAAAGACTCAATAGGTATCAGGCATGTAGAATGTTAATCTAATCAGATTGAATGTATTAACAGACAAATAAAGAACGTGCCAATCAAAAAGAGATGGGCAGGAGATTGTGTGGCCATGGAGACGAGAAAGCTTGGGACTGTGCCATATTCAGCCCAGCATTGTCCAGCTAGGAGGAAATTTTAACCAATAGAAATTTCTTTTTTTTTTTTTTTTGAGGTATAATTTATATATGCTAAAATCTTCAGTGTTCAATTTAATGATTTTTGATAATTGTATACAACCACTAAAACAAAATACAGTACATTTCCTTCCCCTAGAAAATTCCCTCAAGCCTCTTTTCAATCAGTACCCTCCTCCCTTCCAAGTAACCACCTTCTGATATTTTTCTCTTTGGAATAATTTAGCCTGTTCTGGAACTTCACATAAACGGAGCCATCTGGTATATATCCTTTTGTGTATGAGGTTTCTTTCACTACATAATGTCTTTGAGAGTCACCCATGCTACTAGGTGTATCAGTGGTTTCTTTATATTGCTGATTAGTATTTCATTGTATGAATATACTACAATTTGTTTATCCATTCAACTGCTTATAATTGAGATGGATTTTTAAAAATATAAGTGTTACCATTTTAAACATTTTCAAGTGTACCGTTCAGTGGCATTTAAACACATTCACACTGTTATGCAACCATTATCACTATCCACTTGTACAACTTTTTATCATTTCAAACATACGCTCTGTAACCTTAAACAATAATTCTCCGTTGTCCCCTCCTTCTAGCCTCTGGTAATCTTGTGTGAATCTGTGTGAATTGACTACTGAAGGTAATTCCATGTTGACCCATTAAAGTTTATGTTCATGGGGGGTTGAAACTACAGTTAGATTAGGCATTAAGTGAGGTTTAGCACAAGTGACTCCCATTTTAGACCTGCTGTCTCCTTTTTAACAATTTCCTACTTTTGATCAGATTCAGTGAACAGGATTTAAGGTATTAATACCATTCTTCACTACTGTTGTGTAGTTCTCAGAGCTGTTATTGATCCTTTGTGTGGTCACAGGTCGTGATGTTTTTGCTTAAGGACTGTGGTACTCACAGGTTATGACTTCAGGTTCATAATTTTTGAGTTGGTCATTCTCTTCATTGCATTTCAGATGTTCCAGTCTTAGGGAGATCATTTGCTTGGGGGTTAGTGTTTGTGAACACGCATTTAATGCTTTTGAGAAATGCACCAAAGAGATTATTACAATTATTATAAACAGGATAATTCTCAGTGTTTGGAGTGCATGGTCCCCAAGACCCACACTAGTCAAAATCAAATAAGTGAAAGACCCTGCTGAAGGAGAGACATTTTTAAACCAAGTGTCTTGCTCCATGATCTTACATTAACTGAGTTGTAGCTTCCTCAGAAGTGTTAATCCAGGTGTAGCAGGTGATATTGGCTATAGTACAAACACCACTCTGCTCAACAAAAAGACTCAATAAGGTATCAGAAGGTATCCTATTATCAAGAAGAACTTTGCCAGAGAGTCTAAGGATCTTTGTTAGGTAGCTATTGTCTTAGCATTGGATTCCGTAGCATCTTCAAGAATTAAGGAGAGGTTTCTGATCATAATCTCATACATTTATTCCTAACCAGAGAAGTGTGTCTCTGCCAAAGGAAATGAATCATGAGTCATGAATGCCCCTGGTAATTCCTTTCTGACTTGATGGTATAAATCCAGAGGATTCAACCAATGAGATATCTTTGCTTATGGAAAGTAAGGATCACAAATAGCCTAAGAGACATTGCCCGGGTGTACACCAGCCATCTACACATTCATGGGCCCAAGGGTAATGATAACCACCAGAGACAAAGAAAAACCCTCTCAGGGCACAAACCATTCCCACTAAGGTATTGGTGTTAATGGATTCATTCATAGGGATTGCTGTGTTTACCCATTCAAGCCAGGGTTCAGTTAGGTTTTTAGGGCATTCTGTAAGAAAATCTTCTGTCCTGAAATGAAGAGTCACTCTAAATACCTTGCAAGGATGGGTGCTGATGGTGAGGATTTTTAGTGAGTAGGGACAGATCTGGTCCAGATAATCATGGGAACACGGTGGTGTTAAGTTTACTAAGATTTACATAGGTGTTGGTGTTTGTTTGGGTATGTACAGTTCTAACTGAAGAAAGAGAAGAAGCAGCGCCCTGGATATTCTGGCCCTGAGAGTTGAACTCTGGAAGAGACGTCTAAGTTGGTTGGGGAGGGGTGCGGGAGTCTATCATAGCATCTGGTGACACTGGGAATAGAAGAGAAATTGGTCACAGGGAGGACAGGGGGTCTCTGACCCCATGAATGGATTGTAATCTTTGATGATAAATCTAGTAGACTGATAAATTATCCCCATTAGCTAGGACCTGGGAATATGGAAGAGGGCATTATCTTTCTAGGCCAATGCCAGAATAAAAGAAAGAAAGAGAAGAAAAAAGATTTCATGTTCAGTTAGAGTATGAAGTCTTGATCCTATGTCTTGGGTGGAAGCAGTCTACCTTGGTGTCAGTCCTCAGTTCGATGTGAAGGTCTCCAATGTCTATACAAGACCAGACATTAGGTGGAGCCTTCTTTAGCTGTGAGATGTGCCCATGGCTCAGTGCCTTCTGGTTTTACAGCAGTGCCAGTGGTCAGCAGCACTTGGTGGTGTCCTTTCTAAGGACTGATATCCTGTGATGCCATTTCTGGAATACCCAGTCATCAGGCACAACTCTGTGACCAATAGGATCCTTTGAATTGGAATCTGGGAAGGCTTTTCTAACCTGTTGATGATAGGCTTCAGCATAACACATTCAAGATTTCGAGTAACTGGTGAAACTCACAAAGAATAACAAAGGATTAGCAGAAAGTTGTACACTGATGAACATGGGTCTCCTGGTGACTGTCTAATGTAGAGTGAGTTTGTTTCCCGAGGGGGGACCTGTCAATAGTCAGCAAGGCCAGAGACAACACCATAAGCCAAGGGAGTCCAGTAGTTTCATCCACTTTAGAGATTTTAAATTTGGGAGTCCCATTAATTCTTTCAGCCTTGCCTGATAACAAGGCAATAGGGACAGTGATCATGGTAAGACTTTCTTTAAGACTTGTATGGTTTGTCTAGTGAAGCAGCTGCCTCAGTCCCTGGGGATTATGGGAGGTTTACCCCAAGTGGGAAACCTATTTTCTAACATTTTCTTTGCTTCTAAGGGAGTCAGCCTTGTGGCAGGGAAAGGCTTCAACCCATCTAGCACACATACAGTGATAACAAGAACACATCAATAACCCATATGAAGTGGCAATTGAATGAAGTCCATTTGCAGGTGTTAAAGGGTCCAGAGAGGGGAGGCTTGAGGCCTCTGGGAACAAAAATAGTTTTTCCAGGGTTATGGATCTGAGAAGACAGACATTGATGGTAACCTGATTTTGAAACTTTAAGAAGTCTCCCCACCAATGTTTATTTATAATTCATGGCCTCTTCAAATGCACCATGGTGGGTAAAGGAATGCAAAAACTGAAAAATGGGGTTTGCTGGGGAGCCTGGAATAACCAAATGGCCATCTTGATTCTCCCCTAGCCCTGACTGGTTATTGAAATTATAACCATTGTGTGCCTATCTTAATTTCTCTGATTTGGGAGTAGACTGCCTCCTGTTGGCAAGGATGTCAGGATAGCAAAAGTCTGGTAACAAGAGTTTATGTTTTGCAGAAACAGAATGAACTTCATCCACATGTGCCATAGTCTTTACAGATTTTATTGCCACTGACTCTGCATGAAAGTCAGCTTGTAGTTTTGCTGATACTCAGGGTCAGTCTTTTTAGTGGAAGCCTCATTTTTTTTAATTGTGTTATGTTAGTCACCATACAATACATCATTCGGTTTTGATGTAGTGTTCCAAGAATCATTGTTTACATGTAAAACCCAGTGCTCCATGCAGTACGTGCCCTCCTTAAGACCCACCACCAGGTTCACTCATCCCCACCCCCAAAACCCTCAGTTTGTTTCTTAGAGTCCACGGCTCTTGTGGTTCCTCTCTCCCTCTGATTCCCTCCCCCCTTCACTTTTCCTTTCCTTCTTCTAATGTCCTCCATGTTATTCCTTATGTTCCACAAGTAAGTGAAACCATATGATAATTGACTTTCTCTGCTTGACTTATTTCACTCAGCATAATCTCCTCCAGTCCCATCCATGTTGTTGCAAAAGTTGGGTATTCATCCTTTCTGATGGCTGAATAATACTCCATTGTATATATGGACTGCATCTTTATCCATTTGTCTGTTGAAGGGCATCTTAGATCTTTCCACAGTTTGGCAACGCTGGCCGTTGCTGCTATGAACATTGGGGTACAGATGGCCCTTCTCTTCACTGCATCTGTATCTGTGGGGTAAATACCCAGTAGTGCAATTGCCAGGTCATAGCATAGCTCTATATTTAATTGCCTCGTTAATTTTTGCCATTCTAAGTGGTGTAAGGTGGTATCTCAATGTGGTTTTGATTTGAATTTCCCTGATTAAACCTCAGTTTTGGTCACAGCAATTTTTGAAAAGCAGAGATTGGCAGTAAAAACTTTATTTACTTGTCCATTTGATCCCAAAGGTATATAGGCTATCAATATAAATGTTAACAATTTGTTCTTTTGACACCTGGCATGCTCTGGTAAGGACACAGAGATCTGCCTGTTGGGCTGATTCAGCCTATGGGAGATTTCCTCTCTGGAGTAGTTTGTTTTGGGTTTCAACAGCATAACCCGGTTGGAAATTCCCTTTCTCACTTTTACACCAGGACCCACCAACAGACAAAATTAGATCAGGATTTAGTCATAGTGCCTCATATCAGGATACGGTGTCATGAAATGGGATGTAGTTACCTCACAGGCATGGGAGTTGCTTTCGTTAGGCAGGGGTAGTAACGGAGCAGGATTAAGAATGTTGCCCCATTTAAAATGCAGATTAGGTGGTGAGAGAGAAGGATCTCATAGGAGGGTAAGCTGTTTACAAAGAAGTGGTGAGTCAGTTCAGAATAAAGACTTTGAACAAACTTGTGGAGTTTGTAAATAAATGTCATTTCCTAAGGTTAAATCCAAGGCTTCTACTAACTTTGCAGTTACAGCTACTGCCTGAAGGCAGCTGGGGGCACAAGCACCAGAAGCAACCTGTGCACTCTCATAGGCATTAGGTCGATGTTTATGGCTACGTTCTTGTGTGAGCATTCTCAGAGCTTGCTTTTCCTTCAGGTGCAAATAAGGTGAAAGGTTTTGGTTAGGTGGCCTGAGGACAAGGGTTCTTTTAATGCTTGCTTTAGTCTTATGAAAGCCTACTCATATCTGTCTTCCCAAGGAATGGGTTCAGGGGCTGAAATTCTAGTTTTAAGTTCTTTGAGTGGGGAAGCCAATTTAGGAAAATTTAGGAACCCATCATCTGCAGTAGCCAGCTAGGTCTAGAAATCTGTGAAGCTGTCACTTAGCTGTAGGCCTAGGAAATTCTTGGATTAGTTTAATCCTTTTTGGAGATAGCTGGATTTTTTCCTTGCTTGGATTATGACTTAGGTAATGAACAGTGTCTAGAGATAATTGTAATCTTTCTTTAGAGATTTTATGTCCCTTTTTAGCTAACTGGTGCAGCAAATAAATGGAATCTTTTATAGGCACCTCCTTCGTAACTGGTCATAGCAAGATATGGTCTATAGAGTGTAAAAGGGTTGATTTCCCTGGAAATTGGAGGGTACTTAAATCTTGGTGGGGCACTTGGGAGAAATAAGAAGGGGACTCAGTGAACTGTTGAGGCATGACTTTCCGGGTATATTGCTGATTGTTCAGGTAAAAGCAAGTAGATATTGACTGGTGGGACTTATGGCAAAAGGGTATTTGGGTTTGTAACAACTATCTTGTTAATGACTCTCAAGTGCTGGACAAATCGCTGTCCCCGTCCGTTATGTTTCTAGACCTCCAAGATCTGTGTATTATAGGGTTAGCATAAGGAATGATCAGCTCCTATGGGATTAGGTCTTCTTCTCTGGGTGTGAGGCCTTGTATGGCCTGAGGCTTTAATGGATATTCAGTCTATTTAGGAGGAGGTTTAGTCATGTCTAAATTTTTATAGATCCTGTACTTATTTATTTTCCCAAAGTCAGTATTAGAAAGGAGCACACAAGGGTGCTTGGGTGGCTCAGTGGGTTAAAGTCTCTGCCTTCAGCTTGGGTCATGATCCCAGGTCCTGGGATCGAGCCCTGCACTGGACTCTCTGCTCAGCAGGGAGCCCGCTTCCTCTTCTCTCTCTCTCTCTCTGCCTGCCTCTCTGCCTACTGTCTGTCAAATAAATAAATGAAATCTTAAAAAAAAAGGAGTGCATAGATTTTTGGATACCTCAGTTAAATAAGGGAATTTTTGTTGGAATCCTTCCTCTTCTATATCAAGGACAGATTATACAGAACATAAAAGGTCAAGTTCAGGGGCGCCTGGGTGGCTCAGTGGTTAAAGCCTCTGCCTTCAGCTCAGTCATGATCTCAGGGTCCTGAGATAGAGCCCCGTATCGGGCTCTCTGCTTGGCAGCGAGCCTGCTTCCCCCCTCTCTCTCTGCCTGCTTCTCTGCCTACTTGTGATCTTTGTCAAATAAATAAATAAAATCTTAAAAAAAAAAAAAAAAGTCAAGTTCAGGTTGGTCAGAAAATTTTAAGGTGAGGTCTCTACTGGAAGCAAAGCATATTTGCCCTTTTAATTTTGAAAGGTGATCTCTACCCAGTAGATTGACTGAGATTGTATCATACAGCAAAAAAGTATGCTTTTCAGTTGAAGGTCCCAAAGTAATTCATACTTATGAGGGAGCGGGAGGCTGGCTGAGGACAAAGCAAAAGCTGGCACCTTGCACCCCCTCTCCACCCGCTCCCCTCGGTAATATGTGTGACATTCCTCAGGCACCCCTGACTGCCCTTAAAGAAAAACAAATAGTTAACTTATAGAGATCACAATCCTGCAAGGCAGGAGTCTCCCTTGGTTTACAAATGTCCTAGAGATTTACAACAAAGAAGTTACCTTATCAATAACCTAATTTCCAGAGGCACATAACTCAGTTCCTCAAGCCCTATCATCACTCTCCCCTCCATAAACAAAACTAGAGGAGGCTGAGGTAGAAGGAAAAGTAAATAAAGTTAAATTTCTTCTAAACCTAAATCTCATTAACAAGGACGCTTGATAGCAGGAATGTGACATTCCACCAGGAGACTCCCCAATTGTCTTTATGTTAGTGCCTCATTAGAGGAAAACGGCCTTGGCTTGATAGTAACCGGGCCTTCAGTATCCTGACAGTCTTCTTTACCCCGATAGCCCTTCTGAACACCCCCTTTGTCCTCACCTACCCAACTCCTGTGTATATAATCAGCCACTCCTCACATCCCCGAGGCAGCAGCTCTTTCTGCCCATGGGTCCTGTCCCCGTGCTTTAATAAACCACCGTTTTGCACCAAAGATGTCTCAAGAATTCTTTCTTGGTCATCGGCTCTGGACCTCAGCCCACCGAACCTCACCTAGGTTCTAGAGCTTCATCAATATCAGTTAACATAGGAATACTCTTTGAACTTTACTGGATACCCCTGCTATGGAATACTTTTTTTTTTTTTATTCACTCTGAAGGATTTGTTGTCCTAGGAGAGCAAGATTTAAAATAGGAAGTATAGCCCTGGTATCTACCAGATTTTGGCAAGATTTGTCATTAATTTTAATTTCTCCTTGGCTATTTAGGTTATTATTGGTAGCAGTTTACTAGAGGATCCCAGGGAGCCCCATTGTTTCTGGTAAGACCCCAATGCAGGATCTCCCTTGGGGGACATTGAGTTGCTATTAAGGAATTTCTTTGGGACCTTTGAGGACAATTTTTTTGTCCTAGTGCCCCAATTGATGGGGTTTCCCATTCCATTTCCTGCCTTTTAAATAGTCCATTAATCTTAGAAGATTATCCATTTACAATTAGAGAAGGTGGAGTATTTATCGTATGGAATCTAGATTGCTGTAGGAAGAGAGCTTCCAGATAGGTTTTAAAGACTGCCACAGATTCATCTTTGTTTTGTTTTCTTTCGTTTCCTGCCCACACTGTGGGCAGGAAAGACTCTAGGAATGGCTTTTAAAAGATTAGTTGCTATATTGCAAGCTTTTTCAGGTCCATTAGAGGACCATGCTGGAGATGGAGGATCTTGAATATCATCCTTGGGATTGTACCACTCTGCTTCCTGCATCCCTTTTTGGGCTTCACTAGGCCCTACCAGCTGGTCCACAGGCTGATAAAGATGGGGTGGCCTGGGGTCATAGGCCCTGATAAGGATTCTAAACTCTTTAGAAAATGTTTGGGGATCCTCCCTGGGTTGAAGAAATTCTTTAACTATGGCCTTTGTGAAAAATATCTGAGGAAGGTTACCTACAACCTAGAGCGGTTTTATTTTAAAGGGTATCTGTTTAATCATCTGTTCAGTGCAGAAAGGCAGTTCAGACACAATTAGTGAAACATGAGTACTCCAGGAGAGAAGGATAAAGGGGAGCAGAAGGACTCATGTCAGTCCTATCATCTTTTGTTTTAAGAACCTCTTGTATCTTTAATATTTCATTAGCCTTTAGTAACGTGTCTTTTAATGAAACTGTTTTGGGATCTTGAATCCTTTTGGAAGCTTCTGCATACTAATTAAAATAGATATCCCATTCTGTTTGTTTAATTTGGGAACTCTTACTTTCAAGTGCACTTCTTAAATGAATAGTCTTGTCTAATTGGAATGTTCCACATAATGGCCTTTGTAATTCTAGATTGTTTTTAGTTAGATTTAGCCATTTTTCTGGATATTTATAGCTTCCAGGACTGCAGTTCTTAGACATAAAATGAACTGGTATAGCTCTAAAAATTCCAGTACACACACACATGCACACATAATTGAGAGTTAATAAATTCAGGAAAGTTGCAGGATACAAAATCAACACAGAGAAATCAGTTGCATTCCTTTGCACTAGCAATGAACAACTTCAAAAGGAAATTAAAAAACAATTCCACTTACAACATCAGAAAGAAAAAAATATTTAGGAATAAACTTAACCAAGAAGGTGAAAGACTTGTACACTGTGTTTAAAAAGAGATAGCATGCCCTAAATGAAGTCACTTATGCTAAATCCCCACATCAGCAAACCAAGACCAAAAACTTCTCTAACATTAAGTGATTTTAAAATTTTTTGATGAAAAAAAAAAGAAAAAAAATTTTTTGATGAAGAGAGAGTGGATTTCTGTTTCAGTGCCTTTAGCAAATGGTATCTATTTAGAGTTTAATGGTATTTTCTTTCTTTCTTTTTTTTTTTAAAGATTTTATTTATTTATTTGACACAGAGAGAGAGCACAAGAAGGGGGAGCAGGAAAGGGAGAAGCTGTAAATGCATCAGTTAAAGGACTAACTTCCTAGTACCAACAGAGGAGTTGGAAGCATTTTTCTTACCAAATGGGTGGACTTTGCACAGGGAATACAGATGTGTAAGGTGTAGATTAAATATATGTGAGCTTCCCTAAACCCAGTGAGGAACAAGTGGAGATCCCCAGTCAAAGAGAGGAGTAAAGAGATGTAATTTTTTGATCTTCAGACTGACTGTTCTAACACTTTGTGAGTTCCCAAAGACGCTTGTGATTTATCTGTGTTCAGTCAGTGAAAATCAGGCTTTCTATCAATGGGCCTCAGTATGAGAGAATGCTGTGTAGTAATGGAAAAACTGGGTGGGCATCCCACTGATTCTGGCTGCCCTGGAGCCATCTGAGCATACCTAACCTTAATTAATGGTGGCTACGGTTCCCAGAGTGGGGCTGGCCAGGCTTAGAGAAACAGCATAATTTCATCATTCTGAAAGGCAAGCACATTCTTACATTTCAACATACATTCAACATAAAGCTGTTATCTCCCCACAGTCATCATATAATTAAAGTAAGTTGCAGAGCCAGTTTTATAGTTAAGGAAGACCTATGGCCTTCAACTATATTAAGAACTATCTGGTGACAAGTGAAAAAAAAACCTCTTCATATAAATAAGTGTTAGTTTGGAGGCTCCTACCACCATCCCACAAAGGGATTGTCCAGGACCCCTAGTCAGCAATAGTACCAGTGGGTGTAGCACAGAGTCACAGAAGTGTCCCCGAGTGAGGCGGAAGCAGTATGAGGCCAGGCCATCTGTTCCTCTAAGATGGATGCGTCAGTCCATCTTCTCTTGATGTTACTGAGATTCAGTTCACCCAAGTCCTTCAGCTCCGAGTGGCTGATCGTCACGTGTCCTTTGAATTTTACTTGGCTGTTGACAGGGAGAGAAAGTGCTGCTTGTGTGGAATTAGAGGAACCTAACCCATATGATGAGGATTTTGCCCTGAAACCCTATTTAATGAATTTTTTGGTTTTAAACATTAATCTTGATAACTTGAGTTATGTGAACGTGCAACTGAAAACAGATCCCTTGTTAGTAAAATCAGGGATTCCATCTGCAAAGCTGAGGTTGATCTGGAGACTGCAGGGTAAGTGTTGAAGTGGCCACTGACTTTTACTGGGCTTTTTAGGCAGGGATTGAGATGTACCCACAGCAAAGTTCTCCGAAGGGCAATTGGATCCTGGGCCAGTGCAGGGAGTCATTTTGTGCCATCATGTGCGTCTTTTAAGTAACCGCTAATGTGTCCTGGTCCCCTTCCTCCAAATAACAAATAATGAACTCGATATAGGGAATGCTGAAATATTTAATGGTTGAGAATAGTTACGTGATTTTGACAGACTGAAAAAAGGTAATCAGTTCCACTTGGGGGGAAATTGGCTTTCTTCAGTTCTAGATAATTTTCTATTTGTAATATAGAGGTCATAATTAAACAACTTTCAAGGTGTTCCTCTCCTCTACCTACTCCAACTCTTCCCTCCTTTCCTCCTTGTCTTTTTCTGACTTATACACATACTTACTGAGTAATTGCTTTGTTTCTCCTCCTATGCTGGGTGCAAAGGATGAACTCTGCAGATAATCACTAGTCTCTTGGATCTCACAGCTCATGGGGAAGGGGGAGGTAGATACAAGTTATTAGTCTAGCTAATCATAGCTAGTGTTTATTGAACAAGTTCTGCATCCCAGGTGCTATTCCAAGTGCTTCACATATATGAACTCACTTAGCCCTCACAACAACACCATAAGAAAGGGATTCTTAGTATTACCCATTGTACAGATGAGGAAACCACAGTGCAGAGAGGTTAAGTAACTTTCCTGGTGTCACACAGCTGGTAAACGGAGAATTGGGAATTGGCATCAAGCAGTCTGGTTCTTGAATCCACATTCTTCAACGAGTAGCATATACAGCCCGAGAAGAACTGTAAGAGAAGAAATGCAAGGGTGCCAGGGGCTCCTGGAAGAGAGGCACTGTGTGTTGTAATGGAGGTGATGTTGGTGTGTTGGAGAAGAGGAAGCCAGATGTCATGGGTAATGAATGAGAAAAATCCTGTATAAGGATATGTAGCACCCAGGTTCTCACAAAGGCACCCAGCTACCAATGATACTGCCTGAGAGGAGAACAGATCCCATCTGATTCTCAGGGAAACTTCTTTTGGTGCTCATGATGGGCATCCTCTTACCTCTTCACGTTTTGGGAGAAACTGACCCTTGAGCTGCCTGCCTGCCAAGAGTGGGCCCCTGGTGACACCTAATACATTCCCATATGTCTGTAGTGGGGTGAGGTGAATTGAAGGGCAGTTTCCCAGGACTGTCATCTCCCACCAGGACCAAGCCTCAAGGCTACATGGAGATTATTATTGCATCTCCTAATCTGGTCTTCCTGCCTGCTGGGAAGTTGGAAGAGGGTTAGAGAGAAGGTGTGCTCTAAAGGGTGAGCAGGAATTGATATGTGACAGCACTGGTGGGGAAGGAAAGAGAGAGTAGGGGACACCTGGGGGACCGTACGTCATTGTGCAAGGATGCAGAAGGATGCCAGAAGCAAGAGGCAAGGATGGAGGGATGGATAATCAGAGACCACAGTATACAGGGTCATGCAGGCATGATCCTGAGTTTGAGCTGTGTCCAGTGAGCAACAGAACATTCTAGACACTTTTGGAAAGGCCTTGTATAACTATTACAACTTAGATTACTAAACATTTCCTATATACCAGGGACTGCACTAAATACATGCATTGATTTCTTTGTTCTCCACAATAACCAATAATATGGGTTCTGTCGTTCACCCCATTTCACAGAGGAAGAAACTGAGGAGTAGTCAGATGAAATTTGCTCAAGGCCACTCCTCTAGCAAGTGGTGGAGCTGGGTTTGAACCTGGGGATTCTACCTCCACAGTCTGCAGGTTTACCCCGTGTGCTGTGTCTCTGAAGTGGTCAAGGTATACCAGGCTGTTGGCAGCTGGAAGCCCCTGACTCCCAATGGGCAGATTTCTGATTGTTTGTCTGGGTCTCCCTCACCTTCATGTTGAACCAACTGAAAAACTGAAAATTCCGTCCCCTGTAATTCAGTTTCAGAGTGCGTATGACTGAGCCGAGATGAATTTGAGTTTAATCTTGCATGCCTAACGAACTCACGGAGGTATCTCAGAAATTCTCCTGCTTCTATTAGTGAGATAGTGTGTGGGGCTTATTTCCACTGACAGGCAGTTTTATCATTATTTTTAAAGCAGGGACTTGTCTCGAATAGTTCAGGCAGTGTCAAAAGGAGAGATAACAAACCTCCTAGAATAAAATGTCAGTGCAGGAAAGGAGCTAAAAATCAGCTAGTCCAACCCATTCAATACTGAGAAAGGACAGGAATTGCCCTATTGGCCCATTCCATCGTATCTTTAGCTACCTGTTGGCAGGCTGCCTTTCAGGCTGCCTGGGGAGCAGTGTAGCATGAGAGAAGAGGAGGGGGCTTGGGTGTGCGTGGGTGGGCCAAATTGAAATTCTAGCTCTCCCAAAGTTTTGTTTTTGTGTGATTTAGAACAAGCCTTAGGCTGATGGGGACACCCAGAGCAAAAGCTGCCCATCAGAGGAATCCCGCAGCAGGCAAGAATGGCTCATAGCTGGCCCGTACCCACTCCACGTTGGGCTCAGTCATGGCCGCCCAGGGAAGCAGGGCTTGGAGGGAAGTCCACAAGAGTTAAAAAGGTGCTATGGCTAGAGCCTGTCAAGCAGCCCTGCTCCTTGCAGTAGGTTTGCTTGAAGGAAGATCTGACCTGGGCACCTCCATGGGCACTCCCGCAAGCTTCAGTGAGTCCTTGTTTGATACAATTGGATCATCTTTGCAAGCTGCAGGCCCAGTGCTCTGATGCTTCAGTACAGTAAGCATTTAGTGTTGGTCACGGTGTACCAGGCTGTTGGTGATTCAAAGACCCTATCCTATGAGCTGAGTTGTATCCTCTCAAAATTCATATTTTGAAGTCCTAATCCCCAGTATTTCAGAATGGGACCATATTTGGAGATAGGGTCATAGAAAAGAAAAATAAAATGATGCTGGGCAGGGGGCCATCATTCCAATATGATAGGTGTCCTTATAAGAATAGGATATTTGGGCACAGACGTGCCCGGAAAAGATGATGTGAAGTTACAGGGAGAGGGCAGCCATCCACAGGCCAAGGAATGGGACCTCAGAAGAAACCAACCATGTCAACATGTTAAACTTAGGCTTCTAGCTTCCAGAATGATGAGGAAAATAAATTTCTAGTGTTGAAGCCACTCAGTCTGTGGTATTTTTTTCTGGTACCCTTAGGAAACTGATACAAACATCCTAGCTAGATGCTGTATGGTATTCACAGGAATATAGGACAGGGCCCTTGTTCTTCAATAGCTGGAAAAACCATTTACCAATTAAAAAATCCATTGATTGGACCTGAGCTCTTCCCTTATATATTTATTTCATAGGGCTGCCATAATAAATTACCACAAACTAGATGGTTTAAAACAATGGAAATTCTCCCCTCACAGTGAGGAAGCCCGAAGTCTGAAATTGAGGTGTGGGTAGGGTGGGTGTCTTCTGAAAGCTCTGAGGGAGAAACCATCCCGTGACTCTCCCAGCTTGTGGTGGTTACCAGCCATCCTTGGTGTTCCTAGGCTTGTAGATGCATCACTCTAGTATCTGCCTTCCTCTTCACGTCACTTCTCTGTGTCACTGTGTGTCCTTTTCTGTCATTGTCATTGACTGTAGACCCTCTCCCCAGCCCAGTATGATCTCATCTTCATCTGTGTCTTAATTATATCTACAGAGACCCTGTTTCCAAACAAGGTCACATTCCAGGGTTCTTCTTTTTCTTTTTAAAAAAGATTTTATTTATTTTTGGGGGCGCCTGGTGGCTCAGTGGGTTAAAGCCTCTGCCTTCGGCTCAGTTCATGATCTCAGGGTCCTGGGATCGAGCCCCGCATCGGGCTCTCTGCTCAGCCGGGAGCCTGCTTCTCCCTCTCTCTCTCTGCCTGCCTCTCTGCCTACTTGGCTTCTCTGCCTACTTGTGATCTCTCTCTGTCAAATAAATAAATAAAATATTTAAAAAAAGATTTTATTTATTTTTTGACAGAGAGAAACACAGTGAGAGAGGGAACACAGGCAGAGGGAGTGGGAGAGGGAGAAGCAGGCTCCCCACTGAGCAGGGAGCCGGATGCAGGGCTCAATCCCAGGACTCTGGGATCATGACCTGAGCCAAAGGCAGACACTTAACAACTGAGCCACCCAGGTGCCCCACATTCCAAGGTTCTTGAATGAATTTTATTTTATTTAACCTACTACACCTCATATAGTCTTCTTTAGTTGTCCAACAGTCCTATACAGTAAGTAGAATGAATAGAGGGGAAAAAATGAAAGTTCAGAGAGGTTAAGTAATTTGCTCAAGGTCATCATCTCGTACATTCCAAGCCACGATTTGAGCTGGGCATTCTTGTTCCAAAATCTCTACGTTTATACTATTCTGCTCTATGTCTTTTATCCTCCTTTATGAAGAAAGGAATATTAATTCGATTACCTCCCACTCCCACCGAAGCAACCACTGATCTGATTTCTATTCCCATAGCTTAGTTTGTTTCCCATAGCATGTACTAAACCGTGATGTAAAGGGCATCAGGCCATATGTAGTTTCTTGTGTCCAAGCTTCTGTCACTCAGCAGAATGTATTTGAGATTCAGGTATGTTAATGTACATATTTGTTATTTATTTTTATTGATAAATATCAGTTCGTTGCTTGAATATACTGAGATTTCTTATAACATTTGAATCACTTACAGGTTTTGATTATTAACAGAGCTGCTCTGAACATTCTTCTTTTTTTTTTTTTTTAAAGATTTTATTTATTTATTTTGACAGAGAGAGAGATCACAAGTAGGCAGAGAGGCACTCAGAGAGAGAGGGGGAAGCAGGTTCTCCACTGAGCAGAGAGCCCGATGTGGGGTTTGATCCCAGGATCCTGGGATCATGATCTGAGCTGAAGGCAGAGGCTTTAACCCACTGAGCCACCCAGGTGTCCCTGTTCTGAACATTCTTATAAAAATTTTTTTGGGGGACACGTGTTTTCATTTCTCTTGGATAATTAGGGGTAAAATCACTGGATCATTCCTTGTATATTTTAACTAACTGCCAAATTGTTTTCTAGAGTGGTTCTTAACATTTTTACACTTCTACCAGCAATGTATGAGAGTTCCAGCTGGTCCATGTATTCACCAGTATTTGGGATTACTAGTCTTCAATTTTAGCCTTTATTGTGGGTGTGAACACACATCTCATTGCAGGTGTAATTTGCATTTCCCAGAAGATTAATGATATAGAGCATCTTTTCATATGACTCATTGGCCATTTGAGAATCTTTTTTGTGAAATATCTGTTTAAGTCTTTTGCCCATTAGATATTTTTTATTATGGGCCTCATGACTTATTTATGTATTCTAGATAGCAGTTCTTTGTCAGATGTATGTATTGTGAATATTTCCCTATGCCATGCCTTTTCATTTTCTTAATGATATCTTTAAAAAAAATCAAGTTAGCATACAGTGTTATATTAATTTCATGTGTACAATATAGTGATTAATAATGTCTATTGAAGAAGAAAAGTTTTTAGTTTTGATAAAGTTTAATCTATCATTTAAAAATTTTTATAGTTAATATTTTTCTGTCCTGCCTGAGAAATTTTTGTCTAAACCAAGATTTCAAATGTATTGCCTTATTTTTTTTCATTGTTTTAGGTGTTATGTTTAAGTCTGTGATCCATCTGGAATTAATTTTTGTATTTGGTGTGAGGTAAAGTTTGAGGTTCTCTAAACCCACAGGTAAGTGATTTATCCATGTGCTATAAAAATAATGATACTGCTAATAAAGAGAAAAATAACAATAGCAATATAAAACCAATGTATACTCCAGACTCTTACAGGTGCAAATGACAGAAAATCCAACTCATAATTGAATAAGGAATGGAAGATGTATGGGCTTGTGTAATTGAAAAATTTCAGGAGGAGAATTAACAGTTCATAACTGATCTTTAATTATAAATACCAGGACATGGAAAAATTGGACAGCAATTCATTTAAGTAATTTTAGAAAACTAAATATGCAGGTATGGCTGGATCCAGGGCTGGCCTCATGAGATTAGCGTTTGGTTTCTCTCTTTCTCCCCATCTCAGTGTCTCCCCTTCTCTCCTCAATGTCATCTGCATTTTTGGACAAGCTCTTCCCTCATGGTGGCTATGAGCATTTCTGGACGATGTCTCATCCTTTCAGCTACTGAACTCCTCAGTAATTTGATGGGTTACTTTTTATTTATTTTTAATACCTGGGCATCTAAAATGCTCTGGTAGGGGGCAATGCCATCTTACATAGCTTGCAGCCAGTGCTCTACAAGTGCTGGAGGGAACTTTGTTGTCAGGCTATCCAGTGAAAGTTTGGATTCTCCCAGTTTTCCCAGCACAGTGTCTTTTTCTACATTGAAAAGCCCTGAGTTATTGCTGGGTCACTGGAGAGCAGTAGGGATTCAGTGCTTTGGAGTCAGGCATAGTCAGTTTTCTCTTTGATATTGTTCTGCTGTGTGACTTTGGCAAGGCTCTTTGAGGTCTCTGGGACTTGGTTTCCTTATCTGAAAAAGGGGAATGATAATAGTACTGTCTTTTAGGATTGTTGTAGGAGGAAATGAGATAACACATGTAAAAAATTAGGATGAAGGTTGGTACCTAAATAAATATCAACTCTTTTATTGTAGAATTGGATAGCAGTGAACTCAGGTAATTCTATGGGGGAGATAAACATACAGGTTTGAACTTGAATACTTAGGCTAATCATGATAAAGATAATTTGAACTATCTATATTGTAGACTGTAAGAGTAGTTCAGGGAGCCCTTACCTGAGGTAGGGGTATGTGGTAGAGGTACAAGAGGTAGTTCCTCCTACCTCTTGCATGCTCTGTCCGGGATACCCTGTACACAGCCATCACGGCCAAATGAGAAATGACGCTTTGATTACATAGAAAAGTACTCTACCACTTCCACCCCCCAAATTCAAAGATCCCAGGTAAAAAACTGGGATAGGAAATAGCAGATCCAAGCCCAGATTCTTACTTTCTTAATTCTTACCTTGAAGGCAGCTGTTTGGTCAATGTAGACTTAATACCCAGGCACATTCAAGGACGTGCAAAGACAATCTGGTTGATGACGAGGGGTATTTCCTACATGCAGATAGAAGAGGAGAGATGAGTTCACATGCAGATATTGAAAAAGCAAATAAACAGGGAAAGAGGCAACGTGGATATGTGCCATGCATTTGCAATAGTTGTTAACACTGTTATATGCCCACTAGTAAAACAGGCTGGCACTGATCACAGGAGCAAATAAGGGAGCTGGGAAAGGGCCAGAAGCTCTCCACCCAGAACTTCCATGCAATGAGTGAAGGGGAGAAGGGGAAATAACTTTCTCTAAAAATCTTTTAATTCAAAGCAGTTTTATGACCTTTGAAAGCCAAACTCAAATTAACATAGTGTTGCTAAGTAGAGAGACTTTTCCTGCTGGGTCTTCTATAATGAATAAACACCATTCATTTGTAATTAGCAGAACCCAGCTGCAGAAGGGCAATTAATATGCTAACATGAATTAAAACGGTAGGTCCTCTTAAAAAGGCAAAACATCAAGGCTTTCTGGGTTTACTTGTGTTTGCCTTATGTGATTCTGAACTAGCAGCTTTGTCTTTGGCTCTTTTGTGATCTTCTGCACACCAGTGTGAAGAATATCAAGGTTTCTATAATACAGGGGCATTGCCAGGCTATGTGGTGCCACAGGCTACCTTTCCTTCTGCACCCTCAGGTTTTCAGTCTCTAGCCAGTGGCATTATTGGCTCTTGTAATTGGAAAAGTCCAGGAGATTTATCTCACTGCAAAATTTGCTTTTGTTTCATTAACTATTTGTGACTTGTTCTTGCCTCTTAGCGGAAAGGATTCTAAGTAATCTATTCTGTGGGGAAGCTCAGATCCCAAAAGTTTTATTTAGGACCCTCCTGGGACTGCTTTGAGGACATGGTCTCCCTCAGGGCAGCAGATAGGAGGCTGGATGCATCACAAGGGGGATGAGGGGTGTTCAGAGTTGGGAGACTCTCTCATCTGTGGGGTAGGGGCTGACCAGCCTCATCAGCTCCTGATATCAGCAGCTCATAGACCCTTAATCAGCTACTGAAGCTGGCGCCCTGAAGTCCTTCCCAGTAGTTCTAGGGTACCTTTTCCTCAAATGGATGCTATTTTCAGGTGCATGAGTTTTGTAAGAATACATGCCTTGCTTATGTTAAGAACAACCTATAATCTTTTTTTTTTTTTCATTCCTCATTTGCTAGGCCAGTCCTTTTTTGTAGCATGCAGAGAAACTTCCATCTTTGTCAAAGTCTTGTGAATTCTGAATTACAGTAAAAGCATTCAAGTCAATGAGTGTAAGTGGCACCGCCTCATAGTGGCCAGTGAGATGATGGGAAGAATTTCATCTTTACAGGAGCTCTTTACCCTCTGCAACTTTGTGTTGGGAAAGAACAAACATGCTGTGGAGACAGGAGATTTGAGTTCCAGTTCTGCCTCTGCTACTTCATAGCTGTGTGTACTTGGGTGATGAATTTAGACCCTTGAGCCTCAGTTTCCTGAGGACGATATGCCCTGCCTCAGAGGGAGCTGTGACAGTACTATTTTGCCTGGAACATAAAAGCAAGCCCAATAAATAGCTCTAATTATTGCGAGAGGTAGCCAGGCACAGTGGAGTGAGCTTTTGGAGTCAGACTGACCTGGATTCAGAGAACAAATTTGCTCTTATTAGCAGTGTGACCTTCACACTTTATTTAACCTTGCCAAGAGTTAGCTTCTTTGTGTGCTATTTGGGGAGTGATATGACAAATTTCATAGGGCTTTGTGGGGATAATTGGAACCGTATAGTGAAAAACATCAAGCTTGGTTCCTGGAATATTAATAGGTGCTTAATAAATCTTGGCTTCCCTTGTCTGCTGGTTTTGGGGAAGCCAACTAGTAGGAATGGGGTACAAACACATGGCTTGGAATCTTAGCTGCATCCCTGATAAGCTGTTTGATCCAGGGCCAGTTACTTAACCTATCTGAACCCTAATTTCCTCCTCTGCACACAGGAGAGTAGAATATTATTTATGACAGGGTTAGGTGGGAAATACAATTAGTATGTGGCATGTAAAAATAGCTCATAATCATTGTATTCATTGTTCTAGACCCTGCTCTAAGTATTTATATATATTGATCCATTAAACCTTGAGACTAGGGACTGTTACTAGGCCCATTTTACCAATAAGGAAATTAGGGTTCTGAGAGTTACGTTCAAGGTCATTTGCTAGGGGACTGGATTTAAATAAAGGCAATCTGACTTCAGAGCCCAACCTTAACCACTGGGTTACATGTGTTTGTTTCTATCCTATAACCTTTTTTTTTTTTTTTTAAGGTTTATTTATTTATTTTCAAGAGAGCATGAGGGCAGTGGGGAGGGGTAGTGGGGAGAGGAAGAGGGAGAGAGAAACCCAAGCAGACTCCACACTGAGCTCAGAGCCTGATACTGGCTCAATCCTACAACCCTGAAATCATGACCTGAGCTGAAACCAAGAGTCAGATGCTCAACCAACTGTGCCACCCAGGTACCCCTCTGTCCTGTAACCTTTAAAGGCTCATAAATGAATTTGGAAAGGAGATAACATAAAGGAGCCCTATAGCCTTGTCAAATCATAGTATCATGGACTAGGTATAGGCAAGGCTTTCCTGATATGGCCAGGATATGTCTGAAGGGCCAGTGTTGCTGTGAATTAGAACCAATGGTTTTCTGTTTTTTTCCATCCTGAGAAAGAATCTAGCTGACTTGAATCAAATGAGGGAGGCAGGTTGTTGTGATTGATGCTTGCACTGGATTTATCAGGAAAGGCTAGACTGCTATAGTAACAATGCACCCTACACCACATCCACCCTCAAGTCTCAGTGGCTTAAACAATAACGTTTTATTTTTTTCTTATTTCTTTAAAGATTTTATTTTTAAGCAATCTGTACACCCAACATGGGGCTTGAACTCAAAACCCTGAGATCAAGAGTTGCATGCTCCACTGACTGAGCCAGCCAGGAGCCCCTAAAGATCTTACTCATGTCGCAGTCTGGGTGAAAATTAGGCAGCCCTCCTGTTGATTCTCATCTAAGCCATAACTCCCTCCATCATGTGAGCTTTATGGTTGCCATATAAGGGAAAAGAGTGTGGGTGGTCACTTGGGGGCTTGAGCCTATACCTGGAGGTGGCATTTATCACTTCTCCATTCCTCCCATTAATAGTACACAGTCATATGGTTTCAGAGTAAAGGAAGCTGGAAATGTAGTCAGTCTCTTTTTGTACCAAGGAAGAGGATGCAGATGGGAGAAATATCCAGCCATTTTTCCAGTATATGCAATGGAGGAGGAGTAGTTCTTCCTCAAAGAACTTATGGTTCTAGAGCCTGAAAGTCCAAGATCAAGGGGTTGGCAGGTTATTTTCTCTTGAGACCTCTCTGCTTGGCGTGCAGAAGGCTGTCTTCTTTCCATGTCCGCACATGGTCTTTTCTCTGTACATGTGTTTTCCTGGCATCTCTTCCACTTCTTATGAGGACAGTAGTCCTGTTGGATCAGGGCCCTACTCTTGTGACCTCATTTAACCTTAATTATCACCTTACAAAGCCGTATCTCCAAGTATGGTCATATTGGAAGTTAGGGCTTCATCATAGGAATTTCAGTCTGTGACACCAGATTTCAGTTATTTATTGAACAGATGTTTATTGAGCACTTACTATATGATTCTAGGTGGTTAGGATATAGTGGTAAATAAAAGAACCTGCTTTTGTAGGGCTTATATTCTAAAGGGTGATAAGAGCTATAGAAAAAAAAATTAAAATTAAAAATTGACAGGGAAGAAGGTTCTAGAGGGCTGGGTATGGGGAGGGCAGATGGTAGTACGTAAGAATGTACTTAGAGTGGATCTCATTGAGATGATGGAGAGTAGAGTGAAGATTTGAAGGCAGTGAGGAAATGAGTCATGGGGATGTCTAGGGCAGGAGCCTGCTAGGCAGAGAACAGTATGTGCAAAGGCCCTAAGATGGGGGAGTGGCTTGTGTGTTTGACGATCAGCCAGAGATCCAGAGGGGTTGGAGCAGAGCAGGTGGGGTGGGAGTGCTAGGGAATGAGGCCCCAGAGATGATGGGCATAGGGGAGGGAAGCAGATCTTGAGGGTCTTACAAGCTTCTGGCAGGCCTTTGACCTTTACTCTGGAGAAATGGGAAGCCGCCTCTCCTAAGTAATTCGGAAGACTGGGCTACACTAGACAGCAGACGGCTAGAGGTCTCCATCTGCTTTTTCCTTAGCATTTGTTCTCCAGTCTGTCTTAGTCTCCACTATTCCCTACTGCACTCATTCTGTGTCATTCACTTACATTTCTTATTTGGCCCCTGTAGGCATTAAGGATACAATTCCTGTTTTATGGATCAGTGTGTCTCAGGAAATGGCATCTTCAGGAATTGACTTCCTTTGAGTGAAAACTTGGTTCTGGTTTACAGAAAAAAAAAATGCAGTATGGAGGCCCCTGCTAGTCTGGATTGATTGATGCTAACTGGATCGCAAGTCATTAGAAGCAAATTGAGCCTGGTGGGAAAAGATCTGTCATGACCCCCACCTTGTCAACTTGCCTCACACTTCAGAGACTCCTCCCACACTGTCTCTGGGAGCACTTGGCACTGATGTGGGACTTAATTAAAAGAACACCACATGCCGGTTTCCTTCTACTGAGGATGGATGGGCTGGGAAGAGGGCACAGGATTCCCCACGCTCCCTAGCAAGGCTGGTTGAATTGTAATGTTGCCACAGCTGGGTCTTAAGGCACTTGGAATGCATCATGGCTTAGGATGGAAAGCTTAAAACTGATGTATCTTCAAACAAAGTAGGTTTGGTATGATCTTGGTCAAGTTAGAGAATCCTGCAAGACTTTTCAGTGCCATGATCCTGGGTCTGGACCTCACCTCCTGGGTGTTAGATTGAAGGTTGGGGAGAGGGCATGATCCTAGGAGAAGGGACAGACCTAAACTACCCACAGGGTCAGATCCCTGGTCCTCAGCAATGGTGTGAGGTAGGTACTTTTTGCTCCATCCCCAGAGTAATGCCATATAGGTGATGATTTCAATGAGAAAATGAGCTATTTTTAAGACTAGTCAGTGATTCTCAGGTATGGCTGCTTTTTAGAATCATTTCCAGAACTTAAAAAAAAATACTGATGCCTTGGCCCCTTCTCAGGTCTGTCAAACCAGATTCTATGGTAATAGAGCCTGGACATCAGTATTTTTTAAACTCTCAGATGATTCTAAAGTTCTGCCAGGATGGAAAAACAATGCTTTGGTCATTTGGGCATTGCCTTTGTGGGTTTTGCCCTCTTTGGCCCCCATAATAAAAATGAAAGCAAAATAATGTTCTCAAACACTGGCTATTTACCATTACCTACTGAAGGCTGTGGGCCCAAGGCCCACTGTGTTAGAAAGACTGGCAAGCATCAGAGGCACCAAATTGTAGCTTTCTCTCTCTCTCTCTCTTTAAAGATTTTATTTATTTATTTGAAAGAGAGAGCATTCATGAGTGGAGAGGAGGGCCAGAAGGAGAAGGACAAGAAGACCCCTTGCTAAGTAGGGAGCCTGACATGGGGCTCCATTCCAGGACCCTGAGATCATGACCTGAGCAGAAGTCAGACACTTAACCAACTGAGCCACCCAGGCACCCCTATAGTTTTCTCTTTGATGTCATCAGGGTTGAAGAGAATTCAGAAGAGGATACCCTTCTTTTTATGGACTTTGGCATTGTCTAATCCTATAGCCAGGCTCCCCCCTTGTGGCATCTCTGGTGTGTCCCTGCCACCACATGCATGAGCCATATACTTAGGAAAAACCCTGAGAGAATGCATGTTCCTGGCAAGTCATTTCCGTCTTTCCCTCCTTCCTCCCTCTTCTCCTTGCCTTTTCTTTATTACTCTTTTCTCCTTTTCTTTTCCTTGGGTTTCATCCCTTTCACATTGTCCTTCTCTCTCTCCTCCCTCCCCCCTTTTCTTCCTCACATTTCTCAGCTTCATCTGTAAGTACCTGCACCTTCCTGTCCATCCCTCACCTTGGGGCTCAGCCCTTCCATTGCTTTATGCATACAGGACCCCCACCGTACCCTTCCCTCATCCCCATCTGTCTAAATCCACCCTATCCTCCAAGGGCTCCCAAACAGTACTGGATCCAGGAAGCGTTCCCCGGCTCCCTTTGTAGGCTGCTGTTAGTCTGTTAGCCCAGTGCCCATATGGCATTAGTGCTCCCTGCCCTTTGTGATATTGAGTGGGAGTGGAGGGTGGTTAAGAGGCAGGCTGTTCAGCTACAGTTCCCTGTTTTCATTTCTGCCAGTCACTAAACTTTTATATCTCATGTTCCTCACCTACAAAATGAGGATAATCATTACACCTTCTTCATAAGGCAGTGGTGTAGCAAAATGAATGAACACCCAACACAATGATTATGACCATATGACAACTTGTGTCCATGTCTGACCACTCACCCCCCACCAACCGAGTGCTCTTCCTATGCAGGATCCTGATCTGGTTCATCTCCATGCCACAGTGCTCAGCACCAGGCCCATGGTTGGGATGCAGGACAGGTCTGTTGAAGCAACAAGTAGATTGAATGAATGAAGGGTTGCCTGCCAAACGGGATCTTAGTACCTAAGGAAGCATGGACTCCATGGATGGTCCTGCAAGTCATTCTGAGTCACTGAGAGCCTGACAGCCCAGGTTCATATTCAGATTGCCACTCCTCAGCTGCGGAGGTTAGGGGCCCCTCCCATGTCTTAGTTTCTACATGTGAAAATGGGTGTCATAAAAGCACCTACCTCATAAGGTTGTTGTGAGGATTGCATGAGTTAGTACTTGCAAAGAGCCTTGGAAGAGTACTTGGCAATCTAATGAGGAGAAGATATTATTCATGATTCCTGTTTTCTCTTACGTCTGTATTAAATGTCAGGCTTAGAGCTTCACCCGCTCTTTGATCCCCCACCCTACACAGATATACACTCCAGAATGAGAAACCCAAGGGGAAAGGGAGAGAGACTCAAACCCCTGGGGCAGTGGCAGAGGCAGATGTGACAGCTAATTACCTCTTGCTATTATGAATTCTGTCCTCCTGCCTCACTCAGAGCGTCTTTTCACAAGATGGTGGAGGCATCATGAGGATGTTCGGGCATTATTTAGATGGTGCTGCAGTCTAGTAAATTATCTTACTGGCCCTGAAGAACCTCCTTTCACATGTCATTTTTCCAGGAATCCCAGCAACTCCTATTTCTCCGTGGTGCCAGCTAGATGGTAGAGCTCTGGTGATCCCCCTCTTCCCCTGGGCCCAAGGTGTAGGGTAGGAGTTTGCAGAAAATCCACCCAGGACTCCAAACCTTGGTCTGGAGTTTATTTATGGTCTGGAGGGATTTATATCTCTGAGGATAGTCAGCCTAAGGCAAGATCCAGCCTCCCCTTTTCCAGATAAGTAACAAGGAGGGAGTTGTCACACAGCAGAAGAACTGAAGCCAGCAGTTCTTTGAGCCTGGTGGGAAGGATGGTAAACCCAGGGGTGAGAAGTAGCTGAAATCACTTTGTCCTAAGGAAACACCTGTGGACTTCGTGGGGGTGGGGGCTGTCAGGCCTCCCTCCAAGTCTCTAGGTCCCTTGGAAATAGGGAACAAAGATGTTGTTATATACTCTTTTTCCTGAGTAACACCTTTCATTTAATTTGATTTTTACAACCTAAGTTAGGACATCTTTTCTCCATTTAAGTAAACAGAAGGGAAAGGTTAGAGTGATGACGTGACTGGCCCGGGGTTACTTAGTAACTTGCAGAGTTGGCATTCTGTTTTTTTTTTTTTTTTTAAATATTTTATTTATTTGACAGAGAGAAATCACAACTAGGCAGAGAGGCAGGCAGAGAGAGAGAGGAGGAAGCAGACTCCCTGCGGAGTAGAGAGCCCGATGCGGGGCTTGGTCCCAGGACCCTGAGATCATGACCTGAGCCGAAGGCAGAGGCTTTAACCCACTGAGCCACCCAGGCGCCCCCAGAATTGGCATTCTAAATCAAATCTGTCTAATTCTTTTTTACCATCTTTGCTGTCAAAGAGACAAAAGGAGTTGGCACCTATGAGGGTTCAGAAAATGAGGCTATTCTGAGGCTTCCTCCATGACCATGACCACCAGCTGATCTTCAGGGAGCACTTAGACAGAGCACTGTGCACAGAGCCAAGCACTTGAGGTGTGTCATTTCCTTTCATCTTCAGTCACCCTTCCGAAGGTGTTTTTTTTCCTGTTCAACATCCGAGGAAGCTGATGCTCCACATGGTGAGGCAACAGTGCTCAGATAGGTCTGGATTCTTTACACCGTGTCCTACCCACTGCTATTTCCCTGTGGGTTGGAAGCTTTTGTGCCTGGGAAGCTTCTGAGCACAGGGAAGGGCCCAGGACTATCCCATAGAACAGTAGTTTTCACAGCATGCTTCCTGGGGCTCTGTGGGTTTAGGGAGGTATCTTAGGAGTCAAGGTCAGGGTGAAGCAATGCAGGATACCTCTGGGATCTCGAGTCAGAGCAGCCAGCCCTGCCTCTCCCTCACTGTTATATAAACTGGGCTTCCACAGTGCATTGCACTCGGGGAAAGCATTCTGTCTACAGTACAAGCAAGAGTCAGAGGGGCCTGGTTCAAATCCTTGCTCTCCATTTGCAATCTTGAGCAAGTGACCTTGGGCAAGGTACTCCATCTCTCTGTGGCTCAGGTTTATCCAGTCTGAAATGGAGAAGATAATAATAGAACCTGCTTACAGACGTCTTTTGAGAATTCAGTATGATGGCACACGCACACGTTCAGCGTGGAATAAATACCAATGAATGCTGGTTCCTCTCCCTCCCCAGGCCTTA
The DNA here is from genome assembly GCF_922984935.1 of Meles meles. Taxonomy (NCBI): domain Eukaryota; kingdom Metazoa; phylum Chordata; class Mammalia; order Carnivora; family Mustelidae; genus Meles; species Meles meles. Next base: position 29,029,017 of record NC_060086.1, on the reverse strand, counting down.
CTTTACTTAACCCCAAATGTTGCTTGGAGGAAACACTCACTTTCAAAAAAGGATGGAGAAGATCCAGAATCATTTATTCCTTTATCCAGTCAGTATTGAGCTGGCTTAATTACTGTTTGAGCACCTATGGTATGTCTACTGCTGTGCCAGGGGTCGAGTTCCAGGAGTGAAGGTGGTAACAGGGTACAAAATGTGTTCTATGATGTCTGCTCATGTCTGTTCATCTATCCATCCAACAAGTATTCACTGAGTACTTCCTGTGGTCAGGCAGTGTGCACTGACCTGCCTGGGTATTTGACCATATCTCAGGCTTGCTTCTAAGTTTTCCGCCTTTCCTGTATCACTTGGCTTAGAGGTCTTCTTCTTCTTTTTTTTTTAAATTTTTTATTAACATAAAATATATTATTAGCCCCAGGGGTACAGGTCTGTGAATCGCCAGGCTTATATACTTCACAGCACTCACCATAACACGTACCCTCCCCAATGTCCATAACCCAACCACCCTCTCTCTACCCCAGCAACTCCCAGTTTGTTTCGTGAGATTAAGCGTCTCTTATGGTTTGTTTCCCTCCCAATCCCATCTTGTTTCATTTTTTTTCCTTCCTTACCCCCCAAGCTCCCCACCCTGCCTCTCAAATTCCTCATATCAGAGAGATCATATGGTAGTTGTCTTTCTCTGATTGAGTTAATTCGCTCAGCATATCCTCTAGTTCCATTCACGTCATCACAAATGGCAATATTTAATTTCTTTTGATGGCTGCATAGTATTCCATTGTATATATATACCACATCTTCTTTATCCATTCATCTGTTGATGGACATCTAGTTTGGCTATTGTGGACATTGCTGCTATAAACATTCGGGTGCATGTGCCCCTTCGGATCACTACATTTGTATTTTTAGGAAAAGTACCCAGTAATGCAATTGCTTGGTCGTATGGTAGCTCTATTTTCAACTTTTTGAGGAACCTCCATGTTGTTTTCCAGAGTGGCTATACCAGCTTGCATTCCTGCCAATAGTGTAGGAGGGTTCCCCTTTCTCCGCATCCTCACCAGCATCTGTCATTTCCTGACTTGTTAATTTTAATGGCTTAGAGGTCTTCTTAATACTGGCTCTTGTCACCTTAGGTGGCATCCTAGAGGGCTGTGCAGCCCCCAGCATGCAGCAGGCAGACTGCTGAGAGATGGCATGTGATGTCAGCGCCCCTAGTGGTTTTGGATGTGGAGTATGCTGTGGTCCTCTTCATAGGCACTTCCATTTTTTTTTCCCCCATTTTATTTATTTTTTCAGCGTAACAGTATTCATTCTTTTTGCACAACACCCAGTGTTCCATGCAAAACGTGCCCTCCCCGTTACCCACCACCTGTTCCCCCAACCTCCCACCCCTGACCCTTCAAAACCCTCAGGTTGTTTTTCAGAGTCCATAGTCTCTTATGATTCGCCTCCCCTTCCAAATTTTTTTTTAAATAAACATATAATGTATTTTTATCCCCAGGGGTACAGGTCTGTGAATCGCCAGGTTTACACACTTCACAGCACTCACGATAGCACTTACCCTCCCCAATGTCCATAGCCCCCTCCCCCTCTCCCAATCCCACCTCCCCCCAGCAACCCCCAGTTTGTTTTGTGAGATTAAGAGTCATTTATGGTTTGTCTCCCTCCCAATCCCATCTTGTTTCATTTATTCTTCTCCTATCCCCCTACCCCCCATGTTGCTTCTCCATGTCCTCATATCAGGGAGATCATATGATAGTTGTCTTTCTCCGATTGACTTATTTCACTAAGCATGATACGCTCTAGTTCCATCCACGTCATCGCAAGTGGCATGATTTCATTTCTTTTGATGGCTGCATAGTATTCCATTGTGTATATATACCACATCTTCTTTATCCATTCATCTGTTGATGGACATCTAGGTTCTTTCCATAGTTTGGCTATTGTAGACATTGCTGCTATAAACATTCGGGTACACGAGGCACTTCCATTTTATCTCATTTCATTTACACTTTGTTGCTTGTACAACCCCTGATCTTGTTCTGGATGTCCTTCTGAATACAGAAAGAAGAGTGTGTCCTAAACGTAGAACAAGGGGCATCTCCAGTGAGCAGGGATATAGGATAACTGGGATGTGATCCCTAGTACGTGGCAGAGCAGAATGATAGAATGATGGGTTTTGCAGCCTCCCTCTCTCTCTCCTTCTCTCCATGTGTATGTGAGTGTGTGTGTGTGTGTGTGTGTGTAGGTATGTTAGTGACACACCACACTGCTATGTGTCCTTGGTGTGTAGATGTATGACCTGTTGTATGAATGAATAAGCCGTGTGCACAGGAGTGGAATGTGTGCATATTTGAGTGTGTGTGAATGTGTATTTAGAGGCATAGGTATTGTGTGCATGCATTGATACATATGTGTGTTTCTGTTTGAGTTTGCAGGTTTATGGGTGAGTGTGGACAGACGAGCAGCTGTGTCCGTGAGTATGAAAACCGTACTGCTAGTTGTCCCCCCATCCATTATTTTCCTCTTGTATGGTATAGACTTTTTGCTAGTTATGTGGCTTTTCAGAATCGAGATTTGCTTTGTAGTCCCCTTGCAGCGTGGTTTAGGCACGTAAGTTCTGATCAATAGGGTGTGAACAGAAATACTGTGAAGAACCTCTAGGGCATGCCTCTGAAGGGCAGGATGTGCTCTCCCCATTGCCCCTGGGTCCTCATTCCTGTGGGCTGGAATACAGGCATGGGGGGTAAGCCATGTTAGACCACACCATCAAGGGCAACACACCATGTGTGGACAAACAGCAACATGACGGGAGGATCCTGGGCCACACACACTCTGGAGCCTCTTTACTGGCCCTTACCTGCTTGTTCCACATTGTTTCATGAGACATCAAGGAGGTTCTTATTTAAGCTGCTCTCCTGGGTTTTGGTGATAGCAGCTACAGAAGCTGAACGAAGGTCTATCGTAGCTCAATATAATGCATATATATGTTTCTGGTAAAGACAATTTCTTCTCTGTAGAGTTGGAATGTCTCCAGTTTGATATCTGCCTGTTATCCAGCTAGAAAATATTGCCAAAAATATTGCAAATTGTTTGGTTTATTTGGAAAGGGAAAGATGTGAGGTTATAGTATTGGGGACTCAGCTTAGGGCCATTTGAGCTGTCCAGGAGAGGAAAAAAGGGGTGCCTTCGAGTTACAGACCTGACCACCACTGTAAGACCCTGAGCAAGTATTCCCTGCCCACTTCTAGGCTGTATTTCTTTTCACTAGAAAAAAGAAGATGGACTGTTAACCCTATAGGTCCTTCCCAGCTCAGAGGTTCTGTGATATAGTTCTCTTGGCTTCTGGCCCCTGGAAGTTCTCAGTATAGAAGACGTATCCATCTGGGAAGCATATGGGTCCTGGTGCTTCAGGGTGGAGGTTATGGCAGTGAAGACCTGGAGCCAGCCGTATGCATAAAAGCCCACGGACTTTCAGCTTCAGATGCTCTGAATGTTTGAAGACTTGCAGGTGCACGGCTGCCTTAGCCCAAGATTTTTTGTGAAACGGGCATGAACTTGCTCCACAGTGTTAAGGTGCAGAAAACTTTACATTTCTTCATTTTTCTAAGTCAAGTGAAATCTGGCTCTGAGCCCCTACTCTCATGACTGATGGGATGGGCAGTGTCTGTCATCACTGGGCATCATTGGGCTTTCCCCACCCCCGACCCTACCCCGCAGTGAGACGGTATCAAATACTAGAGCTTCCATTGGTGCCAGCTGGGATGTGGTCCTCAGCTGTCTGTTTTGGGAAGTGCTCCCTGCAGTGGCTCAGTGGAGCTGTGGCTTAGATAAGGACCTCCTCATAGCCTTTGAAATCATGTTCTTGGTCCTCACCCCTAGGATTCAAGTGTCACCCCATCTGAGGGGTGCCTCCTTTGGGACACTGCAAGGGAGGAGAGCACAAGTCTCCAGCACTTCGAGTCTGCCTTGCTGTACCTTCTTGGTCCTGGGGACTCCAGTTCTCTGCCAGGGTGAAACTCCCTCTGTCCTCCATTCAGGTACCAGCCCTTCTCTCCTTGCTCCTCTGCAGTGACTCTAGTTTAATTCTGTGGTCAGTCTGACCTGCCCACTAAGGACAAGAGGGACTCCTGGAATTCACAGAAACTCTGGCCGTTCCCCTCCCTACATCCCAAGGCTGGCTTAGACCTTCACCTGACCCTGTCCTGGAGAAATATAATTTGAGCCACATGTGTAATTTAAAATTTCCCAGTACCACCTGAAAATAGTATAATAAAATGGATGAAATTTATTATACTAATATGTTTTCTTTAACTCAGTATATTCACAATATTGCCTTTGAACATGTAATCAGTGTGAAAGTTTAATGAGATACTTTGCATCGGTTGGTCATTCTACACCATTGAACTCCAGTGTGTATTTTACACGGACGCCATGTCTCGGCTTGGACGAACCACATGTGGAGCGCTCGGCAGCCCCATGTGCTCGTGGCTCCCACACTGGACCGTGCAGTCTTAGTACAATACAGCAGCAGCAAAATGTGGCTGGGAGGATGGGTGAAACAGCTGAAGGGGATTAAGAGGACACTAACCGTGGGCAGCACTGAGTGATGTTCAGAACTGTTCAATCACTGTGCTGTACACCTGGAACTAATAGAGGGCTGCATGTTCACTACACTGGAATGAAAGGTAATTAATGAAAAAATAAAGTGACTAATTCAGTGGCATTTAGTACATTCACAGGGTTGTGTGACCATCATCTCTAACTAGCTCCAGAACATTTTTGATAAGAAACCCTGTGCTCATTAAGCAGTTTTCTCTCCATGCCCCCTCCCTCCAGTCCCCGCGAACCCATCACCTACTTTCTGTCTCTGTGGATTACCTATTTGGCATATTTCAAATAATGAAAATCATTTGATATGTGACCTTTTTGTGACTGCTTTCTTTGACCTAGTGTAGTATTTTCCCAATTCATCTGTGTTGTGACACCTGTCAGTACTTCGTTCCTTCAGTGGGGCTCCATTGTATGGATAAGCCCCATTTGTCCATTTCTCCTTTGATGGATATCCATAGTTTCTTAATCAGTTTGAAGTTTGGAGGGCACCTGGATGGCCCAATGGGTGAAGTATCCAACTCTTGACTTTGGCTCAGGTCGTGATCTTGGGGTCATGGGATCAAGCCCCATGGCTTGGGCACTGTGCACATTGGGGAGCCTGCTTGGGATTCTCTTTCTCTCTCTCTCCCTCTGCCCCTCCCCGTGTTTGTGCTCTAAATAAATAAATAAATAAATAAATAAACAAAATACTAAAAAAAAAAAAGTTTGGAAAGAAACAAACAAAATTGGTGACTTGAATGCCCCCCGTGTTCATAGTAGCATTATTCTCAATAGACAAAAGGTGGAAGTGCCCGGCATGTCCGTCAGGGATGAAAGGATAAACAGGTAGCTTAGACCTGCAGTGAAGGACTCTATAGTCTTAAAAAGGAAGGAAATGCTGACCCATGGTACCACGTGGATGGACCTTGAGGATGTTACACAAAATGAAATAAGCCAGCTAGAAAAGAGCAAATGCTATCTGATTCCATTTATGAAATGCCTAGAGTAACCTATATAATAGAGACAGAAAGTAACATGGTGCTTACCAGGGACCAGAAGGAGGAGAGAACGAGTATTTGTTTCATGAGGATAAGAGTTTCAGTTTGGGAAGATGGGAAAATTGTGGAGACGTACAGTGTTGATGGTTGCACGATAGTATCCTTAGTGCCATTTAACTATATGCTGAGAAATGAAACCTGTTGATATGTGTTTAGGAAAAAGCAGGTCTGTTTTCTCCACTTTCACAAAGGAGCTAGTCCTAGATCACATTTGTTCACTGTTAAGTTCTTTCTTTTTTTGGACTAATGCTAAGGCTTATTTATAAGCAAACAGGTGATCACATAATATTTTACACCCTCAGTTTAACAAAAACACAGCCATGTTCAGAGAATGGGCTTGAAGGGAGAGTGTTTGACAGGTTATAAAGAAAATATATTAAGTTATAAATCTGTGCCATCTGTTTCTGCCCCAGGTCCACCTTGCTTACTACTCTTTTCTTACACAGTATCTGGCTGATAGTAGAAAAGGAAAACTGGGAGAAGCCAGAGAGCTGACACCGAATAGGGAGAAGAGAAAAAGCAGAAAGACTGCAAGGATTTGATTTATGAGCGAGTCTTGCAGAGCATGGAATGAGAACAGAGACAGGCTGGGGAGAGGAGTTTAGAGTTTTGCTGTGCACTAAGGCGGTCTTTTTCCTTGGCATTGTTAGCAAACACTGCAGCAGAGACGCAAATTGCCTTTTGATTACTATTTATTTGAATGTCATAAGGAGATGAGGTGAGACACAAGGTGACAAGGTCCCATTTGGGTCCCATTTGCATCTCTAGGACCTAGGAAACTGTCCTATAGTTGTGATTGAGTCAGCTGTATTTGACAGAGGAGTTGATCCTCTGCATGATCATTGGGATCTCGTCCTTCTCAGCTCCCTTTTTTTCTCTTACATTATCCCCAACATCTTGTGAAGGGCTCTTCTAAAGGGATCGACTAAAAGAAGCAAGAGCGGTTCCCTGTGCAGGGGGAATACTGCAGCAATTATCACTTAATGTCATCCTGACGCTCTGGGAACGAGCTGAAGCGAGAAAAGATAATGGTGGTGACAGAAATTATGTCGAGAATAGCTGTACATCACTTCATTTAGTGCAGGGGGAGTCAACACGTTCATAAAAGTCCATTCGGTCTGTAAGCAAATAACTTAAGTCATTCAAACTCGGTCTTGTTGGACCGTAAAGCCGCTGGCAGTATTTCGTGTAAAGGACTCTATAGAAAGATAAATTATATTTATTGAATTGAACTTCAAGTAATAACCCTGCCACCTACTCTTTTTTTCCTGGCCTTCCCAGTCTATGAATTTTGATGAATTACAAAAAGTTCTACAGCAGCATAAGCACTTAAACAAAAAGTTATCCGGGTAATAACACAAGCACCTTTAAAATGGAGAAAATCTCATTTGCCTTTTAGGTTTGATCATTATTTATTTTCTCACTGCTCTGATTGCCTTTCTCTGGAATAATGTTCAGAGTAATACCTTTTTGTTCAAGGCTCAAGGTGTTCCTTGGAATCTACCACTCTATTCTGTAAAGGACTCATTCTTGGATGCTTTTGGTCAGATTTCTTCCACCTCCAAGTTCTGATCTTGGCTTTTCGTGGTGAAGCCTGATGCTGCACTGGTCCAAATGAGGGCCTCTTCCATACAGAAAAGATGCAGGGAGCTTGGCTAGGGAGTATGCCAGGATCATATGAAACCATAAAACAATATATTTGTGGAATCCCACCTAACTGCTTCAGTCTTTCTTTCCTAATTTTGATTTGTCTGCATTGCCTTTTTTGAAGACTCAGCTTAAGTATCCTTTCCCTTAGGGAACTCTGTCTGATTTATTTCCAGGCTAGGTTATGTTATGTGTCTCCCATAGGCTTTTTATAGTGAGAATTTGTTGAAAGTTTGGATTCTCAGAATCTTTGATCTCCCTGTGTTTGGAGAATTCATTCATTCATTCATTTATTAACTCTTTTGTTCAATAATATTTATTGAGAGCCTACTGTGTTCCAGGCACCATCCTTGGCCCTGAGGACACAGCAGTGAATAAACCAGACACACATCCTTCCTTCTGGAACTCACATTTGAGTAGGGAGAAATAGATGAGTATATAAATAGATATACATACAGTGTGTAAGACGGTCTTAAGAGCCATGGGGGAAAATATAGCATGGAAGGGTGGTGACAGGTGCTGGAAAAGGGAGGTTTTAGAGTTTTAAATAGAGTGGTCTCACTTAGAAGGTGACTTTTGAGCAAAACCCGGAAAGAGGACTTCCCTTACCATTAGAGTTTTGGTGATGAGAGACAAAGTGCATCTCTAACTGTAGAAACTTATCAGGTGAGATGCTCATTTCCCCAGCATGCCTTGCAGCTAGAGTGAGGGTGAGTGATCTAGAATAATTGAATCCAAAGATCTTGCTTTGGGATCTGGCAAGATAAGCTAGGAGAGTGGAGAAGCCATCCTGGAATAGCTGTGGCAGCCATGTGTTGGCTCCAGGGGCGTGGGTCAAGAGGAGTCCAGTGCAACTTATTGTGTCTAGTGTTGGGGTAGTGCTGTTTAACTGAGATGGTCAGTGTTCACTCACAGTGGTTGCAGAATCTTCACCATGGTAGTTTTGAGACTGGGGTACTAGCTGCAGCTGAGCCTCCCTTTTCCTATCTGTTTTCTGAGCCTTGTTCTTCAGGCTTTCTGGTGCTGCTGTGAGTTCCCTGGGATATTTCCAGTAAATTTCTTTCCTGCTTAAATAAGCCAAAATTGGTTTCTGTTGCTTGCAGCCATTAACTCTGACTGGCACATCCCTATTCCATCCTGCGCTTGCCACCTTTAGTGCTTCTCTCTCAACATGTTGTAATGCCTTATTTATGTGTGTGTCTCCTGTTTACTGCAGGCTGTTGAAAGGAGAGAACACATATTTATTATTCATCCTTATGCCTTAGGTTTCTAGCCTGGTTGATGGCACATAGTAGGAGGTCAGTATACTTTTGTTGAATCTGTGAATAAACAAGGAAAGGAAAGAATAAATGGAACTTCTGAGTCCATGCTTTTTTTCACAGCATCCTTCCTTTCAAGTAAAATCCAGAAGCCATATCCAGCCATGCCAAGGCACCTGTGTCACTCAAGTCTAGAGCCCATTTCTTTTAGTGAAGCATGCAGATCAAAGATGAATGTTTTTCTGCTGCTGTCTAAAGCAGTTTTCCACTAGGATACCACTGCAGAACTCATTGCTTTGAGGAAGAGACGAACACGGAAAAATTAGTCCTCAATTTCATTTCAAAAAAGGAAACTAAAAATCTTTTTTTTTTTTTTGAAACTTAAAATCTTTTGCATACAGAATGGAACCAGGACATCTAGACTCTGCCGAAGAACCGATGATCTTGGGTATATCGCTGACATTGGCCCCAGTTTCTCCTTCTGAAAAATGGGGAGATGAAGTTAGGTCAAGTGTCCCAATTGGTATACTGTTGACATTCTGGGCTGGATAATTCTTGTTGTGGAAGCTGTTATGTGCATTGTGGAATGTCTAGAAGCATCCCTGGCCTGGACTCAGTAGACACCAATAGTATTTCCCTAAGTGACCAACGGAGTCCCTAGACATTGCCAGATATCCCTTGGACATAAAATCACCCTGGTTGGGAACCACTGAATTAGATAATATTAGATGATAAACAGTTTACAAGTTTCAGGGCTGGAGCAAGAGTCAGGGCTCTGCTGTCTTCTAGTACCCACCCCTGTGTGTGGCATCATGGCAAGCATTCAGTACAAGCTGAATAATTGAAATGAAATACACAGTTCCTTCCAGCTAGATCAGTTCTTTGGCAGCAAGAGAATCACATAGATGATGATGATACTCATTACTGATGTGCCTGCCCCTATTTGGGTACTGTTTAACATTCCTGGATAGAAATGAACTAAAGATAGAGCCTGGCACTACTAAAAAATAGGTCTGTCTGCCACTTCAGCAACAACGTAGTGACTGTAATTATCAAGGAGCGTCCATTCAGTTCTGACAGCGAGCTCAGATCATATTCCCCAAAAGTTAACTCTGAATTTTATGAATATGACAAAGCTGAGAAAAATGAGTCCAAATTGTAGAATGAGAATTACAGACTGTGTATTGTTCAGGTAGCAATAGATTATATGTAATGATTATGAATATTAATTTTCAGTTCTTAAATTGCTTATTGTCTTTTGCTCTGTGTGTGATTATGAAAGTAGCTTCTTTTTTAGTCCAGCCAGGACTTTCCTTCTCCTTTCATCTCTACTTATCTACCTTTTGGTATTCCACTCTGTCCATACTATCAACCCCATTTATAAAAAGGATTGAGTTGGTTATATAAGTAGATCAGGATTATGTAAGTAGATAAGGTTTGAACTGATTATATAAGTAGACCAGTTGTTGCCATTTTAACAATATTAGGCATTAGGTCTTTGGATCCAGGAACCTGGGATATCTTTCTGCTTCTTTAGTTCTTCTTTCATAAATGGTTTATAGTTTTGTGCCTCCTTTGTTAAATTTATTCCTACATAATATACTGATGATATTGTATATGGAATTATTTTGTGAACTTCATTTTTGGATTGTTTGTTGCTAGTATATGGAAATAGAATAGATTTTCATATATTAATCTCACATCCTTCAACTTTGCTGAACTCATTTATTTATGTTAATAGTTTTTTTGTGTATTTCTTATATACAAGAAAGATTTTCTAGTGGTTCTTTTCCTAAATTTCTTATGTGCAAGATTTTTTATATGCAAGATCATGCAAATAGACATAATTTTACTTCTTCCTTTCCAATATTGACACTTTTTCTTGCCTAATTTCCCTGGCTGGAGCCTCCAGTGCAGTGTTAAATAGAAGGGGTGAGACTGAACCTTCTTGTCTTGTCCTGATCTTAGGGGGAAAAGATTCAGTCTTTTCACTTTTAAGTAGGACCTTAGTGGTGATTTTTTTTTCCTCTTTCTTTCTTTCTTTTTTTTTTTTTTCTTGTGGACACCCTTTATCAGCTTGAACCATTCCGAGTTTTTACAATTTATCAGAAGGGGGTATTGAATTTGGTCAAATGCTTTTTTGACAACTGTTCATATGTTTTTTGTACATTGTATGTTTATGTGGTGGATTCTAATACTTGATTTCCAGATATTAAATGAGACTTGCATTCCTGGCATTTAACCTACTTGCTCATGGTATATTATCCTTTTATTATATTGCTGGATTCAATTTGCTAGTAAAGTTTGAGGACTTTTGCATCTGTATTCTTAAGAGATAATGGCTTGTAGATTTTTTTTTTTCTTGTGATACCCTTACTTGGTTTTTGTATCAGGGTAATACTGGCCTCACAGAAGGAGTTGGCAAGGTTCATTCCTCCTTTATTTTCTCGAAGTGTTTGTGAAAAAATCAATGGTATTCATTCTTCTTTCAGTGTTCGGTAGAATTCACCAGTGTAGCTATCTGGTCCTGACCTTTTCTTTGTGGGAAATTCTAAAAACATTTTTTTTTATTACTAATTCAATTTCTTTACTTGTTATAGGGCTGTGAAGATTCTCTGTTTTTTCCATGAGTCCAGCCTGTTTTTGTAAATGGGGTTTTTAATGGAACACAACCATACTCATTTATTGACAGATACAACAATGATAAATTGAATGAATGAAGTTGAATACTTGGGATAGAGACTGTATAGCACACAAAGTCTAAGTATTTACTACATAGCTCCTTATAGAAAAAGCTTACTGACCCCTCTTGTAGAACATGAGGTTTTTCAGGAATGCATCTGTGTACAATAGTATGTAAGCTTATATTTAATGAGCATATATTGGGTTGCACCATATTAAATTGCCATTTGTGTAGGTCAAAAATGGTCAAATATTGGTACTTACACATATGGTTGATATAACATAACTTTCCAAACATAGGAAAATGAATGGAGTATAGTCTGTGCCCTTAAGGAGCTACTAGGACCCGCACTCACGTACACACGCACGTGCACACCCACTGCTGCTGTCTGTGAATATAGGAATTGTTAATCTAGAGGCACAAGCTCAGTATTGCAGGAGCAAAGAGTAGCGTGTGCACAGTTCTTACCAGTAAGGGTGAGGGAAAGGGACTAGAAGCTTGAGAGGCCTCCAGAAAAGCAGCTGTGTTTCTGGCCGCTGTGCATTTGAGCTGTACTTCAGGTAAAGGATTTGTATCAGGTAAAAAGAAGCATTTTCTAGAGTTTTCCTCAGGGGTGGGGGTGGGATTGACATTGAGTCATAAGAAACATGCTACAGGGGCACTTGGGTGGCTCAGTGGGTTAAGCCTCTGCCTTCAGCTCAGGTCATGATCCCAGGGTCCTGGGATTGAGTCCTGCATCAGGCTCTCTGCTCAGCAGGGAGCCTGCTTCTCCCCACCCCCACCTCTGTCTGTCTCTCTGCATACGCATAATTTCTCTCTCTGTCAAATAAATAAATAAAATCTTAAAAAAAAAAAAAAGAAACATGCTACATTTCTTTCCTTCAAACAGAATTGCAATTCTTCTTGGAAAATAGTTGCTGAGAATTAGAGGATATTAAAGATCAAGTGAGTATGACTCCCAGATTTTTAGATGAAGGTTGGAGGCAAAATGATTTGTTCAAGGTCTCTCTGCTGTTGACCAGTTATTTTATTGGCAGAACTAGAGCCTTTGTCTTCTAAGCCCCAACTCAAGGCGATGTCCATCAGGACACTTGGATGTACAAAGCACCAGAGTCAGAGAAATCACCTCCTAGGGACACTGGTGACAGACAGGCCTGGGTTTGAGTTCTGGCTCTGGCGCTTAATGACTCTTACTCATCACAGGGTTTGTGAGCTGGAATTGCCTCCTACACAGTCCCCCTAGAGTAGAGGATCAGAGCTCAGTCTGAAACCAGACTCTTTGAGTTTCATCCCAGCACCACTACTTACTAGCTGTGTGACCCTGAGCACATTACTTAACATCTCTTGGCCAGTAATATGGAGATAATAATACTACTTACTTCACTGAGCTATAGGACTCAGTGAGTTTTGGATTAAATGGATACATAAGGCACACAGACTAATGCCTGGGACATACAAAGTACTGTATGCTAACATTATTATAAGAAAAACAGTGGATCATAGGACTGTTAAAATTGCCAAGGAGGATAATTTACCTGAAGCCTTTTTCCAGACTTGTAAAACAATACGAGTAGAGTATATTATTATTCTCTATGTGAGTTAAAAGACTGGCAACCTGGGGGCGCCTGGGTGGCTCAGTGGTTTAAAGCCTCTGCCTTCAGCTCAGGTCATGATCGCAGGATCCTGGGATCGAGCCCCACGTTGGGCTCTCTGCTTAGCAGGGAGTCTGCTTCCCCTCTCTCTCTGCCTGCCTCTCTGCCTACTTGTGATCTCTCTCTCTGTCAAAAAAAAAAAAAAAAAAAAAGACTGGCAACCTGGAGATTGAAGCTGATGGATGTCATTTATTAAAGCCTTACTATTTTCCAGGACTTTACTTCTCTTATTTAAGCATCACCAGACCCAGAGATGGTTATTACTTTTGGCTGACGATAGTGACTGTGTGGCTGAGCATAGGAGGGAAGTACACAGACTCTGGGGCCAGGCTACCTGGATCTGAATCCTTCCTTGCTCAGCCTCTTACTAGCTATGTGAACACAGATGAGTTGCTTACACCCTGTACATTAGTTTCCAGTCTGTAAATGAGAATGATGAAAACAGTTTCTGCTTCACAGGTTGTTCTGAGGATTAAATGAGATAATTTTGCGAAGTACTTAAGACAAATGAAGGAAGAAAAAGAGGGAACAAGGGAGGGAAGGAGATGAGGAAGAAACCTAGCATCAGTGAGATTATGCAGGTTGCTCACAACACATGACTCATACATTTGGAAGCAGGGGTGGGTAAGCAGGTCTGTGTGGGTCTTCTCCAAAACCTATGCCGTTTCTGCTTAACCAGACTTAGGAGAAAGACAGAGATGGGGAGATGTGTTTCAAGACATCAGGCAGAGCCAGTTCTCCAGATTTCTAACAGCAGCATCTTGTTCCAAATGGATGAATGATCAGGAAAGGTATGAGCCATTAAATGATGTTCAGAGCCACTCCACTTCACATCCAGCCAGGGTCTCTGAGGCCACTGGGTAGACGGGTCCTTCCTCCACTGCGATCCTTGCCAAGGACTTGCTCTGCTGGAGCTCCAGCCTCCATCTTTTCACTCTTCATTTGGCAATACCTGGGGACTTTGGGCAGGGGCTCAGGGCCCAGACCTGGGAATTGCAGACCATGGGCAAAGGTTGGAATTCTTCCTTCCATGACATCTCATTTTCCAGGCTTTAGCTGCTCACTCTCAGGGTGAGGGTCCTGGCTGGGCATTGTGTGGCTGGATGGGGTACTGAAGTCCTCATCTGTGTTTTGTTCTCCTTATCTCCTTATCCTTGTACCTCTCCTGGAATTTAAGAAGCTAGTGATTGTAAGATGGTACCACTATTTGGTATTTCACTAAGAAAAAACAAAATACACTACCAATTAACCTATGATACATGCTTATCATTTAGAATCTTTATTTCATACTCCTGAAAGGAGCTTGCTAGTTCCTTTGAGACATAGATTTCAACATGGATCACTCCTATGGACATATAAAAAAGAAAATGTAAACAAAAAATTATTGAGAGTGGTCCTAAAACCTCATCACATTCAATGTGTAATGCCTCTGAATCACTTTTCAACTTAGAGATGTCTGTGGTCACCGGTGTTTGTTTTTTCCACACAGTGTCAACCTTTGGTGCTGTTCAGTATTGGTGATGTGGCATTTCCTAGAAGAGTCCTCCCTGGGGGTTCCAGGGATTTTTTTTTTTTTTTTTTAAGAAAACTCTACAAATTTTGATGTTGACGTGTTCTTGATCTTATCAGGATATTGCAGTGAAAGGTTTTCAGATAACAACCAACACTCATATTCCCCCCTTGATCATGATCCTCAGTGGTTTGTTGACTGAAAGGTCAAAGAGTTGTAGGTGTTCAGTCACACTACTTGGTGTATCAACCAGATTTGAACATGTACAGGAAATGATACCTATGTCTTGAGTCCCTTTGATCAAAAGCTATGCTAAGATGTCAGTAATGAGATGCCTCATACTATCAGAGATGTTTTAAGGCAGGAAAAGATGTACATCTTAGAATAGATGAAAGAAGGGGTTTTCCAAGAAGGGAGACAGTCCACTGTATGTCTTTGCATGGGGTGTGAGACACTTTCCTGGACTTTTTTTGGGAAGTTTATCGGGGAGATAATCCTCGATGGCTCCTAAACAAAGTGAGGATGGAGGGGAGCAAGTTCGTGCTGGTTGCGGGGCCGAAGTGAGAAGGGCAGAGAGTAGAGGGAATCCCAAGTCTAGGAAGATGGGCAGTTCTGTGAGATGTCAGAATGTGAGACGGGCTCCCTCCCAAACTTTGGGGTGTCAGGATCTCAGTGTGGGCAGTCAAGGTGCACCCACAGAGGTGTTCTTAGACACTGGGCTTCTGCATTCTTTGGGGCTCCCATGGCTAAGCAGGACCCATCACAGTAGAGCTGCCTGATTTCAGAAAGCAAAATGGCTCCCAGAGTATTCTGCTCTTTCTTTTCTTTCTTTCTTTTTTTTTTTTTTTTTTAAGATTTTAATATTTGGGGCGCCTGGGTGGCTCAGTGGGTTAAAGCCTCTGCCTTCAGCTTAGGTCATGATCCCAGGGTCCTGGGATTGAGCCCCGCCTGGGGCTCTCTGCTCAGCAGGGAGTCTGCTTCCTCCTCTCTCTCTGCCTGCCTCTCTGTCTACTTGTGCTCTCTATATGTCAAATAAATAAAATCTTAAAAAAAAAAGATTTTAATATTTATTTATTTATTTATTTGTTATCTGACAGAGAGAGAGACACAGTGAGACAGGGAACATAAGCAGGAGAGAGGCAGAGGGAGAAGGAGAAGCAGGCTTCCCACCGAGCAGGGAACCCGATGCCGGGCTCAATCCCAGGACCCCGGGACCATGACCCGAGCCGAAGGCAGATGCTTAACAACTGAGCCACCCAGTCAGCCTGTTCTTCTCTTTCTAACTTTGAGGCCCTTTCCTGGTCCTGCTGAGTGAGAGGAAGGTCTGATAATGGCCGGAATCAAGTATTCCTGCTGGGCCAATGGAGTGAGGCTGGGATTCAAATTTGATTTAGAGAAGATAAATGTAACAGTTTTTGTCTATTCTCTTTACAGAATAAGAATAAATTCATATATGTTACTTGTCTGTTACATATGTTAAATAAGTTTGTTGTTTGTTTTTTTTAAATGAAGATCTTCTCTGGATGGAAATAACCCTTGAGCCCAGCCTCGGTTCCCCCAGAACATCTCTGTGTGGCTTCATTGGGCCTTACATGGTATTTCTCAATGGGTCACTAGAGGCATCTGGGGCCAGAGAAATTGTGAACGTTGCAGATGGCTTGTGCAGTTGGCTCCTCCACATGTTGGTGGTGCTCCCTTGGTCATTTTGACCGGTGCAGGCACTTCCCACATTTCCAAATGGCCCCCCTCAGGGAAGCACCCCATCTGGTGGAGAACCACCAGGGTAATGGGCTACAGCCATGGCATTGCTGAGTGATGGGAGCAACTCATTTGGACTCTCTAGGCTGACATTTCACTCATCATTGCTACTGTGATAATTCAAAGATAAACTCTTAACAGAGACAGCAAGAAAGTATTTGAAACAAAGGAACCATAAAACAACTAACTGTATAGAAACATTATACTCTGAGAAAATGTAGGAGAAATCATACATGCATTATTATTAGTGCCACGAAGATTATTCTTAGAATTGCCCAAAATGCAAGAAATTCTGAACAAGTGCTGCTTATCTGGTTTCTGCTGAACACAATCTGGGAACCTGAAAAGACAAAACCGTATCATAATAATTACTTAATTTCAGACCAGTGGCCATGAGAATACCATTCCTTTTGGTGAGGGGAAAGAAAATGAAAGGAAATTTTACTTTTCTAGCATTTTTATATGCCAGATACTACAGTAAATGTATTACCTGAATTTTTTCATTTGATTTCCACTGCAAGGCTGAGGTTGATATAGTTGTTCCCATTTCATAGATGTGAAAATTGAGGCTCAGAGTGGTTACACCACTTATTCAGAGTCGTACAGCTAGGAAGGGGTAGAGCCAGTGTTCAAAGCAAGGCTTCCAGACCCACAATCTTTTCATTGTCAGACACTCTCCAGATTAAACCAAGGAGAGTGTTTATCAAAGCAGCAATTTTTTTTGTTTGTTTTTAATGCAAACGTAAGTAACAAAACAGTGTTGTATTAGTTGCAGGTATAATATAATGATTCAACAGTTCTATGCATTTCTCAGTGCTCATCAAGATAAGTATTACCAAAGCATCTTTTAAGGCCGCTTAGTTTGAAGGAAAATTCAAATTATGGTCGAGGGTGGTCAAACACAAAGGAGATGGTGCTGAGCATGGAAGGTCAGGTGAGCCAAAAACAAGAGGACCAGCCTGGAGGTCAGAAACTGGGAAGGCTGAATGTAGGGCGGGGCTCATGGGGAAGAATGGGTGAGAACAAGGCGTTCATCAGTGAGCTTCTGTGTGCGTGTATGTGTGTGCCCCTGCACCTGCCTCTCTGCTGTCCCCATTGCCTCAGTCAGATACAAGAATGGGAACAGATACTAAAAGGAACCATGCAGTGTTGATGGACTGAATGGTTAACTGTGTTGCCAATGGGCTTGGCTTCAGGACACAATCTGTGCTGTACTTCTATAAATGGAGACTCCTGCGGTAATTAGAATTATGCTCCTCTTGCAAGTCCACTGAAAGCTTTTGCTTCTTTAGATGTTCCACTAGCATAAACCTGGGACAGTCATTTCATTCTGGCCCTCTTGGACTTGCTGCTTACTCGGCCTTGTTCAGCTCAGTTGCAGCCAGTTAGCAGATGTGCCGGCTGCCTGCTTCATTCTGGGCATTGAATGGTCCATGCTCCATTCTTGGGACAGTTTGTGCCAGCTCTCTCTGCCCTTCTAAGATGTCTGCTGATGTTGTCTCCCTTGCCTTCCCTTTGTTTCGGACTGCTTTCAGAATCAGTAATTTTATTTTTTGTTTCCCAGCCATGCTGAACACATTCCTGTTCTCCAAACATGCCGGGTTCTCTCAGGACTCCAGGCCTTTGCACACATGGATGCCCAACTAATTCATCCTTCAGATCTCAGCTAAGATGGTACTTCCCTCAAGAAGACTTGCCATTGCCTGCAGGCTGAGTAGGGATCCACGTGTTTCTCTCATGCCTCGTATATATAGCCCCTGCCCTGTAATCAGGGCACTTGTCATCCCTAAATAGTAATAGTTGACTGATTACCTCTTAGTTTATTCTGCTAGGTGGTTAACATTTGTGAGAACAGAGACTGTATTTCTTTTATTTGATGTGTGTCTGATTTCAGTTCTTGAGATCTAACTTTGCAGCTATCTGGTTAGTACTGTTGTTGGCACTCCTTGTCTAAAGGCAGGGGAAAGTTCCAAACAACTCTTTTTTTTTTTTTTTAAAGATTTTATTTCTTTATTTGACAGAAAGAGATCACAAGTAGATAGAGAGGCAGGCAGAGAGAGAGAGAGAGAGAGGGAAGCAGGCACCCTGCTGAGCAGAGAGCCCGATGCAGGACTCGATCCCAGGACCCTGGGATCATGACCTGAGCCGAAGGCAGCGGCTTAACCCACTGAGCCACCCAGGCGCCCCCAAACAACTCTTAAGGAAGATTTGACTACATTTGGAAATGAGTGGTGGTCACCTGGTTTAGTTTGATGAAACTAGAAAGCTCTTTTCTGCTAACAGGTGTCCTGACATGAGACCATCTACTCTTTTGAGTTACAGATAATTATCTTTTGAGATGCTCTATTCCTGAGAGGCTTAATCAAGTCACGTGGTATGAATTAGCTTTTCTTAGTGGTCTCAAATTGTGCTAATCAGAGAGCTTACCAAAAGAATTAAAAAAAAAAAAAACAAAACAAAACAGATTCCTGGTCCCTATTCATAGAAATGACTCCACAATGAATGGGTCATTAGCATACATGCACTCAGCCAGCCTTTTAAAGGGAAACCAGCCTTTTAAAGGGAAAGCGTAATCTCTTCCAGTCCCGTCCATGTTGCTACAAAAGTTGGGTGAAATAAGTCAAGCAGAGAGAGTCAAGTATCATATGGTCTCACTTATTTGTGGAGCATAACAAATAACATGGAGGACATGGGGAGATGGAGAGGAGAAGGGAGTTGAGGGAAACTGGAAGGGGAGATGAACCATGAGAGACTATGGACTCTGGAAAACAACCAGAGGGTTTTGAAGGGGTAGGGTGGGGCGGGTGGGGGGGGGTAGGAGGTTGAGAAACCAGGTGGTGGGTAATAGGGAGGGCACGTACTGCATGGAGCACTGGGTGTGATGCCAAAACAATGAACACTGTTATGCTGTAAATAAACAAATAAAAAATAAATAAATAAAATTAAAAAAAAATAAAGGGAAAGCGTAAACCACTCATAGACTAGTGTATTCTAGTGGTAATTTACAGTGTTAGGTTTGTTACAGAACCCAGTTTATCACAGGTTTATAACTAAACTAATCCCCTGTGAGGAAAACTGTTGGTTGGCTCCATCCACATTTATTCCAACTTCCTTTAAAGGTGCTTCACTTCCTAGAAAGAAAGTACATCTCCCAGAGAGGATTTCTGAAAATTAGACACACTTGCTTGAAAGTCAGATTCAGAACTGAGTTAAGTGGAACAAGGTCAGAGGCACTCCTTTTGCTGGTGCAGTGCACAACAGAGGCACTTTGGACCTACAGCTTATAGATTCCTAGCTTGGCAGGCAGCTTCCTCAGTGTAGTAGGACCAGAGGATTCTTCCGGGGCTCAGTTCTCCTGTGTTGTTTCAGCAGTCCCTCCTAGAAGCTCAGTCTAGAAGCTGTTTCTTCAGTTGTCCCAAGGATTCTAAAATCCATTTCTGCACAAGGCAATGCACAGGGCCCCAAATCCAACAGATCTGTGCTTTAGCAGCTGAAGTGGATTATGTTCTCCACAACCATACCCTAAAGAATCACCTACTCATTCTAATTTAGACTTCAGACTTTATCATTCATATCTATATCATTGCCAACCTGGCAGTCTTGGGAAAATGAAGTTCTACTCCACAGGGCCTTCTGCCCATAAAGTTTTGATCACTAAGCAAGTTGTGCCATGATTCTATAAAGCCCAGGATCTTTACTTCCCTTGCTTCCCTTTGAATCCCATTCTAGATGAAGGTCAGTGACCCATCTCTTCCCTTTCTAGAGCTTTTAATCTTTTATCAGTGCTGATAAGATAGGGTCTGGTATAGCATGGGTTCTTATAAACAATTGTTGAAAGAGTTAATTCAATAACAAATTAATGAGGGCATACATGAATGGGGAGGGAGCAATGTATATGGAAATATAGTGTTGGTACAGAGTAGGTACTCAATGAATAACTGGATAGTAAAGGTGGGAACACAGCGTAGTACCTGGTGCTTAGTACACAGTAGGTGCTCACTAAATTTTTACTGAGTGAATTAATAAATGATGTCTATAAAATGCCTAGCATAGAGCCTGGTCTGTAACATTTTAAAATAAATAATTTCTTATAATTGTATGGATTCTTTCTTCTACCATCTCTTCCTTTGCTCCCTCATGTTCACCTTGGCCAAGGTTTCATTTCTTGCCTTAGAGCCTTCCTTGGCCTTAAGCCATCCATCAACATTCATTCATCTGTCTTCTGTCTGCTAAGTTGGGGCTTATCCCCAACTAACATTTTCAAGTATCTACGTTTGTATATACACCTTACAAAAACAAGGAGATGAATACTAACATGCCACCTACTACCTACCTGCTATGTCTTAGGCACCTACTTAGTGCTTTCTGTGTATCATCAGAAAGTTTCACTATAGCATAATTATACCCAGTTCACAGATGAGGAAACTAGCTCAGAGAGGTTAAGTATCATGTCAAGATCACACAGTTAGAATGTGGCACACCTGGATTTTGAATCCTGGTCTCATGTCACACCTACTGTTTTTTCCACAACCTGCTATTTATGAAGCTACAAAACGGATGTGAAACAGACACATTTGCATCTGAATGCATATTTGCCTACATTAGGCTTTTGTCAGCAGCAGCTCAGGTACATTGTGGGCCCAATAGCTTTGCTGTGGGGGCTGTCCTGTGCACTGCAGGGTGAGTGTAGCAGCATCCCTGGCCTGTACCCAGTAGGTGTCAGTAGCAATCTCTAGCCCAAGTTTGACATCTAAGAATATCTCCAGATATTGTCATATGTCCTCTGTGGGGCAAAATCTGCCCTGATTGAGACAAACTGATCTATGTAATTGAAGAGAAAATAGTTCAGCATGTTTAGGATGTTGCAAGCAAAGAAAGTACTCAGTGATGGTGGGACACTAAGCTGGCTATGCCTTGGTTTGGCTGACAGATCATATTGGCTGGGAAGTCCTCCCCAGGAATTAGGGGTCAGCCTGCACCCTGTCAGGATATGGGAACACCATGTGAGTTCCATACCACATGTGAATTCAGGAATTAGGATGTGGAGCATCTGGTCCCATCAGAAGCAGGGGGTGTAATAGGGGAGGTGATAGACTGGAAGCCAGGAGAACCTGACTCCAGCTTCTGGCTCAATGCTAACTCACTGTGTGGCCTTGGGCCAGTCTCCATCATCTTATAATAACACTGACATTTACTGATGGTTATTATGTGCCAGATATTGGTCTTAATGCTTCATATGTATTTACTCATTGAATCCCCATGATGATGCATTAAAATAGCCATTCCATTTTTACTGGTAAGGAAACTGGGCAAGCAATAGCCAGGATTACAGGTAGTGGAGTCAGGAGTCTATTTCCTTTGTATGTCAAAAGAGGGATTGGAATAGCTGTTTTCTTAGATATCACTCAGTCTGAAAAGTCTAGGATTCTAGGCTCATTGATTTTACATGCATTATTGAGCATAAATATATGCTGGACAGCATGGGGTCTGAATCCTCCCTGGGAACTTACAGTTCTAGACAGGGGAGGTTAAGACAAGCACGTTTTTCTTTAGAAAATGAATTGGAGTGGCCACTCTTAACTGAGTGGCTATTAGATGTCAGGCAAGTGTTAGGTGTTTGACCTGAGTTAACTTTCATCTGCACAATACCTTTTAGGAGACATTATCACCTTTTCTCAGATGAAGAGCTGAAGCTTGGAATGGTAAATTGACTTGTTTGTGACTATCAGAGTGCAGTGAAATCAGAGGTTTAAAAAAAGTTCTGTGGAGTGGAGGTGGCAGAAGGTGAATGTCTCATTTCAGGCTCAGCTGTGCCATCTCCTCTCTCTGTCATTTGGAGAGGAAGTGGGGGAGGTCAGTGCAGGCTCCGGACTCTGAAGTCTTGGATTCCCTGCCTCCAAGACTGTTGGCAACCCCAGGTGTCTTTCCCTTTCTCCTGAGAAAATCCATGGAAGGAGAGACTCTGGATGGATGCCCTAAGGATTTGGTGGCTCCATGAGTAACAATCCCAAGGCAATTCTATCTTCCCAGCTTGCTCTTGAGAATGCCCCAAAGACCCAGATTTTGGTCCCAGCTTGCTCTTGAGAATGCCCAAAAGACCTAGGGACCCCTTTTCTTAGAACACTAAGATAATGCTGTCCTTACCTGGCACCCATGGCTCTCTTGTCCCTATAACTTTGCTGTGTTGCATCTGTAAGCCTTGGCAGTGTCCTTTTCACATGTCTTGTTCCATCCTTCCTCAGTATCTTTCTTCTTCGTCCACCCCATCTAACACCACTGGGCAAACTCCTACTCATCCTTAGTGTGCACTCCTCCCAGAAAGAAAGAAGCCTTCCACAATTCTCCCATTTAAATGGCAGCTTTCTCTGTACTCCCTTAGACTTTGGCTTATTTATTTATTTTTAGCATCATCATTTGTATTAATGTCTCCCTCAGTCAATCCGAATTTCCTAAAGGTCACGGGCTTGTGCTTTCTTATAAACTGTACACCACTGTGCCCAGTTGATAACTTTCCTTCATCCCACAAATATTTTTTTAAATATTTTATTTATTTGACAGAGAGAGAGAGTGCGCACAAGCAGGCACAGCAGCAGGCAGAGAGAAATAGGGGGAAGCAGGCTCCCTGCTGAGCAGAGAGCCTGATGTGGGACTCAATCCCAGGACCCCGAGATCATGACCTGAACCGAAGGCAGAGGCCTAACCCACTGAGCCACCCAGGCACCCCCCACAAATATTTTTTGACTACAAAGCAAGCACTGCACTAGACTTGGGGGTAGGTAAGGTAAATTTCCCCTATTATCCTGGAACCCAGAGTCTACTTCAAGAGAAAATCAATCTAACAAAAGTTATGACTCAGTGTTCTAAGTGTTATGAAAGGTACATACAAGGCACAGAATGAAACAAAAGAGGGAGGCTGACTCTAAAGGAAATTGGGAAGATTTTGCAAAGGAAATGCTCCAGTTGGGCTTTGCAATATAAGTGGGAGCTTGTCAGGCAGACAAAAGCAGGTCAAGAGGAAAGGCTTGGTACATATAGGGAACAGTCTGAGTAAGGTCCTAGAGGCATGAAACAGTGAGGTGAGTGGAGGGAATTACACCTGTAGCATGGATGAAGGGTGCAATTCGTGCAGGGAGAGTAGGGAATATAGCTGAGTTTAAGAGGGTAGGGAGTGAAGTATTCTGTATGCCCTACTGAAGAGCTTGAGTTGATTCTGATAGGCAATATTGGTGTCTGTCAAAGCCACAGACCAGTAGCGTTGTCGCTATCCGTAGGCAGAATCTTGACAACCATATTTGTTCTTGATGAGCCCGCATCCTTGGGTTGAAAGGGACCAGGAATGAGCATCTGGACCACCCCCAAATCCCCTCTCTCAAGATCTATAATTAAAGCTGAGAAAGAGTTGTCTGTCTCTAGAATGTGAAATCAGAAGGTAAGCTTCCTTTTTTGTTTCATTAGTACAGATGTGATGGACTGAATTATGTTGCTCCAAAATTCATATGTTGAAGTCCTTAACCCTAGTGCTAATCTTAAATGTAACTGTCTTTGGAGATAGAGTTTTTAAGAGGCAATTAAGATTAAATGAGATCATTGGGTTGGGCCCTAATCCAATATGACTGGTGTGGTTATTAGAAGAGGAGATTAGGACATAGGCACACACAGATAGAAGACCACGTGAAGAGACAGGGAGAAGATGGTCATGAACAAGGCAGGGAGAGAGGCCTCAGAAGAAACCAACACTACTGACACCTTGCTTTTGGTATTTTTAACCTCCAAAATGGAGGGCAAATCCATGTCTGTGTTTAAGGCACCTAGTCTGTGGTACTTCATTATGGAAGCCCTAGCAAACTAATAGAGTGGGTTTCTAGCTAACTAACAGATTTGGGCATCTGGCTGTAGTCTGCAGAAAGATCCCTTCTCTGTTCAGTGGGCCCCAAAGAATGGCCCCTCCCCCACCACCTCCCCATCCACGTGGTAATATTCTGATGCCTGGTGAGAGAGGAAGGAACTGCTTCTGTCCTCATTCTGGAAACAGCATTCCTGCTTTTCCCAAATCGAATGCAGGTAAACTAGATGTTGACAGAAGGACATTTGAGCAATTCTTTGCTCAAGGATTCAGGGTTCACGTGCTAAGTATCAAACTATTCAATTTGGGCAGTAGGGCTTCACTCTGACCATCTTGACCACAGGCACTACTCCGAATGCCCCAGGACTTTGAGTATGTCCCATGCAGATGGTCCCCCAACCCCAGTGCTCTCCCTTCTCTCCTACCCTTTTAAAGCCCTATTCCTTTTCTCCTGGAGTACCCCCACCCTCCTGCTTTCCCTCCCATTCTTGGATCCACACACCCATCCTCCAACACATTCCACCAAAATCAAGTGTCCATACCCACCAGCCTCTTCCAGTGTCTGGCGCATTTACCAGCCTCAGGCTGTGACAGGCAAGGACTTTTCCCTTCCACCTTGGTTACTGATGTCTGTAGAAGGCAGTTCCAACTCAGGGCCAGCTGGCTGGGCTGTGGAGACTGCTTTTTTCTGTAGATAGATTGGAGCATCTTTCTCTACTCTAGGTTTCCGAGGCAGTTTTTCCCTAGAATATTTAGAATGAAACTGATCTCATCACCCCAGCAATTTTACGTTACTTCCAGACTACACCACTGTTATATATACATTCTTCTGATCTACATGATAATTTAGTATTTCTCTTATTAATGTAACTTTGTGTCTGTTTTTTGTAAGCTAATACCCATTATATTACTATTTGCCCTTTTCTTGCTCAAAGTTAAATCATAAATCCACTTGGCAGTAAGTGCTTTTTCCAAGTTCCGCTTATGTTAAAGCCTAGGCTGATCTTATTTTACTTCACTTTTTACAGGCCTAGAAATGATGAGGTGGCCATAGGCTAACTTCTCTGGACGTGAAGGTGCTCAAAACTGAGAAGGGAGAGTGTAATGAAGCAGACATACAACAGAAACAGAAGAGTGGGGGCGCCTGGGTGGCTCACTGGGTTAAACCTCTGCCTTCAGCCCAGGTCATGATCTCAGGGTCCTGGGATCAGCCCAGGTCATGATCTCAGGGCTCTCTGCTCAGCAGGGAGCCTGCTTCCCCCTTCTGTCTCTGCCTGCCTCTCTGCCTACTTGTGATCTTTCTCTCTATCAATAAGTAAATAAAATCTTAAAAAAAAAAAAAAAAGAAACAGAAGAGTGATGGAGATGGGAATAATTCTTAGTTCCAGGTCATATTCTGGTTTTAATTCCCAGAACCTTCCTGCCCTTAGATGTCTATGGCAGAGATGGATTGCACCCTAAATGTACATCCTTCCTTCTATAGCAATAATAAACCCTAGTTTTCACTGCAGTACATGACTGCCTAGATTAAAGACTATATCTCCCAGCTTCCCTTGTAACTAGGTGTGGCAGTGGGATAATTTTCTGATCAATAGAATGTGAGTGGAATTGATGTGTATAATTTCTGAGTTGTGCCCTAAAAGCCAAATATTGATTCCTCACTCACCTTTTCCTTCTGGACTGTAGATGTGGTGGTGAGTATTTTTAGACCATGCAGGTGAGAACAATACCTAGGCATGACAGAGCAAAAGGGTGGAAAGGGCCTGGGTCCTGGACAAAATGGAGTCCTTGTAAGGCTGTGGCTTGCTTATATCTGGACCATTACATGGGAGAAAAATAGCTGAATTGTTTAACCTACTGTCATATGGGGACTTAAATCAGTGAGATCTATAGACATCCTGAATACTATGGGTAGCTTCTTTTGGTTTTTGATCTGGCCACTGTCTCTTCCCACATGTTCTTCAACTCAGCCTTAAGAAAGAGAACCCACGTTTCCTTTCTTGGTCACTCAAATGAAAGCAGTAAAACTGGGGTTGTTACAGTCACACTCCCTCCCTCTGGGTGAAGGTTCATGTGAATGGGAAAAATAAAGGCAGCTTTCAGAGAAAAACAGAAATGAGAGCCATTGAGGGAGGCCTGGCTGCAGGCCTGGTTCCAGTGGTACCTGAAGCTAGATCTTCCTCCACACTTTCTGATGTTTCCTTATTTGGTCTACTGAGGTGCCTTTCGGGACTAGGCTCACTGAAATTCAATTTCGTTTTCTCCCCATGCTACCTGGAGTTCCTACTAACTCCCGGAAGCATCATAAATTTGCTGTGCTCTTTCCTTCCCCCTTCTCCAAAGATTTGCTGGATTTCATTTTTATTACTGGCTACCAATGAGTTCTATAATAGAAAGGGAGCCAGCAGTGGTATTTTTAACCAGATGAAAGATGAGTCTGATTTGCCTTCTAGGATATTTATCTGCTGGCTGGTTTAAGTGTTTATTGAATGCAGAGGTGAATTCTCAGTAGCCAGGCGCTGGCAAAGAGGTTGCTACAAGACCCTATGTTTCTGTAAGGCATCAAACCTTTATTATTTCCAGAGTGGGCTGTTTCCTCTCCTTCTCACAGGATTCCTGAAGGCTCAGACCACACTGGTGCCCTTTCCTAGAGAATGGTCCATGAATCACTCAGACTGCGTAGGAGGCATGGGGATAAGGATGAGGGCTGCTTTCAGAGAAAGACTTTTGTATGCATCTTGATTCATTGAAAGTCACTGAAGCAGAAAGGTTAAGTAGTAACTTGCTCAACATCACATAGCTTTTAAATGGGAGTCCAGGACTTAACAGTAGATGTAAGCCTTAGTTCCCTGTTCTTCCAAATGATGATAATAATCTCTATCTCACCGGATTACTCTGAGGCTTAATGGAGATGGTACATGTTAAGCAGATTACTTGGTAAATTCTCTAGAAACGGCAGCTGGAATTATTTTTATAATCATGATATTTGTACTAGGCAACTCTCTGAACCTCCTGGAGCCACAGGAGGTTGGCTCTAAGAGGTGGGAGGTAGGGCTGCCATGCTGCACAGCTCCTTGCCTTAAATGTGAAGGGAGTCCCTTATGGAAGAGCCATGAACTGTGGGATCAGCTCCAAAAGGAGATCAGAGAGAAGGAATCCTGGGTAAGATTCTACTTTATAGACTTTTCCAAGAAAATAACTATTTCCTTCTTCTGTGGGAAGCAGAAACATTTTCGTTTTCATTCAGAGATTCCCCTTCCCCATGGTGACTCCAGCTCTGCTTCTAGCGGGAAGATGCCCTGACAGTGAGAGGTCTGACATGCTTAGAGCTGGCTGCAGGTTCTTTGAAGCTGCAGCTGCTCCCCCTCTGTGCTACACCCCATGGGCTTCTCTGTGGCTGGGCCTTAGGCAGAGCTTTAATTAATGCTAGAAGAAGGACACCCACAGCTGCATTTAGATTCTTTCTGGCAGCTGAGGCGAAGTCTTAGGTGTGGTAGGTGGAATCTGTCCCTAGTCACACCCCTACTGAAACCTCTTGTGTTCCACATGGCCTTCTGGACAAAGGCCAAAATTCTTAGTGTGAGGAACAAGTCCCCATGTGACAGTTACCCTCATCCAGGGGATTGTGGAGCACTGGTAAATTCAAACTGTTGATAGGAGGTCCACCATATTTGATCAGTGTTCATGTGACAGCAAAACCAGGAGGCATGTTTGATGAATGGTAGATGGTGACCATCAGGCAAATTTGCAAGTCAAAGATGAATGCTGAATTGCTCAGGACACAAGGAATTTTGAGAAGCAGTATAGGAGGGAGAGAAGAGAGACGAAGTGGCTGGTGGGGGTGAGAGAATTGGGCTGTTAAAGGAGGGAAATTAATGATGTTTCAATTCTGTATTATGCAATTTAAACCTCCTTCCCTTTGCCTCTACTGGATCTGGAGGAAGCTGCCTACTTCGTACCAACAGGTTGTGGAGTGGATTTATTTTGGGGATGTGTTGAAGTACTTACCTTGGCCTCCCCATCGATGGGATCCCTAGCTGCGGAGGTTGCCCATGGGAAGCCCCGTACATCTTGTTGTGTGTGTATTTTATTCTTGCCACAACTTAGAATAATACTACAAAATGGAGATACTTCCAGGGTGAGTATTGCTCTCTAAGTATCCCGCAGCATGAGAGGGGAATGACTTAAAATGTAAGCTCCATAAAGGTAGAACGTGTTGTCTGTTTTATTCATTTGTGTATCCCCAGTGCCTCAAAGAGTGCCTGGCATACAGTAGGTGCTAAAGAATGAGTACTGTGTGATCTGCTCCATGCACCTCTTCTCTTACCCAGACTACATACTGTTCTAGCTCCAGTTGCAGCTTCCAGCTCTCAGGTTGTACACTGCTTTATAGCTAACTCACTTATATGTTCATTCAGAACATATCTTCTGAGTTTCTTTTCTATGCCAGGCATTGTGCTAGAAGTTGGAGATACTTGGTGAGCAAAACATGGAGCTTGCACAGCAGCAGGTAGAGAAAGCATCAACCCAGTCATTGGATAAGAAGGTATAATAAAATTGCAGGCTGTGACAGATCCAGTGAAGGGCAAGTGCAAGGCTATATGACTGTATTAAAGTAGGACTCGTACCAAAGTGAGTACATGATATTTGATCTGAGCTCTGGAGGCCCCCTAAGCCACTGAAGGAGCAAAAGACTATCGGTATGCCTGGAGTGGTTGAGAATGGCAGTGGCTGGGGGAGCATGTTGGATATGAGATTGGATAGGTCACCAGGGGCCAGACCTGTAGAATCTTGTAAGCCATATTAAATGTTTTATTTTGGTTTGTTTTGTTTAGAGAAAGAGAGAGAGTGTGAGGGGGAGGGGCAGAAGCGGGAGGGAAAGAGAGAATCTTAAGCAGATCGCACATCCAGTGCAGAGTCCAGCATGGGGTTCGATCTCACGGTCCTGAGATCATGCCCTGAGCCAAAATAAAGAGTTGGGACACTGAACCGACTGAGCCACCCAGTTGCTCCTGTTTTAAGTGTTTTGGTTTTTATCCTAGAAACAGTATGGAGCCATTGAAGAATTTTAAGGAAGGCGGAAATGTTTGACATGATCATATTTGCTTTATGAAAAGATCTTTCTGGTTGCAAAGATTTTTTAGCTCCCTTCCACCCATCCCCACCCCACAAACCAGTCTGGGGCCATGCAGTTACTTTGTTGGTGGTAAGGACAGCTGCAGTAGGTGACTGAAATCTCTGCCATGTACTTATTGACTCTTGGCTACTGTTCATAATGAACTCTCAGCTTCCCTGGGGGGGGGGGGGGGTCTGAGTAGATTTGCTGAGAAGAGGAAGAAGGGTGGGGGGACTGCGAAGGATGGATATGGGGCTCTGTGTTCTGTTCTCACATCTGTCTCTTTCTATTGACGCCAGCTGCCAGGATGATATATTAGAATTCAATAAGCTTCTCTCTTCTTTTCCTAGAAAAGGAAGGACTGGCAGGGGGAGAAGCAGGTGCCTTGCCATCAGTGAAGGGGGGAGGCAGTTCAAATGAATCATTCTATTAAGTAGCAGGGGGAACCCACGGTTGGTGTAAGGCCATTGTGGTGTTATTAATTCCAGTCCTCATTCGGAATGTTTATCCTTGGTGATTCTGGCAGCAGTGAGACCTGAAAACCCTAAAACCGTAAGTTGAATGAGAGTATCTTGGTCTCTCTGCTCTAGAAATGAGGGTGGGAAGCCTTTTTGCTCTACCTGAGATATTGATTCTGGGAGTGGAAGCAGTGTCCCAGGAAAATAAGGGGTATCAGGCAATGCTATGTCCATCTTATCTTCTGCCTGCTCTGATAATGTCCTATGCTGATAGAGGGCTTACTTGGCACTCAACTCACAAAGTGAGACAGAGGACATTTGATTCAACCAGAATTGCTCTTTGGAAGAGAAAACTTTGTTGGGAAAACACATCTGCTTGTGTTCATTGCTCAAGCTCATTCTTAGAAGCACCTGGGTGCATTTCCAGGGTCACCTGGGGAGGAGGGGAGTGACAAGAGGGGAAGGCAATAAGTTTCAGACAAGGTGAAGATAGTGATCTAGTGGAAAGCTGCTTGCTTTGTGATGTGATCCTTTCCTATGATCCAGCCAGCAAATTTCTGAGAATTCTCAAAAATCAAAATGGTCAGTGGGATTTGATTTGGCATAAAAACTGGAGAAGAGACTTAACTCTGCATCTTGGATATTCCAGAGTGAGCCTGGGTAGGCTGGCTTTGGTCTTGTGCTCACCTCTGGACCAGTGCTAATGGCAGGGAGATGTGAAGCTCTTCTTAGCTTGGGCTTATCACAGCCTTTATGGCTGGAAAGGGGGTGGAGGGGCACCTGGGTGGCTCAGTGGGTTAAGCCTCTGCCTTCGGTACAGGTCATGATCCCAGGGTCCTGGGATCGAGCCCCGCATCGGGCTCTCTGCTCAGCAGGGAGTCTGCTTCCCTCTCTCTCTCTGTCTGCTTCTCTGCCTGCTTGTAATCTCTCTCTCTGTCAAATAAAAAAGAAAGGGGGGTGGAGTCCCACCAGAGCACATAGGCACAGAACATGCAAGTCAGGGCCTTCATCTATAGGACCCTTCTTGCCATTTGCCTTCTGTTTCCCTCTCTCCTTCCCTCCCCCTGCCCTTGTTGCTGTTTCTTCACCTACTGCCATCAGTGGTAACCACAGCTACTCATAACTGGGAGCTAATGTATGGCAGGACCCTGCTACATAAGTGACATCAGATATCTTATTAATTCTAACAACCTTGTGAAGAAGGGACTTATTCCCATTTCATATAAGGAAACTGAGGCACAGAAAGCGTAGCCAACATGTCCATCCAAAGTCATGTAGCTGGTATGGGACAGGGAGGTACCAGAAGGACTTTATAATACCCAGGTTTGTCTGGCTGGTGTTCATGCTTGCAACCTTGGCTTAACTGCCCCTGCTTTTCCTTCCCTCACCTAGGGAGAGGAACAGATAAAACTCTTCTAGGAGAGAGGATATGGTTAGATCTGCCAGGTTTCACCCAATTTATAGAATCCTGAGCCAGGACACCTCCTCAGACCCCTGGATCTGCAGTGCTGCCGGGAACTGGGACTCTGATCTCTGGTGCAGTCTCTCGTGACTGGGGGCAGCTTACATGACCCAAGCCTAGTGACTTGAGTGAAAGGAATTGCCTCTGACCATTTTCTTGGGATGGTGACAGCAGAGAAGTGTCTGGGGAGGCAAATGGTCCTTCAGCAGGCTGAACAGTTCCCTCAATTTGGCCAAATCCAAGGACTAGACAACTTGATGTTCTCAGACTAGTGAACTAGCTAGTCTGGTGTCCCATATTTTGCAGATAGAGAAACTAAGACCCTGGAGGGAATTCAGTGAGCTAAGACCTCACAGAGGAAGTTTGTGACAGGAGATCTCTGGACACAGACTCTGGGGTTCTTTCTGCTACAAAGGATTGGCCTCCAGTTCCAGACCAGAAGAGAGAGAATTAGAAATGCCATCCTCACACACTTGGCAACAGAAAGTTTCTTAACTTTCTTCTTTTCCACCTGGGCTCACTATGCCCACCCTCTCAGAGTTTTTTTGTTCAAAAAAAGAAATCCAGTCTCATTCTGATGTTTTATTAAGGCAGACTGCTGGTGTTTCAACAATATTAATTAGGGCTGAATTTTACTGTATTCAAACCACAGGGAGCACCACGAAAAGGGAGGCACTGAGCAAACACAAGGATGAAACGAACAGATTAATTAAATATCACCACGTGGGCAGCTTGAGGCAGGCCAGTCTGCAGCCCCTCCCTCCCTGATGCAGATGGGGAGTGCTGGGAAGGAACACAGGAACAGGGGTACACATGTGACCGAGTGGCTTAAGGCATAAGAATAAGTTTTAATTTGACACCAGCCACCAGTTCTTCTTCAGCCAAGGATTCGGTTTCCTTTGTTAAAGGCAAAATGTACAGGGAGCCCCCCTCAGTCTAGTCATTGCTTTCCCAACCCCCCCTCCCCATCCCCAAGGTATATGACATTATGGCTATTTTCTCTAATGCATTTATTTTACTTAGTGTTCACCTTCTGCTAACTGTATGCCAGGTGCTGTTCTTAATGCTTCACAAAAATCAAAGTCATGTGATCTTCACAGCAACTCTGTGAGGTAGGAACCATTAAAACCCCATTTTGGATGAAGAAACTAAGGCATAAAGGTGTGAAGTTATTGCTGAAAGTTTCACGCTGCTAAGTGTCCGAACTGATGTGCAGGGGCAGGCTTCCAGACCAGTCTGCTTCTAACCGCTGCCCTGCCCTTGTCTACCTCCGGGTATCAGTAGATGACTAATCCCATTGTGAGCCCAGGGCCATGAGGTCCAGGTGTGGTCTGTTTCCTCCACTTCCAGTGGGCCCCTCCTCTTGTCAGGTTGGCAGTTAGCTCTCAGCAGGGCCAGTATCTGCAATCCAGATTAACTCCTGTGGTTGAGAGTCAGTCTCTGGCTCTTGACTCCATGTCTTGGGATCCAGATTCTGCCACTTGCTAGCTGTATGACCTTGGGCAAGTCACTTAACTCCCCTGTGCCTTAGTTTCTTTATTTATAAAATGAGAGTACTAATAAGACTAATGAAGAGGGGCACCTGGGTGGCTCAGTGGGTTAAGCCGCTGCCTTTGGCTCGGGTCATGATCTCACGGTCCTGGGATCGAGTCCTGCATCGGGCTCTCTGCTTGCCAGGGAGCCAGCTTCCCTCTTTCTCTCTCTTCCTGCCTCTCTGCCTACTGGTGATCTCTCTCTGTCAAATAAATAAATAAAATCTTTTAAAAAAAAAGAGTAATAAAGAATAAATGAGTTGATATGTGAACATCACTGAAAGAGTATCTGGTGTGTGGAGAGCACTATAAGGGTTTGATTCACTATGATTGTCATTTTAAAATTATTTTTGCTTTCTGCTTCCCCAAAAGGCTTCCAATTCTTTAAATTCCTGATGCTGGGGTAGTTTTCTGTTTCCAGCCTTGATTTGCCCCTCAGACCTCAAGCTTGAGCTGTTCCTCCGGCTCCAAACTCTGCCTTCTCAGCTCCATCAAATACCATCTTCCCCCTTTGTGTCACCACTTCTGGGGAAGATCCTCACCTGGTCTTCCAGACCGTGATGCCAAACCCAGCCCTCAGAACCAGCTCTGCCACCTCCAGTTGTTCACAGATGGGTGGGAACCTTCTGTGCCTCCTAAAAGGGCTCTGTTTTTAGTCATCACAAGAGTGATGATGAGAAAAATAAAGCAAGACTCATTTCTAGGACCACTGGCAGTTGGTCAACTGGTAAAGAAATGTAGGATGAGAACTTTTAAATTCCAGGTATTGTAGGAGATTAAACAACCCTGCACTTAAGGATTGTAACAGTTTGTGGGGTGGAGGGTAAAATTTCCCAAACATAAAATCTACCATTTTAAAGTGTATAACTCAATGGTGCTAAGTCACAGTGTTGTGTTCCAGAACTTTTGTGTCATCCCAAATGGAAACTCCATACCCATTACGGGTCACTCCTCAGTCCCCCTCTCCCTAGCCTCTGGAACCACTAATTGGCTTCCTCTGTCTATGAGATTTGAAGATATTCTCATCTTTAAAGAATGAGATATTGAGGGGGGCTTGGGTGGCTCAGTTGGTTGAGCAACCTCTCTTGATTTTGGCTCAGGTCCTGATCTCACATTGTGAGATCAAGCCCCAGTCAGGCTCTGTGCTCAGAGGGGAGTCAGCTTGGGATTCTCTCTCTCCCTGTGCCCCTCCTCCTGCTCATGTTCTCTCTCTCTTTCTGTCTCAAAATAAATACCCTCCCCCAAAGAAACAAATGAAAAAAAAATATAAAAGAAAGAAGCAACATGTACCAGGAGACACAGCATTGCTTGGTGGCTGGTTGTGTGGGCTCTGGAGCCAAACTGCCTGTGTTTAAATCCCACCTTTGCTGCTCATTGCTGTGGACACTGGACAGACCAATCTACTTCTCTGGGCCTTAGTTTCTAGCCACATAGACTGTAACATGGGAGTTGCAGTAGTCCCCTCCCCACAGACCAGTTATAAGGATGAAGTGTGGGAAGGCAGTAGGGATCTGAGAACAGT
Source organism: Meles meles (assembly GCF_922984935.1). Taxonomy (NCBI): domain Eukaryota; kingdom Metazoa; phylum Chordata; class Mammalia; order Carnivora; family Mustelidae; genus Meles; species Meles meles. The sequence goes on along the minus strand of NC_060086.1, from coordinate 28,994,930 downwards.
GTCTGGCTGTACCACGTGAAGAGCTCCCGTTGTCATTGTCATGAGTGTGAAGTGCTGTGGCTTCACCTTTTTGAGGACAAGAACACTTTCTGTCCTGCCTCCTAGGAATGCTTGGCATTTAGTAGGTGCCTAGTAAATATTTGTTGACTGAATTGAAGCTTACGGAAGAGGAAGAGTCCTATGGTGTACACAGCTATTTGGGAATCTTGTACTTACTTAATGTCAAAAACAGCCCACAGCTTCTTAGCAAACCTTGTTAGGAACACCTGAGTGCTGAATATTATGTGACCCATTGCAGGCAGAACTAAACACCAGGTCTGTCCCCAACATAAATATGGTGATAATGATTATGACAATAATCAATCAAAATACGCATTCTTTGTCAAGCACTTAATATGTGCCTTGCCCTCTGCTAGAAGTCTTATGTGCATCAATGTGTTTAATTTTATTTAGGAATCAACCTGTGAGACAAAACCTACTAGCGCAATATAATAATAGCAATGAAAAACCCATTTTTTTTTAACAGAGCAAAATGTCAACAAGTGCAAATGAATCCTGTGATAATTGAGTCCATACGGGAGGTGGGGTTGCTGAAAAGAGTCAGGTGAGAACACCTGTGGAATTCTGATAGAACATCTGTATCCCTGATCCAGCCAGCCTGCTAGTCATCTGGATATTTGTTGCCTGAGCTCTTGGTTGCTTTGGTTGCATTGGTTTGCATTTTTCTTTTCTCATCCTTCAGAAGCCACCTCTGACTTTCCTATAGGGCAGATCTTATCACGTTTGCTACCTCTTCCAGGCACACATGGAGGGATGGCAAAGAGAATGTTTGCAGATGCCTCAGCAAATCCGTTTCTGGAGAACAGGGACTCTTGTCTTGTCTCAGTCTCCAGGGCAGTGCTTGAAGCCAGCTAATTGGATCCAGGAAAGGGTTATAGAGGCAGGAATCAAGGCGCAGTGGCCTGAATCAAACCCCAGATTAATTAAAAAGTGTCCAAGTGAATTGAATATTTCATGACCTGAAGGCTGAAATCAAGGTCTCTTTGGAATAGAAATCAGATGTGAGAGTGTGGTGGGGGTGGGAAAGAGAAGTGATGTTGTAGGGTGGAGGGGAGAAGGTGATAGGAGAGGGGAAGTGAGAGAGGGACGGGGGATGAGAACGAAAATAGGAGTCAACCCAAATCAAAGCAAGTTCTCACCTTCATCACTGGATGTTCTTAGAGGGCAGTGTACTTCTCAGAAGGCTTTCATGGTGTTGTTTGAGCTGATCTTTTTTAAACTCTGGAGAGTAGATGGAGTGCACTCTAGGCCACAGGTAACCACCTTGAGGAGCCTGGAGCCCAGAAGTATCAGCCCCCATCCATGCTCTCTGAGGCTGAGATGCAAGCCCAGGTCTTCAGATCCATGGAACAGTTGGCAGACAGCCTAGAGATGAAGGACATTTCCCACGACCTGAGTAATGGGCTCCCAGAATTTCAGGACACATTTCTTCCAAAAAGACATTTTTTTCTTATGTTGTTTCTCTGTTGGAGAATTAGTTTAGTAGAAAGAACGCCAAACTGAGAAGAATGTGGATTCCCTTGGGAGACTGGGAAAATCTTTTGCCCCTCCAAACCTTCCCCCAAACAGTCTTTTCTCAGGTTTTGGCTATATTCTATCTGTCTCTGGGTCCCTGTTTCTCTCTGTGGGGGTCCGACAGTCTCTGTGTCCATCTCCTGTTTGGTGCACCTGAACTGTGTATCTTTCTTTGCCCCTTACTGCCAGCCCTCTGTCCCCTGCCACCACCTGCTTCTCTCTGTCCCTGTCTCTGCCCCATCTGCCCAGTTCACATCCCACTCACCTCTGCCTCCCCTCTTGTCCTTTTGTCTCTGGCTGCTTCCTGTCTCTTCCCTTCTCTGTCTTTGCTCCTCCTCCACCTCTTCTGCTCAACACACATTCAAGCATCTTTGCCACCTTCTCTGCCCTCCTCCTCCTCATTTGACTGTGCCTGTCCTCTCTCCTTCCTCTCTCTCTCTCACTGTCTCTCCCTCTCTCTCTCATCCACTGGGAATAGTTTTTTGGTGGCTTTACTCAATTTCAAGCAATAAAGATCTCTAGACCTCCTACACACACACCAGCCATTCATCTGGGGACCCCTGAAGATACAGATCCAACCAGTCTGTGTGTGCAAGGGGCTCTTAGTGAATGAATCACATTTTAGCAACTTAATAAATCTTTTATTTCGTATGTAACGTCCATCTGCCTGTGGCTTTGGGTGTGGCCCCCTGTAGGGGAATGCCAGTGACTACCTCAGTCTGGATGACTGAGCCACAGAGTGAGAGGGAGGCGGGGGGCTGGACCCTCAGTGGGCAGAATGGGCAGGGGGGCATGTGACTGGGAGGTAGGGTATTGGCACCAAGGGGGCAGCACCTGCTCTTCACCCCCTGGGAACGTGGCCCTTAGCTGTTCAGTGGGTCGGGCTTGGCTTTGTCTTTATCTTCAAGGGGACAGTTGCATCACCTCTCCATCATCTCCCGACTCTTTTCAAGGACCAGTGTGTACATAATCAGTATGGTTCGGACCCTGTGATTCTACTTGGTGACTTCTCAAATAAACAGCAAGACGAGGGAGCCTCGTGGCTGGAATGCTTTTGCCAGCTCGTTGTTCTGCATGTCAGTTTCCCTCCCGCACAAATCATTTTCTGTACATCTGGCTGTCAGAGAGTATGCCTGGGGAAATTACATGGTTTTGCACCCGAGATTTGTTAGAAGTTGGAGGAAAGACTATCTTATTTCACTTGATAATCTCTTATTTATGGGTTTGTTCTTTTCTTAATATTAATGAGACTTACTATCTCCATCTTGCTGTGACAGCTTTATCAACCTTTTTGTGGCTGCATTTCCAGCCTGGTAATAGAACTGCAATCAGATTAATTTGGCATAAATAACAGGAAAATCCACTGGCTGGGGATGTCTGCAAACCCAGAAGGCTGGGTCTTACAGAAATTTCCTCCTATGGTGGGTAGTGTGTATGTATTTGCCAGATACTCTGAGATACGGAGCCACTATGCCCAATGCTGACCTGGTGGGGACTTATAAAAGACTTTTAGGCTCTCTGGGTTCAGATTCTCTATGCAGTAGATCCTTCCTTTTGAGCTTGTAGGTGCTGTAGGAGAGACACAAGTTTTGGAGTCAAAATCACCTGATTTGTGTCCTTCCTCTGTGAATTAATAACGATGAATGATTTGCTGATTAGTAAAAGGAAAAAAGTTCTAAAATAGATATACTAGGGGTGCCTGGGTGGCTCAGTGGGTTAAAGCTTCTGCCTTCGGCTCAGGTCGTGGTCCCAGAGTGCTGGGATCAAGCCCCACATCGGGCTCTCTGCTCAGTGGGGAGTCTGCTTCCTCTTCCCTCTGCCTGCCTCTCTGCCTACTTGTAATCTCTCTCTGTCAAATAAATAAAAATCTTAAAAAAAATAAAATAGCTGTACTATTCATTAAGCACCTGTGAACGTTTTACATGTAGCATTCCATCTATTTTCATGATCGCTATAACAGAGATTTATTTTCTTTGTGAAGAAACTGAGTCATATACACACACTCGGGTGTTTACTTTCATTCAAAAACACATACTTTTAAAATATTTTATGATTACATTACACAATTAGAGGTTAACTCAAGGTTGGAAAGGCTGTATAATGTTTATCTTGAATCAGATCCTTGAGGGGAAGGGGTCAGGCAGGGCTGCTTTGTAGGGCCGCTCAAGTTGGATGCTGCACAACTCCAGGAAGGGCCATTACTAAGACCAGAGATCAGCAAGCTGTGACCCTTGAGACAAATCTAGCCTGACATCTGTTTTTGTAAATAAAGCTTTATTGGAATACGGGATGACATGTTCATTTATTATATATCATCTGTGGCGGCTTTCATGCTATGTTGGCAGAGTTGAGTAGCTGTAACACGGTATAGCCCACAAAGTCTAAAATGTTGGTGATCTGGCTTTACAGAAATAGTTTGCTGACTCCTCTCCCAGATGACAGTTTGAACTCCCCTGAGTTGTTCAACGTGGCAGTCCTGGAGCCACGATTTGCCTATGAGTCTAGTGGAGTTCTGAACAAATCACTTCTTCCCAATATGCAGGGTAACTATGAGAACTTAGGAGATAAGAATCTCTTTTTCACAACTGTTTACACTGGGCCCAAAGACTAGGGACAAGGGTGGTCATAGAGCACTGTTTCCCATGAGGAAGATGTAGAAATAATCTGAAAATCCATCTAAAAGGGATATGGCTGAATAAAGGCAGTACATTTATATAATGACAGATCACACAGACTCATGTGTACTGAAAGCTGTCCAGAGCAATTCACGGAACCGTACGTCTGTGTAATGGTATTAGTGCTATAGCTACTGTATTTTGTTATTCTAAAATGCCACTTATTTCAAGATGCACCATTGTTTTATGAGCCACTAAAAAGGAAAGAAATTGACCACTTACAATGCCTTTAATTGAAGATGCATCCTTATTTCTGAGAGTTTTAATTTGACCAAAAAACCCTGTATCCTAGAATAGATGAAATATGATTTTTCTATGTATTCTTGTAAGAATATGTGTATTTGGGACGCCTGGGTGGCTCAGTTGGTTAAGCTGCTGCCTTCGGCTCGGGTCATGATCCCAAGGTCCTGGGATGGAGTCCCACATCGGGCTCCTTGTTCAGCGGGGAACCTGCTTCTCTCGCTGCCTCTGCCTTCCTCTCTGCCTGCTTGTGTGTACTCTCTCTCTCTGGCAAATAAAAAAAAAAGAATATATGTATTTATGAAAATGCACAGAAAAAAGTCTGGATGGACACACATGTGAGGATATAGAGATTATCTCCAGGGATGTGAGTGAAATTGAGAGGTGAAGGGGTGAAAACAAACTTTCACTTTTTAATTTTAATGCCCTGAATTGTTGGAAAATTTTACAATGAATGTTTAAAAAGTATTTTTTAAATGAAAAAATAATACTTAACTAGGTGATACCTATAAAGTATGTGGCACAAAATTGGAGGAGACCTGATTTCATTCTCTTCTCTTCTCTCTGGTCAGCCAGCAAGAAGTCATACACTGAAGAGAGACAAAATATTGGGAATGTTTTCTGAACAAAAGATGTATTATAAATTTAAAGTGTCATTGCTACTTATAAAAGGTTTCTGTTTGCTATTTGGTCATTTTTTAAAAAAGATCCTATTTATTTATTTGACACAGAGAGCATAAGGAGGCAGAGCAAAAGGCAGAGGGAGAGGGAGAAACAGGCTCTCTGCTTGGCAGAGAGCCCAACATAAGGCTTGATCCCAGGACCTTGGGATCATGACCTGAGCCAAAGGCAGAGGCTTAACCAACTGAGCCACCTATACGCCCTTCGTCAGTTTTTTAATCTTCCGTTTTCTGTTTTTCTGTAAAGACAGTTCCTCTGTTAATTATAGACAATAAGGAACTCTACAAATACCACACAATGTGAAGAGGTTTTGGTTTCTCAATTTCCGTGAAGAGCATATGGATGAGAATTTTTCCATGTGCCTTTACTGCACACAGAAAATTTAGGAAACAAGTGACTTAATAGCCATAACCACAGGAACTACTTTATTAATATCATTTCAGAATGAAGGGAATGTTTGTACACAGTCATTCTTTTCCATATCCATTCTCCATACTGCTGAAGGAGAATGGGGACAGGCCTGTTCAGAATAACAAATAACCCCCACATCATCTGCAAAGTGGAAATGTAAATTGGAAATTCCCCACATTACAAACAGAGTAGGAACATTTATACAACTCACACTGTTGTATTTCCCCATCTTGAAACACAAACTGGCAATTTGTTATGACACAATGTAAGTAAAAAGATTTTTATACACCAAAAAGGGGCATTTATGTGAATGGGTCGGGATGATAGATTTCCAAGTTTTAAGAGACTTTGCAGGTCACTTGGTCTGGCCCACCAGTATCGTGTACCACAGTTTCCATGGCTGTGGCTCAGCTTTGGGTTGCGTACCTTAGGTACTTCAAAGGACTCTCTGTTCAACCAAACAGTGAAAACGCAGTGCAGTAATAACTGTGATAGCAGTGTCAGGGAGATGGGATGGCTGCTGTGGTGTGTAGGTCCAGCAATACTTCTAGAAATGGCTGACACTGTTGGTTGGTCTATCAGTTAGAATGGCTTTTAGCTGCATGTAATAGAATACTTTAATAATGACTAAGTAAGAAAGATAATTAAGTGATATAACTAAAAATTTCCGAGAGTAGCAATCATAGAACTACTTTAGTGGTGCAGGGATGTAATTCAGGAGCCAGGTGCTTTTCATCATTCTACTCCCCCGTATCAGCTTATAGTTTTTCATACTTAGGCTTATTGCCTCATGGTTGCAAGGTGGCTGCCAAAGCTCTGGGAATCATGTCCTCACATGATCAAGTCTAAAGACATTAATCAGAAAGGTAACCATGGAGGGAGGGAGGGAGAGAGAGAGCTCTTTTCATGTCATTATATTTTTATCAAGGAGGACCTAGAAGAAGCCCCTTAGAGGACTTCCCCTTCCATACAAATGTCTGGAAACAGAGCACATGGCTCCCTAGCTGTAGGGGAAACTGGACAGTAAGTATCTTGCTTGTTTAGCCTTTATAATGGAAGATGGACAAAGGTGGATTGCTGAAAAGGATTCTTGAGTTAGCTGATTGTCTGACATAGTCACCAGCTGTGCTAGGTGCCATTCGTTCCTTTCTGGATTTGTTCAGGAATGTGATTTGTGGGGAGGATGGATCCTTTCCAGTCCCAGGTGATGACTGGATTAAGAAATTCACTTCCTCATGGTGTTAGGAATAGGAATGGGATGGAGTTCTGGCCAATGAGGTGTGAGAAGTTATCACGCAGAACTCTGAGGAGCTTCTAGGACACTGAACCCCTATGTTAGGAGGGAAAGGGAAATGCCCTCTTTCAGAATTTAAACATTTTTGTTTGATGTTCTGGTACTTAGGGTTACTGTAGTCCTTTTAAACCAGGAAAGGGTTAAATGTGAAGGCAAAATGTAACACATCAGAAATGGAAGATTAGAGAGCTAGAAAGGGCACATATCCATCTGAACTCTGGAACTTCCTACCTCTATACTTTTTGTTCTGTGTGGTATTTTTGGTTTGCTCATAAAAGTAGAATTCTGGGGACAGAGGGCTAATATGCCCCTTGTTGGGTGGTGCGATATCAGAGAACACTTGTGGGGGACAGGGAGGAGGAAGAGCCTGTATGAGAAAGCATTATCCAGTTGGCTGCCATGAACTGTGACTTCCCCTAGGAAGCCCCGTAAACTGCATGTCAGGCTAGTGCCTCTAGAGGGCTGGTGTGGGGAGATGCTTTCCCCACCAGCTCTCATCTTCCATCGGTCACAGGTTCTCCGGCGGTGTGTTGATTGCCTCAGACTTCTGAGTTTTGCATGCCAGGGTACCAGCTCAAGTCCCACAGCACCCAACAGCTTGGTACTAACTAACAGGGAAGCCTTGGGAAGATGAGAAATGTGGGGTCCAGGTGAAGGGGTGAGTTGAGGTGCAGTCCGAGGGCACCTGCTTCTCATGGCATCTCAGGGGTGGGTAGGAGTCGGGTGAAGCGGTGTCTCACGTGGTCCACCCCTTGCATGAACAAGAGCGCCCTATTGACCTCTGCTTTTGCAAACAAGATGTCCTTCCTTCTTCCCGGAGAGAAAATGTGCAAGTCTAATTAGTCAGAGTCCGCATCCAGCTGGGAGCCAGCTAAATTCTCGGACAAGTCTCAAGGCAGGGGAGTTTGTAAAACTATGATCCCTGCTCTTGCAGTTGGTGCGGAGCTCCTCGTTCCTACGCTACACCCTCGCCCTCCGCTACCCTGTGAGGTTTCTCTGAGCCCTTGCCCTTGTTGGACCATGGCTCCTGAAACTGCCGGTCTTCTGTTCACGTGGGTCATGGGGGCAGCACAGGATGCTTCAGTGACTTCTCCCTGCCCCCATTCTGTGTTTGCACCCTGAGTCCCTCATGTACTCAGAATCAAGGAACCTTAGTGGCTCATTTTTTGACTCCTCCCCTGCTGGCATGAGGAACCCAGTGCACTGAGAGGATCAGAGTGACACCTAGGAGGTATTGAATTCAATTGTAAATACCCTGTTGTTTAAGCCACTTTGAGGTGAATTTTGTTTCTTCCTGGCAGTCTAAAGCATTCTTACTAAACATCAGAGGAGTGCCTGGGTGGCTCAGTCGGTTAAGTGTCTGCCTTTGGCTCAGGTGATGATCCTAAGGTCCTGGGATTGAGCCCCACGTAGGGCTCCCCATGCTTTTCCCTCTCCCTCTGCCCCTCCCCATCACTCATGTGCTCTCTCTTTCTCTCTCTCTCTCTCAAAATAAAGAAATAACATTTTTTAAAGGTATTTTATTTTATTTTTCTTTAAAGATTTTATTCACTTACTTGACAGAGACAGAGAGAATGCACAAGAAGAGAGAGAGGGAGAAGAGCAGGGAGCCTGACAGGGGCTCTGTCCCAGGACCCCAAGATCATGACATGAGCTGAAGGCAGACGTTTAACCGAGTCACCCCAGTACCCCAATAAATAAAATCTTAAAAAAAAATAAACATCACAGGAAGTGACAACTGAGGTTAAGACCTGGAAAAGTAGAAAAAATTAAAATAGGCAGAGATGTTGGGCATGTAAGTTTCAGACAGATGGAAAAACATACAAAAATCTGTAGGGGAATAAACATGTGAAGTGTTTGCAGTGTTTAAAGTGGTTCAGTATGGCCAAACCAGGATTATTAAAAAGTTGCTTGTTCAAGCTTCTTGTGTAATGTTGGCAACTTACAAAGGAGAGATTAGTGCCTTTAGCAGACCCATCATTAAGAGAAACTTTGTGACACTAAAATAATAGCTGAGGTTGCCTTGTCCTTTGAGAATTAAATAACATTGGCTCATGTCCCTAACTGCATCTCATGATATTGGATTAGTCTTCCCCAAGATTTGCGTAAATCTTTATGGCTTCTGTTCATATCTCCAGCTCTAATTTCCATTACTTTTCAGTGTATTTGTCTTTTTCTTTCTGTGGCTGTGCTCTTCTCTCTTTTTTGCATCAGCCCAAATATGCAACTAAGCTACTTTCCCCTGCATCTCCAAAATGCCAGTCAACCAAGAGAACTGCATGAAGTCAACATTCACTTAAATTTTTGTGGTGGAGGGGCTCCTGGGTGGCTCAGTGAGTTAAGCCTCTGCCTTTGGCTCAGGTCATGATCTCAGGGTCCTGGGATCGAGCCCCACATCGGTCTCTCTGCCCAGCAGGGAGCCTGCTTCCCCCCCTCTCTCTACTTGCCTCTCTATCTACTTGTGATCTCTCTATATATATCAAATAAATAAAATCTTTAAAAAAAAGTTTTTGTGGTGGAGGGTAGAGGAGGAGAGGTAATAAAAGGGGTTCAGTTATAGCACAGTAGGACTTAAGAGGACATCCTATCATAAGGTCCCTCTGCCAGACCTGCAAGAATATGAGGGGACTTATCTTTCCCTAACATCATGCTTCAAGTTTCCTGTCCTGTAGCCATGCTATTATCCTTCCCCTCCAAGAATTTCCTCACATTCTTACTGTTCATCTTTCCCAGCAGCTTCCAGATTCCTCCCACATTGTTACACAGAGACATTCAGTTTTTCATGGGTGTCCTAATCCTTACAGACCCTAAGGACCATCTTTCCACAACCAAAATTGTTCATCCAGGTGGTTTTACTAAACAGTTGCAGCCCTCTGCCTGAATCTCAACTCTTAATCTGAGACTTGTTGGCTCTACCTTTCATGGTCTGATCTTAAGCACTGCTGAGGATTTGCTCAGCAATGTCTGGTCAGTTTTATAGCTTGCAGTGACAAAATAAATATATTTAGTGAAATTTCTGCCAAATCCCTCCCCCCCACACATAAAATTTTGGCTTTGCAAATCTGACATTGTATTTATAATGTGATTTTTGATAATGTAAAATTTTTTAAGATCACAGACCTCCTGTTGATAATAAGTTGAGTGCTATGCTTTGATTTCTGGTAAAATTATCCCAAGAGTTTTCTTTTCTCTTTGTAAATTGAAATTATTTAAACTAGAAAAAAAAACAGAAAAAGTTCATCTATTTTTCCCACCCCCTGCTTCTGGCCACCAATAGTTTGTTTTTTGTATCTATGAACTTGGTTATTTATTTATTTTTTTAAAAAAGATTCTTTTATTTCACATATGAAAGATGTGTGTATGGTATTTGTCTTTCTCTGTCTGACTTATTTTACTTAGCATAATGCCTTTGAGATCTACCATGTTGTTGCAAATGGCAAGATTTCATTCCTTTTCATGGCTAAGTAATATTCCATTGTGTGTATATACACCACAATTTCTTTTCCAGTCGCCCATTAATGGACACTTAGGTTTCCATATCTTGGCTATGGTGAATAATGCTGTAGTAAACATGAGGGTGCAGATATGTTTTCAAGTTAGTGCTTTTGTTTTGTCTGGATAGATACCCAGAAGTAGGATTGCTGAATCATTAAATTGCTGGATCATGTTCTATTTTACATATTTAAAAATTTTTTTTATTAGCATATAATGCATTACTAGCCCCAGGGGTACAGGTCTGTGAACCGCCAGGTTTACACACTTCATAGCACTCACCATAGCACATACCTTCCCCTCTATTTTGCATATTTTGAGGAATTTCTGTGTTGTTTTTCATAGTGGCTTTACCAGTTTACATTCCCACCAGTAGTGCACAAGCATTCTTTTTTCTCCATATCTTTACCCAACACTTTTTATTTCTAGTCTTTTTGATAATAGTTATTCTAATGGGTGTGAGATGATTTGCATTTCCCCAGTAATGAATGAAGTAGAGAATCCTTTCATGTGCTGGTTGGCCATCTGTATGTATGTCTTTATGGAAAGGTGGCTATTCAGATTTTCTGCCTGTTGGATTGTTTGTGGGGGTTTTGCTATTGAGTTGTCTGTGTTCTTTATTTAGGGTATTATCGCCTTACCAGATATATGACTTACAAATATTTTCTTCTGTTTTGTAAGTAGCCTTTTCATTTTGTTGATGGCTTCCTTTATTGTACAGAAGCTTTTTAATTTAATGTAGTTCTACCAGTTTATTTTTGCCTTTGATGTTTGATTCAGAAAACCATCTCCAAGATCTATGTTGAGACTCAACCTATGTTGAGTTAATTTTTGTGTATGGTGTGAGATAGTGGTTCAATTTCATTCTATTGCATGTGCTGTCTTAACAGAATTTTCTTTGAAGAACCTTCTTCTTTAACTTTTAGCTTATGTTTTTGTTTGTTTGGGCAAAAAGGAGGTTCTGACTAGCTAAGAAAATTAGTATAGTCTCTCCCTATGTGTATAGTGACTGGTACTAAGGTGAGCACTTAGTCTCTTTCTGGTCAGTGAGAGCTGAAGTCAGATTCAGCTGTTGGGGAAGAGGAGCGTCATCTCAGTGGGCTATGAACGTGAGAAGGTGTGAGGTCTGGAGCTTTTGAGAGTGAGCAGGCTATCTTGAGAATGAAGTCCCCATACACAGGGAAACTGAGCAGAGTCCTCGTCAACTTGGTTCTGTTCACTTGGTAAAGCCCCTGGGACAGGGGCCAGATTACTCTATTTTTTCTTTACCTGAGTCAGTGAATACTTTTTCCGTGAAAGCCAGTTTTGAATTAGGGTTTTCACTTAATTGCCATGAAGTGTATCTGACATAGTAGAACAGAAGAGAGAATTTAAATGACACAGTTTAGCTTTTCAAAGTAATTTTTGTCTGCATCTTCATCTGGTCCTTGCCACAATGCTATGGAATCAGTGTAGCAGGCTGCTAGACCGTCAGCTCCATGGGGCCGGGTAGCCAGGTGCTTTGTTCCCTCTCCGGTCACCTGGCCCCATGTCTCACACATGGCAGGCACTCAGTAAATAATTATTGAGAGGATGAGTCAATTCAAAGTTTTCACAATATGATTTCAGCCTTCCTCAGGACTCCCCTTTATCTCGAATGACCCACTCATTAGTCCTTGAATTGACTTGTTATTTCTTTGCTTTTGGCTGAGTCATTCCTTCCATCTCGGAATACTGTTGTCTGTTTCCTTTGCCTTTCAGGTTCTCTTAAATTCTTCAAGACCCAGGATAAATGCATCTCCTTTGTGAAGCTTGCTTTGGTTCCCATCAGTTTGATAAAATGGCTTTCTCACTCTCTAAATTCCTGTGGAAAAAGTGATAAAGACTCAAACAGACTTAGAATTTCCACTGTGTCTCTTCCTACCTGGGTAACCTTAGGCAAGTTATTTAACCTATGTAAGTCTGGTTTTCTCGGTGCAATGTTGGCAGAAAACCCTGCCAACTTCATATACCTGTTGTGGAGATGTTCATAGCAGATGAAACACACAAGTGTACAAATTTTCCTTGGGTTCTGATGCAGACAAGACAGCAATTCTAAAAGGTACTATTATTTTCCCCGTTTCACAGGTGAGGTATTGTGTGATTAAGTAACCTCTGCCTAAAATCAAAAGGGTATTCATTCACTGGTTCATTTATAAGTCATCATTTATTGAGTCCCTACTATGTGTCAAGCCCTCTGGGTTCTGGGGAGATTGTGGTAAATAAGTCCGATAAAACCCCTATTCTCATATCCATGAGGGAAAGTGGATCAGACGTAAGCAGATAATCCTGTGAGTAATGGATGTGACCCAGGGAAGTATGGAGAGGGAATATCAAAAGTTTGGAACTTGGCCAGACTTCCCCGAGTGATGACACTTAGACAAGAAAAGCATGGGCACTTGTCCCCCTGTTACATAAGAGCAGGATTAGCCTTTTTGTTCCTGATCTTGGGGGTTCTGACTTGGGCAGCCTGGAAAATCTCTGCAGATGCAGAGATGTTAGCCAGTGTCGGGGCTTGTGGTACCCCCTTGCCTCCAAATTGGAGACTTTAGGAGGAGGACAGTTTTCTTCATGACTCTGGCTTATCTGTTTCTGGCTCTCCTTATCTGTGCTGCCAGTAATTCTAGCTGTCCCCTTCACCCGCCTCTCCTCTCTGACCAGACTTCTGATGATATTTCATTGTTCTCTGAAATTACCTCCATGAAATTTAAATAAAAATGAGAAATGACCTCTTACAGCCTCCACAATGGCTCCACATTAATTGGATTGTTTCCTTTCCTTCCCCCACACCACAGTCAACAAAGTCTACATGGCCCCTGTTTGAAGACCTGTCTTTTCCAGAAGCTTCTGATGGAGGATGCCAGAGATTAAAGGATTATAAACAGGCGGTGCACAGACTGTTGGCACACACAGTAGTTAAAAAAATCTGGGAATTTCACATGCAAATCCATATTCCTGGCTTCTCCTGAAAAGTCAGAAGATTTGGCAGTACCATTCTCACATCTCCAAATGGCAATACTCAGCTGTAGGTAAGTGGTATTAGACCTAGCCTGAAAGCTGCAGTTCACCTCAGACCGCACTGCTCTCTATCGTCTCTCCACCCCAGCCTGCTTCAGTCAGTTACCATACTTTCTTGTCTCTGGAGGCACTTAACTTTGCATTGAATTTTAATTTGGATTTAAAATGGATCTGGCACAGTGTAAATGCTGAATTAAGAGTAGCTATTATTAATAGTAATCATGATCATAATATTCAAAGAGTGTAGCCCTAGGGCTAGATTTAAAAAAAAAAAAAAAGATATGGAAAGATATAGGCCCTTTCCTCCATAGCAGTTGGGTAGAAATAGTGATCACTCAACCAAATATTTAAAATGACACCCTCTGTTCTTCCTAATCAGCATGGCTACCTTAGAATATTTCTTAGTAAATTGCACAAAATCCTTACCCTTAATAGGAACAGAGCATGTTACAGCTAGGTTATTATTATTTACCATCATCATATAATTAGACATAATTTCAATAATTGCCCAAACAGAAACTACATGAATAAATACTCCCTCAGAAAATGCAAATTAATGGAAAGAAAAGCCAAGTTTGGTGCTGTCTTCAGGGTCCAGAGGACACTTTCTCTTTCCTCTCAGGTCAGGGTGATATGCGCAGAGAAGAATCTTCAGGAATATGGAACAGCCAGGCATTTGGGTCTTTTTGAGAATGGATTCAGGGCAGTGAATTTTCCCTGGCTCATCCTCTAGCAAGTTGTCTCTTCTGTCAGTGAGCAGGAATAATAATTTAGCTGAACTTGAATGTGCTTTCTGCTAAACTGGTGAATGTCTTTCTGCCCCAGTTGATTCTTTCTTTCTTCCCTCCCTCCCTTCCTTTCTCTCTCTTCCTCTTTCCTCTCTCTTCCTTCCCTCCTTCCCTTTCTCTCTCCCTCCCTCCCTCCCCCACTTTTCCTCTCTTCACTTTATCTAAGGTCCTTGTGTAGCTGCCACCTACTGTGGGTGCTATCCTACGTGCTGATAACACTGCTAACACTGTGGCTCGCAAGACAGGCACTCAGACTGCTTTGTTGGAGCTTACAATGTAGCATCCTCCTTCCCTTGGCTTTTGGGAAATGATATTCAGTCTGTCATTCCATATGTACTTGTTGATCACCTATTATGTGCCAGTCAGAGAACTAGATGCTATGGTAATCAAACCAGATATGGCCTTCCTCTTTTGGAGTTCACATTCTATGAGGAGGAGGAGATTGATAAAACAAATGATCAAAATAAGAAAATAGCAGGTACTGACAAGTACTATGATGAAAACAAAGTGGTTTTATAGGTATCTGAGGAGGGGCGCCCATGTGGCTCAGTCAATTAAGTGTCTGTCTTTGGGTCAGGTCATGATCTCAGGTCCTGGGATTGAGCCCCGTATTGGGCTCTCTGCTCAGTGTGGAGTCTGCTTCTCCCTCTCCCTATGCCCCTCCCCAGTGCTCATGCTCTCTCTCCACCTCCTCTCTCTCAAGTGAATAAATAAAAGAAGAAAAAGATAAAAATTTGCTTAAAAAAAAAAAAGAGACACACTTCCCACAGAGCTTGGCTTGTGGGCACTTTGAGTAAAGGTTCTGTTAGTTTTTTTTAAATTTATTATTTTTATTAACATATAATGTATTATTAGCCCCAGGGGTACAGGTCTGTGAATCGCCAGGTTTACACACTTCATAGCACTCACCAGATTCTTTTACAGTTTTATTCTGTATCTAGACAATCTGTATGATCTTTCCCTTCTCAGTGGATTCCATTCTTCTCTCTCCTGCCCTTTTTTAAACACATATCCTTCAATTTACTTTTCATTTTTACTAAGTTTTTTATTTTAATTCCAGTATAGCTAATATACAGTATTATTTTAGTTCCAGATGAACAATATAGTGATTCAACAAGTCTATACATTATTCAGTGCTCATCATAACAAGTGAATTCCTTAATCCCCATCATCTGTTTCACCCATTCCCCCACCCACCTCCTCTCTGGTAACCACCGGTTTGTTCTCTGTAGTTAAGAGTCTATTTCTTGGTTTGTCTCTTTGTTTTTCCTTTGTTCATTTGTTTTGTTTCTTAAATTTCACACATGAGTGAAGTATATAGTATTTGTCTTTCTCTGATTTATTTCGCTTAATATTAAATTCTCCAGCTACATTCATATTGTTGCAAAGAGCAAGATTTCATTCTTTTTTATGGCTGAATAATACTCCTCTGTGTGTGTGTGTGTGTGTGTGTGTGTGTGTGTGTGTGTGTGTAGGTGTGCGATACCACATCTTCTTTATCCATTAATCTATCAGTGGACACTTGGGATGCTACCATAATTTGGCCATTGTAAATAATGCTGCTATAAACACAGGGGTGCATGTGTCCTTTTGAATAGTGTTTTTTGCGTTCTTTGGGTAAATACCCAGTAGTGCAATTAATAGATCATATGGTCTTCTTTCCCTTTTTGTCTTGGGGTCTGGATCAGAAAAATCTGTCTTTAAATCCAGCATTGCCACTGTTATGTGTCCTTGAGCAGTTTGCTTAATATTTCTGAGCCTTAGTTTACTTATCTATAAAGTGGGTGTAAGGATAGCATCTGCCCCACAGGACTGAAGTGAGAAATAATGAAATATCACATATAAAAGTACTTATGCATTGTCCACCACATATTAGGCACTCAGGAAATCTTTAAACGAGTGAATGATCTAAATACTACGTGTGCTTCCAAGGTCAACTCAAGTCTCACCTCTCATATAGAGCATTCTGGTTGTCTGCCCCCAGCCCCCATCACCACCCCCCCCACACAGTGCTTTTGCTATTCTAGGACCGGGTTGCATATTGTTGATTTATTTTACCTGCTAATTCTGTCTCACAAAACCTGACTAAGCTCTTTAGTCTTTTTTGAAGCCCCCAGTCCCATGCATTGAACACCCTACCGAGCCCTTGGTAGGCACTTAATACATGTCTATCGATTGACAACCTGCACACGAGTTGATTTTCTTTGTCCTGATAACTAATCATTTTCTGTAGACCAGGTGGAGGGGAGAACTGTGTATCACAGTTTTACAATCACATTAGGAACCACTGCATTCTTTATAATGATGCTGACACTCACGTGTTGGGACTATAGTCCTCAGATTTCTAAAGACTGAATGCAGTGGATAACTCCCACCTTTCTTGCATGAAGAAATAAAGGATAATCGCATGGCTTTCTTCAGCTCCATTTGTGTGTGTGAGGAGCGTTACACTGGCAGTAATTACAGAAAGGAAAGGAAATGGAATAAGTAGCAGAGGAAGAATTAGTTATACTTGACCTAATTAAAATCCCATGGAAAGAATTCTTCTCTTATTTGGAAAAGTGATCTAACATGACCTTGAAGCCATTGTATTAACCACTGTATTTTTCATTTTAGGGGAAATAGATGGCAGAAAGATCATTTGGGAAAGGCAACCCTTCACTTGTCTTTCAGAAATTAAATGACCTTGATTTCTGAACCGCTTCCTCCCCATGAAATTAAATTGCATTGAACCTTGTCAGTTAACCAGTGGAAGCTAACCAAACCAGACCAACTGATTCTCTCGCAGGAGGCAGGGGGCTTTGGAAAGAAGACAAGGAGCAGTGGGAGTGAGGGCCTTGGGACTTGGGCCTTTGGTCAGAGTTGACTGAGTTTTTCACTTTGTTAAAAAAAAACACACACACACACAAAAATCACTCACACACACATTCAGGAAATGTCGCCTTTTTTCCCAGGCAGTTTTTTACTGTATAATGTGTCTCAGTGGTACAGAGATATTTTCCTACAATCTAGCATTGTTCAGGAAATTTTCAGGTAGATAATCTACCCAGAGAAAGGCTGCTACAGTCATGTTATAACAACACAGCACAGTAGCTATCATTTGTATATTTCTGATTGTACCAGGCCCTTCATACATATTATCTCATTTAATGCTCAGAACTGTTTATACTAGCTGCTATTTTCCCCTGTTTTGCACATAAGAAAACCAGGGTTCAGAGATGTTAAGTAATTTGCCAGAGGTCATACAGTTTAACTGAATCTAGGTTTGCCAGATTCTGAAACCGCCATGGGTCTTTTCTTTCCCCCAATGAGGCCATGCTCTCTCTAGGAGTGTTTTTCTTGGGCAAGATGTCAGAGGTTCTCTAACCCCATGTTGGAGGTGTCTTAGGCTTACACTGCTCTGGTTTGGTAATGGTGATATATTCTGTAGCCTGTATTTAGTAGCTGCTTCTAACTATTACTTAGTATAAATTGGCAGAGGTGTGAGAAATGCCTGAGGTGAAGTCAGAAGAGAAAATGTGATGCCTCATGGACTGGAAATAGCTCATCCATCCAAATACAGAGAATGCAGCTAGCAGCTGAGCTAGCTGAGAGACAGAAGTATAGTGCAGTCATTATGAATGTAAGTCCTGGGGTCTGATTGCTTGAGTTTAATCTTGGATCCACCACATTGTACTTGTGCAACTTGGGGCAAATTACTTAGCTTCTCTGTGATTCTGTTTCTTCATCTTCAGAATGGAAGAAATAATGGTACCTACTGTATAAGGGTATCATCAAGATTAAATGAGACAGTTATGTTATTAACACCTAGTGTATATTAACTATCAAGATATAACATTTGGTCCGTGGTCGTTGGAAAACCTGAGTTTCTGGAAGAGCACAGAATTGGTCAGTTCACTGAAGCTGATCACCAAAGGGAGCTTATTTAGTGACAATTTGGGACTGGGCTGACAGGAGGAAAAGGGAATGCAAAGCTAGGAAGTGGAAGTGTCCTTAGGGCTTACTGCATTCTCAGCAGATGTCCTAGGTGGGTGTCCACAAGAGAAAACCTTCCTTGGAAAGGCCAGGCCAGAGGGAAAGAGATATCTCTGTATCTATCCATCATTCAATCCATTATTCTTCTCTCTTTGTATGCTTATGTCTTTCCTTCCTTCCATCCTTCCATCCATCCATTCCAGAGTCTGCCATCCTTTCTAGACTTCCATCCATCCTTCCACCTTTCTGTCTTTTTGTTGTTCCATTTTTCACTCATCTATCCCATCTACCTCCCTGTCTTTTCACCTTCCGGTATAGAATGCAGTCAGAGAGGCAGAATGTGGAGATGGGGAGCCTGGGTTCCAGTCCTGTCATTTATTACTTGCATGACCTAGGACAAATTCCTTAGCCTCTTCAAGCTTCAGATTCCCCATTTGTAAATTGGGGCTGTCTCCTGAAGGCCAAAGGCAGTGACACAACTATATTTGTGTTTTTGCAAGTTTGGTTCACCTGCTGTGGGAAGGATGGAGCAAAAGAGGGTCAGACCAATAAGAGGAAGGTCCGTTGAAAGGTGTTGCCAATAACCAAGACAGAAGATGATGTGAACTCGGACCAAGAGATGATGGCTGTCACTTACTGTGGGCTTAGGAGTGTCAGAAACAGTGCTCTGTACTTCCCTTGAATTATTTCATTGAATCCTTCTAATAACTGAAGAGTTAGAAACTGTTTTGTTATTGACATTTTACGGATATGGAGAATGAGTCTGAGAAAGTTTAAGGGACTCACTAGGATCCTATAACTGCTAAGTAGCAGAGCTGGGATGCAAACACAGACCATTTGACTCTGACGTGTGCTCTGTAGCTGTAGGCTACTTCTGTGCCAGGACAGTGGAGATGAGGATGAGGATGAGGCAAGGGTGAGAAAGCATCTCTGCTTCCAGGAGACACTGCTGATGTCAGAACAGCAGGATAATCTGGCCAACTGATAGTAGGAGCCACTAGTATACCGGCAGTTCTCTGGAGGAAAAGTGCACTGGTGTCTAGTGTTTGTTGGTTTATATGGTATAAATACTACCATCGTGGCTGATTTGAAGTTATTAATGTGATGCCACTGAATGTGGAGTTGGAAAGAGATAGTGGGGGTTAGGGAGAAGAGTCAAGAATGCCTCAGGAGTTGTCAGCTTGTGGCTGAGTACAGGTAGGTGTGGTCAACTCTTATAGGGCATTTCTCATTTTCCTTGGGTCAGGTACAGTTTTCAGAATCCCTTGAAAGCTGAGAAACTGCTCCCCTGAAAACTGGTTATTGTCACAAAATTCTCAAAGTATTTCAAGGTTTTCATTGTTATACCAAAGCCCTTATGCTGCATTAAAAAAAAAAAATCCTAGTGGCATTTAATAAATAAATCAGCAACAAGCGTGTATTTAGTTGCCATATTTGTGGCTTGGCTGGAGTCCAGCTGATCTAGGCTGGGCTTGACTCAGTGGCTCTGCTCCATGTTTTTCTCTCCTCCTCCACTTGGTACCAGCAGGCTAGCCTAGCTATGATCAGAGAGCAATGACAGAAACACTTGATGGCGAATGGAAATATTCAAGGTCTCTGAAGCCCTCGGTTTCAAAAGTGGGTCAGTTGTTTGGAAACAAAGTCAAGAGTTGGGGAAATGCGTTCTGTCCTTTTAGTGGACAGAAGTGAATGTCATGTGGCAGAGGGAGGTGTAAGAGCATTGGGATCAATGATTGAGTCTTCCACAGGGGGATCTCTCCAGGTAAGCAGAGCAGACTTATGCCTGAAGGCAGTAGTCAGACCTCACCATTTCCTCCTCCGGGTATGCGTCTAGCCTTTACTCTACCTCTGTATTTCCTTTACCCTGGTGAGGACAGAGGATACAAGAGCCTAGAGGCTTGGGCCTCCTTACTTTCCTCCTCTGCTGTTGGGAAGTCTGGTTTTGTCCCTCAGTTTAGAGACCTAAGCATTACATCATCCCTTCTTTTTGACAAGCCAAGCGACTTTCTCCCCACTCAGGGTTTCGAGCAAGCCCTTCAGAAAGGTGCTGTGGATGCAACTTTCCCTAATGCGTCTTAAAATTAGTGCCTTTTTTTTTTTTTTAAAAACAAATAGGCCTTATTTATACCACACACACAACAACAACAAAAAAGGGAAGATAATTAGGCATACACACTGCAATCAAGCATATTGGGTTCGTTGGAATCATTAAACTTAATTACTTTCACTTGTTATTCCTGGGGGCTATAATATCAGTATTAGATGCCAATGGAATCTGCAGTATGTTTTGATTTAGCTGAAACAAGGATTCAGTAATTCACTGCCTCTCTGAGAGATTTTTATCAAAGTGGGAAATATGCTGAGTGCCTCCTCTTGCTTTTCATGGGGGCTGATGAAAAACACCTTGCCAAAAGACTGATATATTGGCTCACAACCTCTCTTGTTGCCTTGGGAGATTCTCTCCGTTAAGACTCCTGCCCATTTCTTTCTTTCTTTCTTTCTTTTTTTTTAAGATATTATTTATTTATTTGACAGACAGAGATCTCAATTAGGTGGAGAGGCAGGCAGAGAGAGAGAGAGAGGAGGAAGCAGGCTCCCCACTGAGCAGAGAGCCCAATGCTGGGCTCAGTCCCAGGACCCTGAGATCATGACCTGAGCCGAAGGCAGAGGTGCAATCCACTTAGACAATCAGGTGCCCCAACTCCTGCCCATTTCTAGGTGGAATTAACTGCAAGGGCTAACCACATGTGTTAAGTTCTTACATTCGTTGTTAATCCTCATAATTACCTCATTTTGCAGAAGAGGAAACTGAGGTCGCACAGCTTATAAGAAGCAGGTCCAGGATCTTTGCTAAGGGGGAAGTTTCCTGAGCCTAGGATGAATCTCATCACTGTGTGTGTGTGTGTGTGTGTGTGTGTGTGTGTGTGTGTGTGTGTCTCCCCAAATCTTGGTGTTGGTTTCCCTTCCAGCTTCTTGATAGGTTTTATAAATTTTCTCAACCTTGAGTTCTAATGAAGGCCAAGATTCATGGATATTTGCCATGTGCCTGTCCCTGTACTAAGAGTTTTAACTACTTTGTCTCATGCAGACATCCCAATGATCCTATTCTATAGGATGTGGTCATAGTATGTTATTGTTTCTATTACTTGATATATTGACACATCTGTGTGTCAGCCTGATGTCAGGATAGGTTATCAGGAGTGTGTTCAGATGAGGGGGAATAGCTGCCCACAATGGTTTCACCAAATAGGGCTTTATTTTTCTACATAGCAGCAAATCCAGAGAGGCAGCCCAGGCTGTCATGGCTGTCCTCAGTGCTGTGAGAGTCCCACACTCCTTTCATTTTTAAGTTCAGTCATCCTTGGAGGTTGGCTTTTCTCTTCGTGATGGTAAAATGGTTGCTTCACCCCCAGGCATTGCATCTGTCTTAAAGAGAGGAGGAAGGAGAAGGTGAAGGGCTGGAGGCAAAAGTGCCACCATTTATTATTTGTGCAGTGTTTCCCTCTCTGAGGTCTACTACTACTTCTCTCCAAAAAGCAGTATGTCAAGCAGTATGTCACTCCCTTCTCAAGGTAGCCTGGAAAAAAACATTTTATTTTAGTTGCACATAAAAGCAGGGTCTCTATGGTAAAGAAGAGGAGATTGGATGTGGGCAGGAGAGGGAGAACTAACTGTGTCTGGCACAGCATCCTCAGAGGAAAAGATCAACAGGCTTTGCTTATCTAATACAGGTTGAGTTTTTTTGCCCTGAAAAGCTTCCTTTCATTCTCTATTATTTCCTTTAATCTGTACACAACCTTTTGAGGAAGTTAGTTCACTTTCATTCCCAGGTGCTCTGTAACAGTATTTTCCTGGTCATTTTTTTCAGTCTAAGAAATGAGGAGCAGGAGGAGGAGGAGGAGGGACTGTCTCTGGACTGTCTCTGTCTTAGACAGACCTGAGCAGGGCTCACATCTTCCTCTAGCTGCCTATCAACGAACAGGAATGGCAGGCTGAAGAGAGCCTTTTAGTTTGGGAACTGGGATGGAGGATGGGTGGAGATTTAATGATGCTATTAGATGGGCTTGGAGTCAAACCTCTCAGCATGCTCCTAATTAATTATCAGATGCACCACCTGCCAACCTTCTCTCCTCCAAAGGCTCCCAGAATGCACTGTGGGTGCAGGAGGGAGCATAGAGTCTGCTCACGCTTGGGGAATTGGGGAGTTCCCCATTAAGTGGGTGTGCAGTCAATTAACATATGAGTTTAGGGACCCTCTGAGCATGCCTCGTAATGATCAATTAGGATGAGTGATGAAGGTTACTAGAAAGAGGGAGCTGTCTCAGTTTATTGATTATGTGGTTGGGGGGGGAGCACTTGGTACACAGTGGTAATTTCCAACAGCCATTTCCAGCACAGATAAATTCTGTATTCCAAGGAGGAATGAGGTAGGGAAGAAAACAGTAGCCACAGTGTTCAATGATGGCTTGGGTTTGCAAAGGTTTATTATTTGTTTTGGTTAATAATTTTTAATTATAAAATTTTAATTATAAAAATTATATATACTACTACTAATAATAATACTAATAATGTATAATAGCATTTCTTGAATGATCACTATGAATAAGTGGCTGTGCTCAATGCTTTGTTTCTGGTTTTCACTTAATGCTTACAAGAGCTTATGGGAAAGTTGACACCCTGCACTTCAGATGAGGAGAGGCTCAGAGAGTCAAAGGGGCTTGCTCCAGCCATATACACAGGAAGTGGAAGAGCAAGAATGTTGACCCCAGTTTTGTCTGACTCCAGAGCTTATATCTGTAAGCACTAGTTATTCTATCCCTAACTCATGCCATTTTAGGAAAATTGGATCATACTAGCAATTATAAAGAAGAAATAATCATCCATAATCCCAACACTGAGGGACAGTCTGTACAAGATATACTAATCTTTTCCTACCACTGTCTTCTTAGCCTCGAGCCCATTTTCATTTCCCTTTCATCTGTCCCAGCTTCTTTTCACCATGGCAAGTGCTATTTACACCAGGGGCAGATAGCTGGACTCATGCTGGGCCAGTTACGTCTGTCTATCCCAGATTTAGGAGAAAGTCACAGAGCCTATTAGCTGGGGGAAAGGGCAGGGTTGCTGAGGTGCAAAGGCATGTGGACCTGTCGTGAAGGATCCCAATGTGGAGCAGCCACAGGGGCCACAGTGTGTCCAAATAATATGTTTGTATATTTATTTCCCTCATTCTATTGTGAATACTTTATTTTTATTTATTTTTTTAAGAGAGGGAGAGAAAGAGACATATGGTGGCTGGGGGAGGGAAGGGGCAGAGAGAGAATTTTTTTTCTTTATTTTTATTAACATACAATGTATTATTTGTTTCAGGGGTACAGTCTGTGAATCACCAGTCTTACACAATTCACAGTACTCACCATAGCACATACCCTCCCCAGTGTCCATCACCAGCCACCCTGTCCCTTCCCCTCCACACCCCAGCAACCCTCAGTTTGTTTCCGGAGATTAAGAGTCTCTTATGGTTTGTCTCCCTCCCAATCCCATCTTATTTCATTTTTTTAAAAAATATTTTATTTATTTATTTGACAGAGAGAGGTCACAAGTAGGTAGAGAGGCAGGCAGAGAGAGATGGAGAAAACAGGCTCCCCACTGAGCAAAGAGCCCGATGTGGGGCTCGATCCCAGGACCCTGAGATCATGACCTGAGCCAAAGGCAGAGGCTTAAACCACTGAGCCACCCAGGTGCCCCTTATTTCATTTTTTCCTCCCTACCCTCTGCTCTGCCTCTCAAATTCCTCATATCAGAGAGATCATATGATAATTATCTTTCTCTGATTGACTTATTCCACTTAGCATGGTACCCTCTAGTTCCTTCCATGTCATTGCAAATGACAAGATTTTGGAGTTTTTTATGGCTGCGTTGTATATATATACCACATCTTCTTTATCCATTCATCTGTTGATGGACATTCAGGTTCTTTCCATAGTTTGGCTATTGTGGACATTGCTGCTATAAACATTCGGCTGCATGTGCCCCTTCAGATCATTACATTTTTATCTTTAGGGTAAATACCCAGTAGTGCAATTGCTGGGTTGTAGGGTAGCTCTATTTTCAACCTTTTGAGGAATCTCCATGCTGTTTTCCAGAGTGACTACACCAGCTTGCATTCCCAGCAACAGTGTAGGAGTGTTCCCCTTTCTCCACATCCTCGCCAACATCTGTCATTTCCTGACTTGTTAATTTTATCCATTCTGACTGGTGTGAGGTGGTATCTTACTGTAGTTTTGATTTGTATTTCCCTGATGCTGAGTGATGTTGAGCACTTTTTCATGTGTCTGTTAACCATTTGGATGTCTTTGCAGAAAAGGGGGCAGAGAGAGAATCTTAAGCAGGCTCCATGCCCAGCATGGATCCTGATGTGGGGCTCGATTTCATGACCCTGAGATCACAATCTTAGCCAAAATCAAGAGTTAAATGCTAAAAAAAAAAAAAAAAAAGAGTTAAATGCTTACCGGACTGTGCCACCCAGGCAACCCTGTGAATACTTTAAAAGCAAGAGCTATGGATAATCAATTTCTGTCTTGCCAATACTTAGAACATAGTAGGTGTTCAATAATATTAATTTGTTTATTTGGAGTCTGGTTCAAGGTTAGATGGGTGGTTAGTAATGGGAATCATTCAGAGAGCAGCATTCCTTGAGAAATTCCATTTTAATTCTCATATTAACCTTGACCAGAGGTTCATATCTTCGCTTTAATCTGAATCTAAAACCTACCCTGAATCCACCTAAATGCTGAGTCTCTTGTGGACATTAGTCAGTCCTTGAGGTTTAGATAGAGAAAGGTCAGCTAATAGTGAATTTGGGGAGGGTTTTATTTGTGAGCAATAGTGTAAGCAGTATTTTATGAGAACCCATAGAGAAATGAGTACTCTTTGTAAATTTAGCATGGCAGGATTTTAATAAATGAGGCCATTGGGATGTGTGGGGTTTTATATATCATGCCCCATATTTATATTCCTGTCAACTTTCTTCGCTTAAGCAATGTATTTATTATACTCTAGTTCACCATTTCTCACAAGATAGATACTGTATCATGTCAGACAAAAATAAGTAGGGTGGGCGTGGATCTAAAATAATGAAAAGGCTAGCAGAAAAATTTGAAGCAGAAGGCACGAGAGTGGCTTATGCTTTGAAAAACGATTCTCTTTTTGCTCAAGCAAGTGGGAGAAAGGTGGGCCTGGGTGTCTTGTTGTGTGGTCCTAGGAAAGTCACCATCTCCCCACCTTTTTTGGGCTTTAGTAAATGAGAGGTTGGATTAATCTTCTGATAAGCAGAGAAAAAGTAAGTAAGGGTTTGCTTATTCTCCTAAAATGCATTCAACATTTTATACACAACTTCAGAACATTCTTGAAGCCTGATTGGTTCAACATGAATGAGGTGATCTTCCTCCAAACCAATTAACTGTCAAATCAAATTGTAACCTGGTGCCTCTGACTATTGCCATGTTAAAATGGTGGAGATTGGAGGGAGGGTGGAAAAGTTTCTAGAGTAGCAAAAAAGGTCTCTTGCTAGGAAGATGATCCTCCAGGCATCACATGAAAAGTGGTTTTTGTTACTGTTTTGTTTTTATCAGTGTCTGCCCTAACCTCTCACTCTCCGTCTTCCCTTAGCCTTGAAATGCTTCTGTATCATGATTTCCAAGATGTGTTGTGATCTGACTCCCAACCACCAATTCATGGCTGTCTCAGCTTCTCAATTTGCTCTCTTAAGTTCTGACCTGAAATACTTTTCTGCAGGTCCCTAGACCTGATGCTGTCCCTCATGCCTCTAGGCCTTTGTACATCCTGTTACCCAGCCAGAAATACCTTTCTTCAAATTTTCATACAGGGATCCTCAAAATAGCTAATGGGTTGCCCAGTTTGGAAAGCTTTCCCTGACTCTTCTTCCTCACCTTAACTCTCTCCATCAAGCTGAGAAGCTGTTAGATTTTTCCAAATACTTGCTCATATCCTCCTCACCCCATACTCTTTATCGTGCACATACACACTTATGTCCCTCGCATTGCAATTATGTGTCTATTTCCCTGTCCCACCTATTAGACTGTGAGCTTCTTGAGGTCAGGGATTATCTCTTATCTTTGTCTTCAACGCACCATCCAGTAATCAACACATAGGAGCTCAGTAACTGTTTACCGAATGAAAGAAAGCCCTCTAAGAGCTGAGTCTTACCACAGATCAGAAGGGAAGGTTTGCAGTTAGGATTCAGGGCTAGGCACCTAATGGTGCAGGAATTATGGCCCTATAATATTTAGTGGAAAATTTTCAACAAGAGCTTCTTTGGTTTCTAATGAGGGGAATTATGTTAATGAGCCACCTTGCAAAATCTCTGATAATCATGTTCCAAACTTACCCCACTGGGTCTCATTTAGATGGAAAGGATAACAGAAACGCTCTGGTAATGAAGACGATTTCTGGCCTCAATTAGCACGTGCTGCCCTTATTGTACCCTGAGGACCTCCCATCAGCCAAACATGAAAAGCAGACTCAGCAAACCGCAGCCTTGGGGCTTTTCCAAGTCCACTGTTACCTTTTCATTGCACCGTTGCTAAGTTTTCCCACTCTCAGGCTCACTGTATATTTAGTCCACTGATCATCTTTATGGCACTGTCTGACATTAATGTCAAATATTGATTCTTTGACTGTCTCAACAAACGTTCAGTGAGTGATCCCAGCGTCTAGGGAGACAGAACTGGGCTCCCATGGAGGTTTTGGCCTTCGAGGTACTGGCACATGAATATTATGCAGAAACACAAAGTGGTAGGTAAGGATATGCACTTATTCATTCACTCTGCCTTTATGTCATGTAGGAGGCATCTGTGTTTACCCACTTAGTTTTAGTAGAATGTTCTTATAGGACCCTGTCTCCCTCACCACAGTTGCTTAATTCAAAGTGAGCATTGGACTTCCCCAGGAACTGATAAAGAGAGCCAGTCATTCTCCAACTTTGGGCATTGTAAGATGTATAATTCAGGAGCTGTCACAATGTGAAAGATGACAGGCAAAGAGAGTGAAGATGAAGATGGAAGGAGAGTCTGTCCTAGTTCTCCTTGTTCTTAGGCCTAGACTGTTCCCGCCCTTCATGAGGTTTGATTGTTAACCATGTTTTAGGGATTATGTGAGGCAGTAAATGGCCTAACCTTGTTCAAGGTGGTGATAACTTTCTCCTAATATCCATTCTTCCTTTCTTGTTTCAGACCTCTGATTTCTGGCTGTACACGTGGCTACCCAGAGTAAAGACTGTATTTCCCATCTGTCCCCTTACAACTGAGTGATGCTATGACTAAGCTCTGGCCAATGGGTGCTAACAGAAAGCTTGTGTGTAATTTCTGGGTTCTATCTGTGAACAAAAAGGGTGGATTTTCTCTTGCCCATTTTATTTTTCCCCCTTCCTGCTGACAGAAATGTTGATGTGGCCATAAGCTCCTGTGCATCATAATGATGAGAGGGCAGCACCCAAGGAATGGTAGAGCATCAAGATCAAAAGAGCCTGGATCCCTAACGTCATGGAGCTGCTCTGTCAGCCTGGGAATGCTTACACCAAGACTAACACTTGTCAGAAAAAGATATCCTTAATTTATTGAGTCTCTAGTACTCAGTCTCTAGGACAACAGCCAAAATTATATTCTGCATAATATAGTGGGTTTCTGTTGCTTGCCACCCTAAGAGTCCTAAAAAAAGTTCCATTATTCATTGAGTATCTACTGCATACCAGGTTCTGAGGGATACACTAGAAGAGAAAGTAAACCTTGTCCCTGCCTTCATGATGGTTAAATTTTAGCAAGGATATATGGATGTCAACTAATTGATTACACAAAAAGCTTTGTAATTATAACTGTGCTCAGTACAATGTAGGAAAGGATACGATAGTAGCTTACTAACTCTGGACATAAAACATGGCATTCATTGAGAGCCTGTTAAGCAAAGACAGCAAACTGGGAGAAGAAACAGCCATGCAAAGTCCCCAGGAAGGGAAGGAGCTCCTTCAAGGTTCAAAGAAATTGAGAGATCAAAATTCAAAGCTTTAAGTTATGGCAACTTATGGAGGGAAGAAAGTGACCCAAGGTAATGTTTTGGGATTGGCAGCAGTCAGATCTTACAGGGCCATTTAAGTCAAAGTTAAGAGGTTTTTTTGTTGTTGTTTTTATTTTTGTTTTCTCTTAAGAGCAAGGGGAAGCCATGGAGGGCTTTTAGGCAAGATCAGATGTACATTTTTAAAAAGTGACTCTAGATGTCAGTAAAGAATGGACTGGGGTGGGGGAGTGTCAAGAGAGAACGCAGGGGAAGTCCACGAAGCTATTGTAGTAACAGTGTCAAGAAATGATGGTGCCTTGAATTATGGTGGCAGTGGCTGAGATGGGGCGTCTTACCCTATAAGACTCTGAGAATTTCTCAAAGATGTCAAATTCAAGTCCATGTCTTTAACTTTTGTAATGGGTGCCATTGACTGCCGCCTACCTCCCACCCCCACCTCCCACCAGCATCTATTTACCTCTTTCAAGCAGACCCCTGCTTTTGATTAGCTTCTCCTCTGTGATCTCGGAATGAGCTTCAGTGGAAGTTGAACCCAGCCCCTGCACAAGGACTGAATCTGATTGGCCCAAGGGTAATCCCAGTCCCCAATCAGAAAATGGTTCAGAATGAACATATGACCCCAAAGTAACCAACAGGAAGTAACAGTAAATTTGCTATGAACTTCTTGGAATAGCTTGGGGCTCCTAAAGGATAGAAATGGTAGGAAGTGGCATCTCTTCTTGCATCAAATGTTTATTATTTGAAAATAAAGTAGCAACAACTTGAGGACACTAGCCCCTAGGATAAGTGAGGGGAGACTTGAAAGTACCTGGGTCCTTGATAACTACTGAGTGGCTAAATCAACTACTCCCAAAGCCCACTGTATTCATGTTAGCCTGTAGGTGAGATGAGACATTTCTCAACCATTGAAGCCAGCTGGAGTCCTGAATTCTGCTACTTGCAGCTGAGAACATCATAACTGGCATTTTCCCAAATACATACCAAGAAAAACTACTAGGCACCCTTGGGCTTTCCTTGGCTAAGGACCTGGATTCTTTTACCCAAGACATTTATTTTATCAGCTCAGCTTGTCTGAAGTGGAGATGAACTGGGGAAAAGGGAAAAAGACAGTATTTATTATCAAGAAGAAAAGTTTAGATTTTGTACTGAAGGCAAACAGCAGGCTTGAGCAGGGAAATGGTATTTCAGAGGTGAGCTGCAACCTTGCAGGAGAGAAGGTGGCCTGAGCAGAGCTGATGCCATAATGTGAGTTTGAGGTAATGAGGAAGGGGGCCAAAATGGTGACTATAGGGACAGTGAAGAAAGACAGACGTGGATTTGAGAAGGATGCTGGTCTCTTTTCCCTTCCTCATAAGAACCTGTGAGGAGGGAGGACACTGAGCTACTAATGTCTG
This sequence comes from Meles meles, assembly GCF_922984935.1. NCBI lineage: Eukaryota > Metazoa > Chordata > Mammalia > Carnivora > Mustelidae > Meles > Meles meles. Next base: position 28,965,280 of record NC_060086.1, on the reverse strand, counting down.
TGCGAGCTTTGCAGGATCTTGGAATGCTTGGCGACTGAGCTGGTTTAGAGACCTCTGGCCATTTAGGCAATCTCAGATACTCTATCTCAGGAGGACCCCCTTTGTGGAAGACTCATTTGTTGATTACTTTCAAAACTTTTTATTGAACATTGTTATAGGAAATACAAATACCTAGTATTCATGTTCACACTGGGTTTCTTTATCTACGGCAGACATCACTAATCATTCACTCTCACCTTTCTCAAGGAGACCAGACATTACTGATTGATCTGCGTTAGTTGCGTGTGGTGAGATCTAATGACCTTCTTGACTACCATGTGCCAAACCATGTGCAAAGCCCTTGTATTAGTTTCCCGTGACTGCTGTAACATACTGCCACAAATTAGGTGACTTAACGCAAGTTTATTCTCTCATGGTTTTGGATCTTCCTTTCTGTGCCTCAGTATGCTCACTTGTAGAATAGAGATTCTAGCATTTTCTTTACTGGGTTATTGTGAGTGTTAAATGGTAGGTGCTCAGTAGTTGTTAACTCTTACTATTGGTGTTGGCTGGAAGCTATTCAGGGAAGCCAGTCTGGTAAAGCACTCCTAGTTGTCTCTCACTCTGGCAGTACAGAGATGAGATGGGTGGGTGTTCACTCCTGCAGGGAGATTCCAGGTCTTTTTGTCCTATACAAAGCTTCCATTATTAAGGCATTCTGTAGAAACAAGCATCTCCTGGGATTCTGAGAATTCCACTTCCAGGTTCTAGAAGGCTCTTTGTCCAGCTTGGAGGCGGGGGCCACTTGGACACTGAGGAGGGCCAGAGAAGTGGTGGAGGCCCCCCATTATCTGGGGAGATACTGGGCCTTGGCCCTACTCCCATTTTCTCACATTTTCTCCTCTTCTACTCCCTCCCTTCCCCCTCCTCTTCCTCTTTTCTTTCTCCCTCCTGTCCCTCCCTTCTTCCCTCCTCCCTCTCCGCCTTGCCCACCGGGGAGGCAGCCGGCTGTGCTGGAGATTGGTAATTCTCTTTGCATCTGCCAAGTCGAACCAACATATTGATGATGGCCTGTTGATGTGAAATAGATGGGAAGTGCTTTGCACTTCGGTGGGATAACAGGTGTTATTTCTCCAAGGATGGTGGGGGGTGGAGCTGACACTTCTCTTCCACCAGTTGGGATGCAGGGGAGGTGAAGGGAGTCTCCCACTTCACCAGTGCCATTGTAGACTTCTGAGCACCTGTTGCATATCTAGTATTTTCTTAGCACTTTACATATGGCAACTTTTCAAATGCTTTCTGCACACAGCCTCCCAGGAATGAATTTAAATTATCCTTAAATTCACAGATTAGAAACTCAGGGTGCTGCAGAGAGATGATATATCAGTGTGGGATTTCAGTATCTGATGTTGAAGCCATGGTGTTTTCTACCACTCCACCTTTGGGCTTGGAAGACATGCTGAAGGAGGTGGCATTTGGCTTTCTCAGAGCATGCCACATGCCACCTCCTTCAGGTGCTAGACCAGGGCTTGGCAAACTTCTGTAAAAATCCACATAGTAAATATTTTAAGTTTTGCAGGCCATATGATCTCTGTTCCAGCTATTCAGCTCCGCAATTGTAACAGGAAAGTAGCAGTGGACAATAAGTAAACAAATGGGCATATGTTCCGATAAACACTATTTACAAAAACAGGCAGCCAACCAGCATTTACTAATTAGTCAATCTCTGCAGTAAATCCCCCAGGTTTGGCTGTAGGCTTTTCCAATTACAAGTTGTGGGACATTATTAATACCCTATGCCTCAGTTTCTTCATCTGTAAAATGGAATAATAATACTTCACAATAATCATAATAATTATAGTAACTTATGAAGTTGTTGTGAGGATATATGAGTTAAGGCATGAAGAGCTCTGCCTTAGAGTCAGGGACCAGAGTCAAATGGCATTATTACTACCATCACCATCATCTTCAGCATCATTGAAAGGACCTGAAGCTGTAAAATAGGAAATGACCTACTTCACAGGGGTTTTGTGAGGTTAAAGGAGAAAATGTATGCTGAATACTTTAAGCTGTGCTTGGTGCATAGTGCTCAGTGACCCTGCAGGTGACTCCCCAAACTCTTATCAGCTCTCCTCTCCTAGCTACTTCTGTAAGCCTCTCCCTGCTATTAAAAAAAAAGAGGGGAGAGATCCAATGCATGCCCTTGAACTGTTTGAGTCTTAGTTGGGGAAGACAGAAGTATGGGAGAGATTGAGAAGCTTCAGTCAGAAGCAGAAATTCAGGGCTACAGGGAAGAGAATCCATGTATCTCAAGCCCAGGGAGGGGATCTCCCAGTGGGCTTGAGATATGGGCTCCCCACAGCAGTTGGGCTTAGGGATGTTGGAAGGGCTATGGTGACTGTTCCTTATGGAGACAGTCACCACTAACTGCTCCTGTGATTGCAACAAAAGGAAAGCCTCGTCAGACTGTGCCACCCAGCACTGGAAGAACCCATCATTGCTGGTTACTGTAATGCTTCCCCTGGTTTACTAGCAGCTGGCATAAACCTGTGCATTTCAAGGACTTAGTTAATGTCAACATAGGTTAGAAATACATTGTTCACACCCAGGTTTATGGCTTCCCACTAGTTGGCCTCCTCTCCAGTTTGATGGAAGAAGGTAGGTAGAGAGGGAATTTAATGTCCTCTGTAATTCCGAGTTGCTGGTGTTTGCATGTGAGTCTGATCCATATGGAAGAGGAAGGAGGCAGGCAGAGGCTGAGCTGGGGCTCTAGAGTCAAGAGATTGGAGTTCAGGTCCTGGCTCAGCTGCTTGCTCTGTGGCTGACCTTGGGCAGCCTGCCCTGCTAGCACATCTGCTTCTCCTTCTGTGAAACAGGGATCCTAATCCTAACTGGACTCAGGGAAAGTGTGTAGGGAAGCCCTGGCAAAGTGCCTGCCACATATTAAGCTGTTACCATGGTGTGGAAGATTGCTAGAACTAAAGATACAGGACAGATGGACCTGGATTTGAATTCCATTTGACCTTGGGCATGCCATTTAATGCATCTGAGCCTCATATTTCTTATCTGTGAGAGATGGGTACAATAATTAAGTATTAAATATAGTACAATGTCTAAGGTACCTAGTTCAAAGCCTGGTACATTGTAAGTAAAGATAAATGATGATAATTGTTATTTGTATTATCATGATGAGGCTCAGTGGAGTACGCCTCAGATGTGACCAGATGCGAATGGCAGGATGTGGGCAATCTAAAGGAGAGGCAAGTCCCTCGCCGTTGGTCTGGCTCACATTGGTGGAAAAATGATGCAGGAGTGGGAGGTTGGAGCTGGACTGCATGCCTCAGACTTCCAGCCTGGCATTGAGTTGAGTCTCGCTCTTGAGTTTGACTCTTGAGTTGTTGCATCTCCTTTCCAGGCTCCTACTGGGGTTTAAGGCCCTACAACTTGAGCTCAGTCAAGAGAAACAACGTGGTGGTGTTGTGGTTTAGCACCCAGGCATTTGTGTCTCATTGGCCTCCCTAAAACTCAGCTTCTCCTTCCGTTTATAAATGATGGTGCTGATTTTTTTTTTTAAAGATTCCACATAGAAGAGAGATCATATAGTATCAGTGTTTCTTTGACTTATTTCACTTATCATAATGCCCTCGAGGTCCATCCACATTGTGGCAGATTGCAAGATTTCATTCTTCTTTATGGCTAAGTAATATTCCATTTTATTTGTATATATAACTTCTTTATCCATTCATCCATCAATGGACACTTAGGTTGTTTCCATATTTTGGCTATTGCAAATAAAATTGCAGGGAATGTAGAAACAGAGAACAGATTCGTGCTTGCCAGAGGCAGGGGAATGGAGATGGGAGAAAAGGGTGAAGGGGGTATGAATTTATCAAATAAAAAAAAATTTTTTTTTAAATTACGGTTTTGATACCTACTTGGTGAATGCTGTTTTTAATACTTAACCACATGCTAGGCACTTTTGCAAATACTATAAACATACTGAATCATTTTAATTCTTACAGTACTCTAAGAGTTAGCAAGCATAATCCCCATCTATTAGTTTCTGAGGCTGCTATGACAAATCACCACACCCTTGGTGGCTTAAAGCAACAGAAACATGTTTTCTTGTGGTTCTGGAGACCAGAGTCTAAAATCAAGGTGTCAGTAGGGCTGTGCTCTTGGCAGAGGCTCCAGGTGGGAATTGCATCCTTTTTTCTTCCAAACTTGCTGGCCGCTGACATCCCGTGGCTTGTGGCCATGTCACTCCAGTTTCTGATTCTGTGGTCACATTGCCTTCTTCTCTAATGTGTGTCAAATATCTCTGCCTCTCTCTCATATATTAGGGCACCTGTGATGGCCTTTAGGGCCCATCCAGATAATCAGGATATTTCCTCACCTCAAAATCTTTGTTTTAACATCTGCAAAAGCTCTACCATATGAGGCAATAGCCAAAGCCCCAAGGATGAGGACCTGACATCTTTGGAAGTCACCATTCAGCCCACTACATCCCATTTTATGGATTATATAAGAACTAGATGGCAGAGTGACCTGGCTTAGAGTCTATACCTGTAACCACTATGCTGGTTCATTCCTCTAGGCTGTCCCTTACACATAGTTTTAAGTATTAAGTGAGACAGTGCACCAAAGTCCCTTAGCATGGTGAGGGTGAAAAGGAGGGGAACTCATGGATGGGGTTAGCGTCTGGGATGAGGCACAAAGGTATCTACTGGGGACCATTACCTGGCAATGGAGAAATCAGTGCTTTGAGGCTTTGCCAGAAAATCCCTATGGTCAAGTCCAAAGCCCATCTAACTGATGGCTACCAGACACCACACCCACACGCAAGACATCCTTTCTCTCTGGTACTATCAGAACAAATTTTTGCTCATCAGAAAGCTCTAAACCAGAGAAGTCACAAGATGTGACTCACCCCTTCTCCTGACGTCCTGCCCTGGTCTCTGCCTTGGTCTCCATGCTTCTCAGCCTTTGACTGAGAGGAAGTGACTTCAGCCATACATGGTAATCCATGTAAATGGACCAATGCCTTGGCACAGGAAATCTCTCTTGCCCTCTTAATCTGCTTCACCATATGCTCTGCAGGCTCTGCGACCTGGTGTCCTTAGAAGAGACCAATGTCCTTTCAGATGTCATTCTGTAGCAATGTCTGTCATGAGTAAGGATCACCCCTCCCTAGGCAGCCTTGGGTTCCCTGAGGTCACACATGAACCAAAGGCTTTTGGGTCCTTGGCTTCTGGGCCAGATGTTGTTCTCATATTAATGCATAACATTTCAGATGAGGGATTTTCTGTTCCTGCTCACTCCAGTGCTGCTTCTGTAGCTTCCCAGGAAGGATGTTATGCTCCAAACATATGGGGGTAGCCAACTCAGAACCTGGGACTTGGAACCCCTGGGCCTGGCATTTGGAAATATCTGGACCCTTAACAGCTCTTTTGATTTCAGAGGCTCCTAGGGACAATGGGTATTAATGTGCAGATGGAGGGCAGCACTGAGCTAGCTCCACTAGTGAAGGGCCCAGCCCAGTCCCAATGAATACCCACTGCCTACATAACATTGAGAAACACCCAGTTATGGGTTGTATGCCGACATGTTTCTGCACAAGTCTATTTCTCCCCCACTGGCCAACATCCACTGTGTGTCCTCTCTTGTTATTTTATAGGGGATATATGGGTGTAGGAGCACTTCATCTGCACAACCCATTGTGCTGGGTGTTTTTCGAGGTCTCCTGAAAAGCAACATTAACTATTATGTGTTAGGCTGGGGCTGTCCTGAGGCCAAGACATGCTTTGTGTCCCCAGTGCATCATAGGACACGCCAGCATCAATCCTGAACAAGCAGGAGAGCAACAGATAGAAATAGTTAAAATATAAAACATGGGCAACATGAAGTTTCTGCAGTACTGCTGATCATGCCACCAGCGCTGTGTTCATTAGTGACTTGTTACTGGACCAATACAGTCACCAGCAAATAGCCAGTCAGAACATTTACAATGTTGTAATGTGAATGGGCATCAAGAATACCATAAAGGAGACAGGAGACAGTAGAGCAAAGTGATTAAAAACCAGGTAAGCTGAGGTTCAAATTCTGACTCTTCCACTTCTTAGATATATGACCTTGAGTTAGACTCTTTAATCTCACAATCCCAGTTTCCTAATCTGTAATATGGAGATAATAACTTTTTTTTTTTCCTCACAGGATAATTGTGAGGTTTACATGAATCTGTGACTGAATTCTTGGCAGAAAGTAAGCTCTCAGTAAGTGGCAAGTGCATATAAAAGAGAACGGCCTGCATGGTTCTTCTTGTGCACATCTTCGAAGAGCTGAGAGGAGGCTGTGGGTCCTTGGAGTTGTTATGAATCACAGAGTGGGTATTTTAATCCAAGTAGCATTCTTGCTGTTGTCTCTTGCTTTTTCAGGAGGGCTGCCATCATGTCCCGTGATGCACTGAGTTTGTAAACCATGTCTTGGCCTCAGAGTAGCCCCATCAGTAAGAGTCCAACTTACCAGGACCGTCTCTTAATAGGAATGGTAGCCTTCAGCTTGTGGAAGGAAGCCCCTGTCTTTTGTCCTTCTCTTCCATGTCTTAGACTCTGGCTTCAGATCTAGATGATGATATTGCAGACTCAAGATTGTGGTGGTGGCCCTGCAGGACTCTTGCACATCACAATGAGATCAAGTACAATGTGATTTAGTGACAAGGGCACAGGCCTGGGTTCAGACTCATGTGGGTTTGAATCCCAGTTCAGCCACCCACTGCCTGGGTGAACGTCAGTGAGTCATTCTGTTTCTCAAAACCTCCACCCTGCAGAGAGAAATAGCATATCAAAGGAGTGAGATCCTTGCCCAAGGTCACACAGCAAGAAGCCAAGCAGTTTAATTCAACCCCTTGAAGGTGTGACTCTAAAGCCCAATCTCTTGGTCCTATATCAGACTCTCTGACAGTTTATTAGAACTATCGTTTTTAAAATGTAGATTTTATTGTTCAGCTCTGGTGAGGCCAACAGATCCAAGAGACAACTGCCATTGAAAGGATAGTTTGTCACTCAGTTCCCAGGAGGAGGAGGTGTACCAAACCATGCAGGGTCATGTGGGGAAACACCAGGCTTCGGCAGGTGGCAGAGGAGTGGGAGGAAAGCATGGGCATGGTCTTTATTGTGGTTTCCATGGGAAGAAATGGGTGAGGCATGGTAAACAGATTTAGGATTAGCTAGTTTAAGTAAGTTCATTGGGCCCTGGGGTGTTGGGGCTGTCCTGAGTTGTCTCATACCAGGCCAGGGGGAGATTAAGACAAGGAATCACTGGGAGTTAAGAACTCAGTAAAGAAGGTGGTTGGTGGAGGTTTTGGATTGCTGGTTTGCATATGAAAGTTGTGCTTGCCTGTAGGGTAGTAGTTTGCTATGGTGGGGCCTGGGGTAGGGGGTGCGCAGTCTTTCCCAAGTTAGCAAGTCCTCAAGATTTCAAGGCATCATAAAATACAGAAAATAAAGAACATGATTAATATAACTATCCTTGGTGAACTTTCCAAATGACATAGCCACTCTTATATTCCTGGGGTTTCCAAACGAGTTTGCATGATTTATGCCTATTGGTAATACAACCGAAGCCATGAAGTACAATGAGATGGCTTTAGCCACAAAATAATCATCTTCAAAAACAATTGCAGGTACAAAATATACATAAAAATCTACAATAGCTTTCCTACAGATCAGTAAAAATCAATAATAAAATAAAATTAGAATAAAATACTGATCACAGTGAAAATGTAACATATCTAGATACAAACTTGATAAGAGATGTATATATGCTGTGTTGTATGACAGATCTTTATTGAAGGCTATAAGAGGTAAATGAAATCTATGTTTTCAGTATTGGATACATGCCAATTTATGCCAAATTATATAAATATTATGCAATATTAACTAAAATGTTAGCAGAACTTTATTACTTGACAAAATACTAACATTTATCTGGAAGAATAGATACATGAAAATATTCTGGGATTTTTCTGAAAGAAGATTTTTTAAAGACCTGTATCTTTTAGAACAGCAATTCTACATTGGGAAATATGAAAGAAACAGTAAAAGAAGAGCACTCATCTGTCTGTAGAGGGATAGTCACATCATCTTTAAGTTACGTTTTAAGTAATAATGAACAAGTGAAAACAGCTTAAGTGTCCAGAAATATTATGCAGTGTTAAAAATTATGATGTGTTAGGAAAACACATACACTCCCACACAAGAAAGATCTCCATACTATAATTATAATTAGAAAAAAAGGGTGTTGCAAAACAATATGCATAATACAATCTATTTTAGTAAGAAACAATATAATCCTTTTTTGAGAAGAAAGATCTAAGATTAGACATCAGACTGTTTAATAGTCATTTTTTCTGGGTCATGGAATAAAGGTGACCTTGTTTTCTTCTACATATTTTTATATGTATCCCGAACTTACTGCAAGGGGTGTGCATTTAAATAATCAGAAAAATACTATAAATCTATTAAAAAGTAATTTCTCAGCTAGCTGTTTTTCCCCTGAACAGAGGCATTCAAGTGATGGATAGTGGAGAGCATGGAGGATGAAACTGGGTAAAAGGATTCTAGGTTTCCTGCCCTCAATTCTTGTTGCCATGGACTAAAAATCAGGAGAGAGATTCCTTTGCAGAGCATTCATTGCTCTTACCTTCACTGTTAAAAGAAATTAGAAGGCCTGTTGAAAAGAGAATATTTTCCTCCGAGTTGGCTATAAATATTTAAAGTCGAAATATGGATTATGTCAAATGTGGTTGAGGAAACCAACACAGAAAGCCCAGGCTCTGGGGTTACTTCCACAGATCACTGATGTTGATGTTGTTGCAGAAATGGCAGGCCTTGCTACATAGCTTGAGTCTTATTATACTCCACCATTGAGATCCAAGTCCTAGGCTCGTGAGGGTAGCACATGATTTATTATACTTGAAATGCAAGCAGAGAAGGAGGACCTCCCCACTGGCATAATGATGTTCTGGGGCCTCTAAGGGGGTGATTCCTGCTCATTAAGTGACATTTGCTTTCCTAAACAAGCCAGTCTTGGTAGCTGTCTATCACACAGACATATTAACACATCCATGGAGTCTCTGCTTCTCCCAGGGCAGGCAGGCACAAAGAAGCTAAACAGCTTCCTATTCCTGCCAACCCACCCAGGTATGTTTATAAATTAAGCACCCACACGGGGCACTGGAGTGGCTCAGTCAGTTAAGCATCTGCCTTGGGTTCAGGTCATGATCCCAGGGTCCTGGGATGAGCCCCGGTGTTGGGCTCCCTGCACAGCAGAAAGTCTGCTTCTCCCTTTCCTTCTCTACCCACCCCACCCTGTGCACTCTCTCTTGCTCAAATAAATAAATAAAATCTTAAAGAAAGAAAGAAAAAGAAATCAAGCACCCAAGCTTCCATTTCAGCCCAGTTTCTGGGACTCTGGGTACCATTTTCCCATATAGAAGGCTAAGATGCTGGAATGTTTGGAGCTGAATCAGAAATAGATTGAATCACACTGGTCATCCATTCATTCATGAAGTATTTATTGAGCATAGGCAATGAGCCAGGCATTAGAGCTTTAGCAGTGACTGAGGCATGATCCCTGCCCTCAAAGAGTTCACAGTCCAGTGATAGAGATAAATATGTGAACTGGCAATTATAGTACCACATGCCCCACTAGGTAAAACAAAGACATACAAAATGTCATAAACACAGAGAAAGAGTAGGCTCAATGTGCTTTGGAAAAAGTGGTGTCAGACAAGTCTTCCTAGGAGAAAGGATTTTGATGTGGATCTTGAAGCATGAATAAAGTTCACTGTGTTGAAAAGAAAGGCTGGGGTTTGGTGGCAAGGACAGTCAAAGAATGAGAAGTATATGTAATGCTTTGATATACAAAATCTGTAACATGTTTTTAATATAACAGAAACCCAATAGATATTTGAATGAATAGCTAGATATCTACAAGGGAGATTTGGAAATTGGAGACTGGAAAGTGGGCATAGGGTCAAGTTATGAGGGGATTTGAATATTTTCCTATTAATTTGACTTTTCCCTGTTTCAGAAGCTTTGCCAATTCTTGAACAAATACATAAATATAAAAGGGAAATCTATGATGTTAAAACAACTAAGTCCTCTTGTCCAAATCTTCAAGATAATTCAGCCAAAATTATTTCCCAAAGATTTCCAAATGACCTTATCTGGGAGCCTCTGAAATTGGAGACTGTATCAGTTAGGATGAGCTAGGTTATCTGTAGTAACAAAACGCCCCATGTCTTGTGCTTAAAGTGACAAGGATTTACTACTTGCTTATATTACATGAGTTCTTGGATCACTGAGTTTATTTTGGGAGGCAGGTAGATAGAGCCTCTACCATCTGGAGGTTGGAAAAACATGATGAGTTATTTACCAGCTCTCATAGGCATCCACCTGGAATAGGCACAGCTCTCTTCCACTCACATTTCATTACGTCCTTATGGGGCAGAAAAGAGGACTCCTCTCCTATGTGCTCAGGAGGAAGAGAACCAAAATACTGGCGATCGATGACCATGCCAGAAGCAGAAGAGCTTTTCCTACTTCTTGGCTGTGTTATTTTAGGCAAGTCACTAAACCTATCTAAGCTGCTTTTTTTTTTCTTTTCAGTTAAAAAAAAAGCATAGGGTTGGGGTGCTTGACTGGCTCATTGGTAGAGTATGCGACTCTTGATCTCAGGGTTGTAAGTTCGAGTTCCACTTCCATGTAGAGAGTACTTTAAAAATAAAATCTTTAAAAACCCATTGAATTTAACTCTAAAATTCTATTTTTTATTTTTTCTCTCTTCTCTCTGTCCCTCTCTAAAGATAAGGATGGAGCAGGACATAATTGGGTACAAAAGGGTCAGGTTCTTTCTTGGAACCCAAGCAGACATCCCAATGAGCCTGAGAGCAAAGGATGAAACTTAACCTCACAGTCCATAAAAAATTTACAGAATTGCAAAGCGCTAAGCAAAAATATAAAAGGGTTCTTTGCACTCCGGGAAATTATTGAAGCCATAAAGATTCCTGCTCTTGCAGATGAGGCAGTTGGTGAGTGGAACAGAGCAAATCAATAATGTCATACTTCTCACCCGGATCAAAATACTCAAGGAAATAGCTGCAAAGTAAGAGGGGGACAAAGTCTGCCTCAGTCAATCACTGCACTGGGTAATGCCATAGCAGAGCACAGCCTAATAGTTTGGCTTGGAATTTTGAAAGCCAAGAAAGCATTTAATCAAAATTTGGAGCCATTGTAGATTCTAAAGGATAATTACTCAGCACTCTGGCAGAGGAGAGTCCTGGAGAAAGGATCTGATAGGGGGTTGTGCATATTTAAATGAATGCTGGTTTCATAACTATACCTATAAAGAATCCTCAGGTAAGACAGGGACAAGAATAATCCCTTTTGGAGGACTGAGAACTCAGACATTGCAAGCCGATGATTATAAAAGATTTTATGTCTGTTGCTCACTGTTAGTTATATTTGCTGGCTTAGCCTGGGGCAAGGAATGTCCTTTTATTTATTCATTCATTCATTCATTCACTCATTCATCTGACAAAATTTATTAAACATTTACTATGTGACAGGTACAGTTTTATGATCTGGGGTACAGCAGTGAACTAGACAAACTAGGTGTCTGCTCTCCTAGAGCTTCCATTGTAGTGGGGAAGACTAGATAATAAACAAGAAATTAATTTTATCATATCAGATACTGGTAAACACTATGAAGACAGTAGAGTCATGAGCAGGAGGTCTAGGATGCCTAGGATGCTCAGGACTTTTCTGAGAGGAGGTATTTAAGCTGAGACTGGAAAGATAGAAGTATCTAGTCATGACATGCAGAAGGAAGAACATTCCAGGCAGAGAAAATCAGCAAGAGCAAAGTTCCTGAAATGGGAGCAAACTTGATATGTTTGAGAAGATTTAAGAAGGTCAGTGTTGGGGGGCCAGTGGTAGGAGCAGAGGGCAAAGGGGATTGGAGGGTAGAGAATCCTAAAGGTTATGCTGAGACACATAACAGGTGCTCAATAAGGGTTTGTTGACTGACTGACTGACTGAAGTGACTGAGTGCAATGATTTATCCTGGGTTGTGTAGATATCTGATGATTGTATTGAGACTTGTATTTGAGATGTAGCTTCGGGGTCTTTACAGAAAATTACAGTAACCCCTGGTAGATTGGAAATAATAGAAAGTAGTAGATTTTGGCATGATAAATAATATATACCTTACATTTATTGAGCCCTTATATTCATACATATTTGACCTTCCCACATTGCTGTAGTTAACTGTTATTATCCTCTTTTTGTTTGATGAGGAGACTGAGGCTCAGAGAATTTGAGCCACTGACCTCAGTGATCACCAGCAGAGAATGGTCAGTGGATTCATGATCTCCTGATAGACAGCCTTGATTTTGTTCACTGCTATATCCCCCGCTCCTAGCATAGCACCTGATAAATAGCAACCACTCAATACATTTTGTTGTATGAATGAACAAATCTGTATCTTAACAGAAATGAAATCATATTCTACAGTTGGCTTCTGAACCTACTTTTTTCTCACTGTGAATATTGTTCATCAGTGAAAGTCTACATTGTCATTTCTAATGTGTACATCGCATATCATTGTATCTCCATTTATTTTATCAGTCCCCTATTACTGGATATTTGGTTGTTCCTGTATTTTTACTATTGTAAACTTCCTGCTGATAAAAATCCATAATCTGGCATCTTTGCACATCTGTCTGATTTGTTTTTGAGATAAACCCCCTGATGTGGAAATACTGGATTAAAAAGATGCACATTTTAGAAGCTTTGGAGACACAAACTGCCCTTTGGAAGAGCTGGGTCCATTTTAGCATGTTTCTTATGGGTTGCTAACCCTTGAGGGGCTTGGATAAAGTGCTATGTGTTTCAAAAGGCAGAACCCAAAAACACACTTGTTGTATGAGTAAAGAGAGGAAAAAAAAAATCCCACTTAGGCTGGGAGAGAGGCAGCTCAGGGGAGTCCCAATAACAGCCTTCAGATTTGGAAACCTGAGAGGCTGATTGCAGAAGGCAAAGGACATAATAGAAACCAAACTTCATGAAAAGTAATCAGTGCTAAGTTTAAATGGTAGAGGCTCTCAGGGAGTGGCCTGAGAGCAGTCAGCCAAGGAGACATTCATGCAGAAGAAAAGTTGTCATGGAGAAGCCATCAGCTGGAAAAATTTATCATTGGAATCATTTCTGTGAATTGATTTCTGTGGGGTTTTTCCCGTTTCATTTTTTCTCCCCTTTGGGCGGCACACAGGGCACAGGGAGTGATGATAGTCTTCGGAGATGGGCAGACCTGAGCTTGAATTCAGACTCCATTTACTCACTGTGTGACCTTGGGTTTCCAAACATTTCTAAACAACTGTTTCCAAACATCTCTGAATCTCAGTTTTCACATCTGTTCACTGGAGATAAAAATAAAATCCCCCTCATAATATGGATAGAGAATTGGATGACATTATTTCCACGGTGTAATCCAAATAGTGAGAATGTGAGAGCCACCAGCTTAAGCCCCTTAGGCCCCCATGTGTCTCCTCAGTATTTCTGGGAGGCTCTTAGGGGCCCTTCTGAATCTCCAGTGTTTCTATCCCAGTCTCTCCTTCATGCCACCATAGTGCTGCCTTCTTGTCAAAGCCCCATGAGGGTCAACACTCTGGTGGCCTGAGCTATTCTCTGCTGATGACCCCCATATTACTCTTGCTTTAGGAGAAGCGTGCTGTCTCATATATTCATTGAACACTTGCCATGTGCCAGATAATGTGTTAGGTGCTGGACATTCAGGAGTGAGAAAAACTAGACATGGTTCTTGACCCCTGTGGTATTTATAATCTAGTAAAGAAGAGGGACACTGGGGGGTGGGAGGTTGGGGGAACAGGTGGTGGGTAATAGGGAGGGCACGTATTGCATGGAGCACTGGGTGTTGTGCAAAAACAATGAATACTGTTACGCTGAAAAAATAAACAAATTTAAATACTGAAAAAAAAGAAGAGGGACACTGATAAAACAATGCCATGAATAGATATGCTATTACAAATAAAAAATGTGATCATTAGACAGTATCAGGGAGGATTTTTGAAGTCTTGGGGGAGGGATAAGTGAGGGTTAGGTGAGCTTGGAAGGGTTTTATGGAAGTGACATCCTAGATAATAGCTCAGGATGAGCAGGAATGTACAGGCAGAGGTGGTGGGGGCAGGCATTCCAGGCAGAGAAAAGGTATGTGCAAAGGCCCAAAGGCAGGAAGAAATATGGCATATATGAAGAACTGAAGAATGGCCAGAGTGACAGGTCTGCCTCATCCTAAGTGTGGAGTAGGCACTTTGCCTTTATTCTCCACATTAGAACAGAGACCAAGATGTAGCTATTAACAAGCTTTTACTGACATTTTGGGACTAGTTGAAAAGAAGCAAAACAGGAAATTATTTATAATGAGTGAACAGGTCCAGATGTGTCCTCAGCTTCCCTTAAGTGCCTGGCTTTCTTCTCTCTTTCAGCCTGCCTCTCCATGGCTGGGCCTGAGTTATCAGAAGTATTCTAGGAATCCCTTTGCTATGGAGTCCAGACCAAACTGACCCCCAGTTTGGAGAGAGGAGACAATTTTCCATCCCTTTCACTTAAGGCCTATTTTCAGAATCCTTATTTCCTGCTTCAGGATTGACCGCTCTTGAAGATTTGACTGTGGGAACATTCTGGCTTTTCAGGGGAAACCCCATCCCCACTTACAGTGGTGTAATCTGTCCTTGCTACACAGGACAATCCTACATCCCACATTTTGGGTTATTTCATATTAAGTAAAGTTGGAAATGGGGCATGGATACCCCAGTCTAGATGAGGCTGCTCTTCTGTCAAAGCATTTTATTTTTAGCTTGTTCTTACTACAGGTTCAAAAATCTTGGGATCTGGTCTCATTTACGATCACCTTATGTGGCACATATTGCTAGTGTTATCCCAGTATCCATTATCCTCTTCTTCTGTAGTAATAGAGCCTCTTATTTCTAACTAGGTCTGTGACATCTGGATTAAAGACTAAAATTTCCAGCTTCCTTTGCAGCTGGGCATAGTTTTTGACTAAGTTCTGGCCAATGAGAAACGTGCAGCTATGCCATCTACAAGTTCATGTCTTTAAAGGAGAGGGGGGATTTCTTTCCTACATTCCTCTTACTAGCTGGCTGGAAGATAGCAATGCAGCATCTTGGAAAAGGTGGATGATAGCAACACCCAAAGACGGCAGAACAACAAGTTAGAAGGAACCTGGGATTTTTGACATCTTGGACCCCCCAATCACCTTAGACAACTTACTCCCTGTCAGTTAAATGAGAGGGAAATAAAATTCAGTATCACTTGACTACTATAATGTAAGGGTCTCTGTTTTAGTAACCAAACTTAGAGGCTAAATAACACAATTAATCATTGTATAAGATACATAGCACATAGTAGGTGTGTGCTCACTAAATTGTAGCTACCTTCTATTTCTAGAATTCTCCGGCTGACAGTAGCAAAAAAATTGCAGGCACTTCAGGGGTGTTCATACAGGAATAAGCTTTAAAGGAGTTGCCTTAATGGAGATGGAGCAATATTGGATTAAGATAGATCTTTATGGGAAAAAATGCAAAAGACAGTAATACATTTGGTAAACGTGTGTGGATGCACGAGACATATTTTATGATGTAATGGGGATTTAAATGTGACTTTCAGTCCCAGCAAAATGAAGCATTGATTCTCTTGAAAGGGACTGGGGTTGGGAGGGAGGAATTGTGGAGAGTCTCTGGAGGCTGTTTAACTTAAAGGTAACTAGCATCTCCTGTGCTGCATCTGATGTCACATCCCAGAGCTTGCCCTACTTTCCCCCAGTGATTGTACGTTATGAATCCATGAAGCTGCATTCCTGTTTGACTTCTGTTTATCCAAATCACTGAGGGGTGTGGTGAGAGCTAAGGTTATTCTTACAGGCCTAGCGCCCTTTAGAGAAGGAGAGAGAGAGAATTAAGAAAGAATTTCAGATTTTCATGGGTTTTACCAAGTAGCCAAGCACAGCAAGATGGACTTGAACCTTCAGAATGGTTGAGCTATCACCCCAGACTATATAGCCTTCTGTCCCGGAGGTCTTTCTGTGAGGGAAGAACCCCCGACTCCCAACAGAAGCCTTGCACTCCAGACAAAGTGCCTTAACTAGTACCCAGAATCCACCTTCAGTGGAGAGAGAGGTTCATGGGTTTTGGATTCAGGAAGCTCTGAGTTCAAATCTGTAATCTGCAACTTACCTACCAGGTGTGTGTGAACTTGGACAAGTAAATGCAGCTTTTTTGAGGCTGGGTTTCTTCATTTGTAATATAGGATTACTATCTTCTTCATATCACTGTTGTAAGTGCTTATTATTAATCCCTAAGTTGGTTTGGAAGAATACAGTCTTAAGATGAATTGACCAACTCATTCAAAATAAATATTCAAGCTTGACTTGAATATGAAATTCAGCTCTACAGCAGAAATCATTCATCTTCCCTGTGAGAAGTCAGGTGGGAATGGACACTGGACTTAGCAGAGGGAATGGTTTCTAGCCCTTGCTCTATTACTAACTTAATGTTTGACATTAACTCTGTTCTTCCTATTCTCTGGACCTCTGTTTCCTCATCTATGAAATCCCTTCCATAATTTCTGTCGGTCCAACAAAAGCTGGGCACCACTGACATGTCTTGGTGATGATCCTAGAGAGAATCAGTGAAGGCCAAGGCTGGACCAGATTCCTGATCTGGAGCTTTTTCCAGTGTTTTAACATCTCATAAATACCAACTTAGCACTCGCTCTGTGCTGGGCAAAGTGGAATGTGCTTTGGATATAAAGATGGAAAAACAAGGTCCCAGCCCTCAAAAGCCTTGCAGTTTAACTCATGAGACACAGATATAATTGAGGTCATTTACCAATGTCCCAGAAATCCCTTTCCTGCTCATCATCACTCCATTGTATAGAAAAGTCTGAGCCCAGGACAGCCTTGCGGTTCCCAGAGCAGCTACAACCTCACAGCTTGCCTCTCAGTGATCCCTGAATCTTTGCTCTCTCTCTACCTCTGGGCCTTTGCACATGCTGTTCCCACCACATGAGACTCTTGCTCCTAATCTGCTAGTTTGGCTCATTGATGTTTATGGGCACTATATCATGTTAAGGGTCTTCTTTTAATGATCTCTTGAAGACCCAACACTTACTTTATGAAATACGGACTACTATTTTTATTTTCATTTTATAGTTGAGTCAAACTGTGGCACAGGGAAATTTCGTTAACTCACTCAAAACACATAGTTAAGAAGTGACAAATCTGGGTTTTAAACCTGGGGAGTGTGGATGTGCTAAACCATTCAGCAGTTGTGTCCTATGTGTTTCTGCCAGTCTCCTCTTTAGGTAACTCAGGTATCCTCAGGCTCCAAAAGTGGAGTCTAACAAGGCATGACTAGCAGTGGTCATACCTACTCCACTGGCAGGCACCCCATCTGTATAATAAAGGCCTTTGGCTCCCCTCCTCATTCCAGCAAAGTTTCACCCAAGTTTTGCTGGGAGTCCCAAGGAGCTCTTAAATGATTCTTTGAGGGTATGTTTGCTCCAGGCTTCTTTTCAGTGGCTCCTGCTGGAATCACCTTGACATTAACATATATGTCAGATGGTGTCAGCTAGTGCTTCTCCAAACTGGAAATCCGTAATAACAGCAACAATGCCAACACATTTAGCAACTATATACTCAGATAAGCCCTCTCTGTGTATTAACTCACTTATTCCTCCTAACAAACTTAGGAAGTAGTCATTATTAATATAGCTGATTTACAAACAAAAAAACCGAGGCACAGACAGGCAGAGCAACTTGTCCAAAGTCAATTAGAAAGAAGCAGAGTCAAGATTTGAACCTAGGTCACCCAACCTGTTGCCTACAGCCTGCCCACCTTCTTTCCTGAGTAGAAGCCTCACCAGATGCTTGTGCTGGAATGAGTCAAATGCTGCCTTACTCTGCACGTGCCCCACTTTGTCCTGTGGCCCCCAAAGCTGTGTTGCCTGGGCCCCCTGAGTTGCACAGATGCTCCTTTAGCATCTCTCCCCAGGGTTCAGACCCCAGCCTTAAGGCCCGTGGTGGCCTTACTTCTTTCTCCTGTCTCCTCCCATGTCAGTCAGTTCCCGCACATGTATCACCTGGCAGCTGCTGACCTCCCTCCTCATCAGATCTGAGAGATGGCCTGAAGTCCCTTCTTCTCAGATGGAACCCCCGTTACATCAAACAAACAACAGCAACAAGAACTCCTACGAAATTTGCCCTGCTGACCAGTCATTTTCCCAGTGCCTTCTCTCTTTGCAGGGAGGCTAGAGCCCATCGGAGAGGATATTTATTTATCCAAAGCTCTGCCTTTCTTCTTCTTCTTCTTCTTTTTACCTTTTTCAAATGGGCATTGTTCAGTTGGCAACATCAGAGATTGACTTTTGTAACCCAAATTATATCCGAGGACCAACTCTGATTTTCTGCTACAGAAGATCTCTAAGGAGAGCTGCGATGAGCATGCCATTTTCTCATGCGGTAGGATGGGGACAGAGACCAAGAGGGTCCAGCCCTCAAGGCTTTCCCCAGGAGGTCAGTTCCCTCACTGAATGAAGTCTTTGAAACTAAAGCAAAGCAGAGCAAAGGCCAGGGAAGGTGGGGGTGGCAAAGCAGGAGATGAAAGCCTGGAAGCTTTCTGTAAATGCCATCACAGCCCAAGGAAGCTCCCGCTCATGGTTGTTCCCATCATCACAATAAGGGGGTTTAAAACCCGAAGCGAGGATTTGTCAGACTTACCTGGCAGGATCTGAGATCTTGGGTGCTGGAAGCTCAGGTTTTGAGGCCACTGCAGTTGGGAGTGATGACAGGGAGTCCAGAATGCTTGACAGGGACCAAATCTCACAGGGGGCCAGGGACTCTTCCACATGATAAGGCTCACTTCACCTTTCACTTGTGTTTTCTGGTGGAAGAGACTGTATCACTTCTTCCCACATCATTCGCCACAATCAATTTCAACTGCTCCTCACCCAAACCTCTGCCAAGAAGAAACTTCTTTAGAATCACTGGGTGAAAAATTAGGCTCAGTTGTTAGTCTGAAGGCTGGCAAATTTCACCGTCTCCCCACAGACAATACATCAAACACAACTGCAAATGGGCTTCAAACACAGGCATAATGAATTGGCCCATTCTTAGGACTTGGAGCTGAGCTTGCAGCTCAAATGGAGTTTTACGTGCGTTTTCCTCTACCACATTTGGAGCATTTTCTTATAAGCCTCCATGGAGCTTCCAAAAGTCTTAGGGCATCAAAATCTTCTGGACTTGTAGGTTTATTGTATGGCCCAGCAATTCCACTGTTAGGTATTTACCCCAGACCTGAAAATCATGGTACCATTCTTCATAATAGCCTAAAACAGGAAACCCCACAAATACCCATCAACTGGGTAATGGATAAACAAAATGTGGCATATCTATACAATGGAATGCTACTCAGAAATAAGAAGGAACAGCTACTGATGCATGCATGACATGGATGAACCTAAAAATAATTATGAAACGTTGCGGAAAAAGCCAGACAGAAAAGAGTACATAATGTATGATGCCATTTATATGAAATTTCTGGAAAAGGCAAAATTAGAGAGTGCAGAAGCTGATCGGTGGTGGTTTGGGACTGGAGCTAGGAGCAGGACTGAGAGCAAATGGGCC
Organism: Meles meles; assembly: GCF_922984935.1. Classification (NCBI taxonomy): domain Eukaryota; kingdom Metazoa; phylum Chordata; class Mammalia; order Carnivora; family Mustelidae; genus Meles; species Meles meles. The sequence goes on along the minus strand of NC_060086.1, from coordinate 28,945,519 downwards.
AGAAGAGTGAGGGATAGATCTAAAACCGGGTGTTGGTGATGGTTTCCTCACTGTGGAAATTCACTGCAATATACTGACCTGTACACTTGCAATGGCTACTTTTCATGATATGTAAATTATGTCTCAGTAAAGAGACATGACAACTAAAAGCCAAAATCCTCTGGGCTTCCTTTCTTCATTCCTTGCTTGGTTCTTCTGTCTCCCTGGCTCTCCATTCCTCTCCAGACATTTGCTAAACCTCAGAAATGTTCCTGGCCCTGTTGTGGGCACTGCAGTCATTCATTTGCCTAGTCACTCAGCAAATATTTATTGAGCATCTACTATGTGCCAGGCACTGGCTTGGCGATTGGGGAGACAGTGGTAAATAAAATGAAGTTATTGTCTTAATGAGAAGAACTATTGTCTTAATGGAGCATTTCAGTGGGACAGATAGACACATACAAATATCATGCCAGAAGCCCTGAGTGTTTTGGACAGAGAAGGACCTGAGAGGATTGTAACAGTCATTCTGGATAAAAGTCAGGGCCTGAATAGAGCAAGGGAGAGAGCCCTGCTGCTGCCCGGGGCGGGGGTGGGGGGGGTGGGGGCGGGGGTGGGGGTGGGGACAGACTGAGGAATGAGGTGGGGACTCTCTCCCTATGCCTGAAGAACGAGGAACCAGGAAGGGCAGGGAGGCCAGTGTGGATGGAGAAGGGGGAGCACCATGAAGAAGGAGGCAGGACCAGATGGTGTGGGCCTCTTTTGCCATAGTAAGGACTTTGGGTTTTATTTTAAGAATAGGAAACCTTTATTTTAAGAATAAAAATAAGAATAGAAACTTCTGGATGGTTCAGAGCAGGATATGACCGCATCTGACTTCTATCTTAAAGGGGACTCCAAAATTCCGAGTGCCGTAAGGCATGGACTGAAGAGATAGGAAGCAGTACACAGAGGCCATTAGGAGGCTGACGGCAGATGGGAGAGGACGGTGGCTCGCATTCAGCTGGTCAGGTTGAGATGTGCTCAGAAATGAGATCTGTTTTGAAGGTAGGCCTGACAGGATTAGAAACTGGAGAGCTTGGGGACTAAAAAGAGCTAATAATGTAGCAGGGAAAACAGTTGTAAAGGTGATCACATTTACTCTGCTAAACAGATCTTTTAATCCTCACTCTGAGGCAGATGTTACCATCACCACCATTTTACAAATGGGAAAAGTGACGTCCCCAAGAGTTGAGGCCATCTGCCCAAGGTCAAGCTTCTAGTAAGTGGTAGAGTTGGGCTTTGAACCCAGGCAACCCAGTACAGACCCCACTGCCTTAACTACTCTGCCATACTAACTCTGTGCACCGAGGGTTAAAGTAGAACCAAGTATGGGCCAAGTGTGTGGATGCAGGTTTGGACGGAGAAGGCAGACAGGGGTTCCTGGTGGGGGAGAACTTGGGCCGTGACCTGAGAAGAGAGTAGGAGTTCTCCAGAGGACAAGGTGCAGACGCTGTTCCAGGCAGTGGAGGACAATGTGCAAAGTTACTAGGGCATGATTCAGTTTGGCATGAACCTAAAATGGCCTATGAGTCCAGGTTGGAGCATAGGAGACTGGGGACATGAATTTGGATATGTAGGCAGAGGGCAGATCCTCAAGGGCCTCCTGTGTCTGGCCAAGGAGTTTGGAATGTCTGGACAGCCAGTGTTCTCCTAAATAGTGCGTGGCCCAGGTGCTAAGCAGAATTAATGGTTACAGGTGATATACAGGGAAGCACTTTGACTTAGATGGTTGTGAATTTCTTATCTATTCATATTAATGTGCATTAGAAAAATATATGATTAGCTCATCAAATCTGTGCTATCATAGATATTGCTTAGGATGGGAGAAAAGTTTTTGGAAGTAGTTGATTGAAAGGAAGATGCTATGTCATTAATAGTATAATTGGAAGGTCATTCATGCTATATTGTTTGCAGTATCAAAAGATTAGGAACCACGTAATTGCTCATCAGTTGACGACTGGAGGAAGAATGGGACAAGCGAACACAAATGAGGAAACTTTTTATATTCTGATGTAAAACAAGTTCTGAAGTGTATTGTTGAGTCATATAAGCAGTTAGAAGACCATTATGTCCTATATGCTTTATTTTTGTTTACAAAGAGTATATGTGTGTACATGGGTGTGTATGTTTGTGTGTATGTGTGTATGGGTCTGTTTGCTTATAAATTAGTTGATATCCTCTGGAAAGACACACAACAAACTGATACCGGTTTAGTTTGCTCAGTCTGTTGTAAAATACCATAGACAAGGTGGCTTATAAGCAACAGAAATTTATTTCTCACAGTTCTGGAGGCTGGGAAGTCTCAGATCAAGGTACTAGCATGGTTATGTCCTGGTAAAGGCCCTCTTCGTGGTTCACAGCTCGAGCCTTCTCATTGTGTCCTCACATGGTGGAAGGGGCTTGGGATGTCACGGGAACCTTCTTTTATCAAGGCCCCAATGCCATTCATGGAGGTTCCATCCTCATGACCTCACCCCACCTTCTAACACCATCACATGAGGGCTAGGATTCCAACATGTTGGGGGGGGCACAAACATTCACACCAGAGCAATGGTGGTTGTCTCTGGGAAGGGGACCTGAGTGAAAGGGGAGGATAAAAGAGGTTTTGCTATGTACCCTTTTTATAAATTTTGCATTTTGAACCATGTAAGTGCATTCAAAACGAAGTTCAGTTACTTAATATTAATGCACACAGGCCTATATATAGTGAAGATCATTGTGGCAAAATATGCAAGTCAGGTGTCTGAGACAGTGGAGACAGTGGAGGTGTGGAGACAGTGGCGAATCACAGAAGGGCTGAGCAGGTGAGGAGAGTTTCATAATGGGTTTTATTGAGTTCATCAGTTGTGTGCAATGCTTGGCTTTGTTTCTTCCCTTCCACCCCTTTTCACATCTATGTTCTCATCTTGTTTTCTTAAGAATCCTATGCTCTGGGGCACCTCTGCAAAAGTAAGCACTATTAATCAGAATATGTGTCTATGACACAGACCTGAACCAGCTCCATTGTGTCCACGTGGTCTGAGCCCCTGGCTGCAATGACCCTGAACACTTCAGTGCCACACCTGGTCCAGCTTCTTCCTTCCTGGATGAGCCCAACCAAGTTATTTCCTTCCATCTCTTGAGCCTCAGTTTCTTCTCTGTAGAGTTGAGATGACAGTACTACCTCTGTCCCAGAAATATTGTGAGAAAAAAAGTATGGTGACTCATGCAAAGGGTTTAGTACAGTTCAAGGAAGACATTAAGAATGTAACATTCCTCAGCTCTTGTGGGCTTGTGGCTTGTCAGAAAATGTCCTCTGAATCAAGCAACATTCAAACACTTACCATAGGTGCTCTGGGGTGTGTAAAGGAGCCTTTATCCGTGTAGATTTTAACATCCTCCTGAAAACAAAACATGAAACATGCAAAAAAAAAATGGCAATGCTGCGTACCATTAGTAGAACTTACAAAGTTATTTCGGGAGCTGTACAGACAACAATCAGATCACAAAGTGCCTACATTTCCCCTCTCATAACTTCTTTGGTCTTTCTAAGGTCTCAAGGAGAATGTCTCAGGTAGTGCTGATTTGCCTTGAACACCCTTCTAACATTTGCAAATCTCCTCCCTTCATCGCAAAGGGAGAATTATCCCTTTATACCTTATCTCTTTATACCTTTTTCACTGGCGTATTTATGACATTATTTATTTATGATTTTCTTATAATGGTATTAGGTAAAAGATTAAGTCAACTCTAGTGTTGGTATTACTTGGGTATAGAAAACATCATCATGAAGGTGGGATGGGAATGGCAGAAAGTAAGAGTGAGTCATGAATCCAGAGGTTCTGGAAGAATGAGATGTGTAAATTCAGAGGAGGGTTAGAGTGGCCAGAGGAGGTCAGCAAACATTTCCTGGAGGGAAATGAGCATGATCTATCTAGGGGTGAAAGAAGAAGGGAAAAATTCCAGGGAGGGAAGCCAGAGATATGGCATGCTCTCTCCAGACCTCCTGGGAACAGGCTTCCCACACCCACTCCCCGTCTGGGTTCCAGTGCCTGTCCTCATCCTTTCCTGACGTTTCTCCAGGTCTGGTCTGCTCTTGTATCTCTCCCTCTCTCTCTCTTTGCCTTCCTTCCTCCCCTTCAGAATGCTTATCACAGTCTGTAATTATGTATTTACTTGTATGCTAATTGGATTACTGCTGGAGCCTGCTCTCCAACCCCTATTACACTATAAACTTTTCTAGTGAAACTCTGCCTATTTCTATGACTGGTACATCCCTGGTGTCCACTGTGGAGTGTTTGGCACAAGGTAGGGACTCAGTCATTTATCTAATCAATCAATCCATTAATTCATTCATTAATGTTGTGTTTTCTACCAAAGGGCAAGGAAAGGAGAACTGGTCCCCAGGGGTCTGAGGCTGTTGTCTAAAGCTCCCAAATGCGAGTATGAAATGTCTTTGAAGCTTTCCTTTTATCTAATAAGTGTACAAGCAGGTGGTATTCTGTGGCACCATAAATCTGTTTGCTTTAATCTAACAGTCATGTTTTCAGTTACTCATTGATGAAATAATTTAACTTTTTCCCCTAAAACATGTTCTGGCAAATTGACTTTCCGGGAAGACACGCCCTCTTCATTCTGTGGCTTCAGCCACCCCCATTGCATGCCCTGTTTTGAGAAGCATGTCTTCAGAGGCCTTTTAAATTTTTTAGCAGATTTCGTAGCTGTGGTGCCAGCTCGTCCAGGGACAAAGCTGACGATGCCTCTGGATTCTTTGGGTCTTTTCTCCCATCCCTCTTTGAGTTTTACCCACACTTTCTCCTGCTCTTACCCGGTTCTTTCATCTTATTCCTTTGATGCACAACCTGAAAAGTGTAAGCTCTTTGGCTTGAATCCTTTAGCCCAGAGGTCCTCAAACTTGAATGTACATCAGAATCACCAGGGGAAGGAGCGGCGGGGGGGGGGGGGGGGGGGGGTGTAAAACAGATCACTCAGGTTTCTGAATCAGTCCGTCCCTGTGAGGCCTGAGAATTTGCATTCCTAACAAGTTCCCAGGTGATGCCCATGTTGCTGGTTCAGAGAATACATCTGAGGACCGGTGTTGCCATTTGGACCCTGTTTGCTCATCCAAAGCATCTGGGGGCTTAAAAGAACCCAGATATGCAGACTTCCTCCCAGACCAACTGAATCAGAATCTCTGGAGGGGAGGCTGAGTCACTCATGTGTTTAAAGTTGCCTTGGAAATTCTAATGCCCTAAAGCCCAGAGAGGTTGTGATTTGTCCAAGGTCACACAGCACTATAAGGCAGAGGGAAGACTAGAGCCTAGGACTGCAGGCTTTTAGAACAATGTCTTCCCCATCATGCAACTGAAATTGCTATCCTCTTTTATACATATATTAGCGCATCTAACCTTACTTTATAGATAGGGAACTGAAGCTCAGAGAGGGGAAGTCCCCTGCCTGAGTGGGTGCCAGTACCATCTACCTTCAAGTGCTGCCCTGAGGGGAGTATGGGAAAGGACTCGGCTTTGAAAGCAGAAACACCTGAACTTGCATTCTAGCTCCATCACTTGGTGGGACTTGGTGACCAGCTGAACTTGAGTAAGTATAAACCTTTCTGTAAGCCTGAGCCCCTCATCTGTAAAATGGGACTGATGGCGTCTCACCTCACGGAAAGGAAATGCCCTGCTCCTACATGGCCCCATGTCCCTCCCTGTCACCTTACACACTGGCTTCCTTGCAGCTCCAGTAGTGTGTCCTCTGATGGCCCCTCAGGGACCATTCCAGCACCTCTCTCTCCCAACCTGGGGATTCTAGAAGAAATCTCCCTCAGCCACTTTACACGTCCGAAGTTAGAAGACAACTGTTCCAAGCTAACATGGGCATATCACCTCATTTAATCCCTACAGCTGCACTCCAGGGTAGACATCCCCTACCCCATTTTCAGAATGAGACACTGATACTTGGGGGTTGTCCTCCTCACAAGGGGCTGAACCAGGAGCAGCAACCAGGATTATCTCACTGCAGAGACCTTGCTCTGAAAGGCAAAATGACCACCGTATGCCAGCAGATCTGCTCACTTTCAAAGTAAGAGCGAAACTCACTCCTTTGAAAAAAATGTATTCATTTTCCAAACTAAAGTAGACAGCAGGAGGCTGGCATCCCCAGCGCTGTTAGTGAGCAGAACTTGCTGCCTTCTCCTCAGTGCCAACCCTCTCCCAACCCCCAACCCCATCCTGCAGGGCCAGCTCACACCCACAGCTTCCTGGACACCGGCAGCTCCAGTCTGGATGCTGGGGGAACTGCTGCCAGGCTTTTGGCAGCTTGGAATTTCTTGAAATCTCTTGGCTTCAGGGGACACCTGTGCGGTTCATGCTGCCCTCCTGGAAAGCCCCACTCTGTCAGCTTCCTGCCATGTTCTGAAATGCTTCCCCCTCTCCCTACTCATGCACTACCATGAGGCCAGACTCTTGAGGGCAAGTGGAGATGACAGAGTGGGGCTTCTCTGGCTCATCCCGGTGGGACCTCTGGCCAAATCCTGGGATCTTTAGACTAGAGAAAGGAGAAGCTCATTGTTTTACAAGGAGGATTTCTTGTTCACCATTCCTTCTTCTTCTCTTTCTCTTTCTCCTTCTTCCTCTCTCTCCTTATTCCTTTTCTTCTCCCTGAGCTGAAATCAGTGACAAACTGCTCATCCCTGATGGATCTCCTGAAACTTGGACTCACTGGTAGAAATCCTCCTTCTGGAAGCCCCTCAGGGGATATGGGTAAATTGATCTTCACTCTCTCACAAACCCGCTCCCCACTGCCTCTCTTGCCAAAGCCTGACATCTTTATGCCGAGACAGTCCCCAAGCCTGGCCCTCCTTGGACAGGAAACTCAGCTCAAGAAATATCCTTCCACTGAGAATTTTGGAGTCAGAGAGACCTGAATTCGCATCCCAGACTGTTCCCTAATCTTTGGTGTGACCTTGGAAATACACTTAACCTCTCTGAGACTGTTTCTTCAACTGACAAATGGGAATATTAGGCCCACCAGAGTTGTTGAGATCAAACAGGATAGTAAAGGGCCTGGCACCTAATAGGTGCTCAGAGTTTGTTCCTACTGTCACCAAGCTCAGGAAGCCCTCTTTTCTATTGGGGCTGATGGGCAGAGTCAGTCAGGTATGATTGATGATAATTTAAAATATCTACATAATTGATTGCTACTTTTTAAACATCCTTTCATTTCTATAATCTCATTTAATGCCTGCAGTAGCAGTACCTACCCCGATATTAATATTTCTCCAAACCCTATACTTCAGAGGAGGAAACTAAGTCTCAGAGAGTTGTGTCACTTGCCAGCATCGGTAAGTCAGTCAGTGGTGGGTTCAGCATTCCACTCAAGGTGTGAGAGCTCCAGAGCCTCTGGCCTGTCCCCTGGTAATATGCCAACACATTTTCCTGTCCTGTGATATTTGCTTCTTTACAAGAAGCTCAAAAAAAGTGGACCCTCTAGTGGCCTTTCAGATCTCCTTAACTGGTCAGTGGGGAGACCAGCACTGAGTCAGGAAAGCATTCCATGGGGATTCTACAGTCCTATCAGGAGGGTGACCTGGCCTCATAAAGCTAACAGGAAAAAAAAAGTTGTAGCTTTTAGAGCTGGAAGGAACCTCACAGAAAATCTATTCCCCGCTGGCACTTTCACATGATGAAGTGGGGGCTTGGAAAGGAATTTGAACCCATGCCTTCTGATCCCCTCTATAGGTCTCGCTGTATGACTTGAGGGAAAAGGTGACACTTGGCTTCTGTATCCTTGAGCCTCAGTGATAGCAGCCAGGAGGTTCTTCCAGCTCTCAGGGGAACCCTGTCCTCCCTCCTCGCCCCATCTTCAAAGGAGCTGAGAGGGAGGCAGAAGGATCCCTTCCTATCCCCCATCAAGGCCAGTCTCTCGTATTAGTTAGGGGCTCTAGGCACCCGTGTCATGGCTCCAGGAAGCTCATGATTATCTCAGGAGGGATGATCTCCTGCCCTTCCCCCACACACTCCCTCACATGCTCCCCACTTCAGGGGGGAACAAGGGGGAGGGAGATGGCAGTGACTGAGAGCTCCAACCAATGCCAAGCATCGATCTGGCTCTGGACGTTGTCATGGCAACAGCTCTTCCACTCAGGGAAAGATCAGCTCACCACCATGAGGAGACCTTCTTAGCCCCCTCCCTTTCCCAGGCCACCCTCCTGTCTCATCAGCCCCCTTGCTCCCTGCCCCCAACCGTACTAGTCACCTTTCTGTCTGCTCTGGACTGTCATCCTATGCTGCCACCACTCCCTCCCCTCCCATCATCCTCTACCACTCTTCCTCCTCCCCTCCCCATCTCTCCTTTCCCTGCACTCTGCCCACCAGCCATCACACCTGCAGGCTTTAGGGCCATCTCTCACCTGGGCACACATAGAGATGCAGGGAATGGGAAAGGATGGACTCTCCCTCTGAGCCTGGATGCTTGAAGCAGTCTCTTCCTTCCAGCAGGCTGTTCTCCCCAACTGCTCCCCAGTAGGCACTTCTCCAGGGAAGCAGGCAAGGTCACTAAACAACTCTGTCTGCCTGAGAGAACCTGGAGAGAAAAAAGCCCAGACTTACTGTCGGACCATCCTGGGTTCTAGTTCCTGCTCTGCCACTTACCAGCTTTGCAACCGGGAGACTCAGTTTCCTCAGCTAAAAAAGAAAATAACAGCATGGTAACAGTAGCCACCTCGACAGGTTGTTGGGAGGATAAAATGAGATGCCAGTAGCAGCTCACATTTACTGAGCCCTGGCTACCTACCAGGCACTGTGCTAGGCACTGTATATGTGTCACTCAGTCCTGTGAAAGCCACATTTCCTGTCCCCACTTACAAATGAAGAGCTAAAGCTTAGCTAAAGCTTAGAAAGATCGTGTAACTCACCAAAAGTCACCAGCCTGGGAGTCCTGTGAGCAGTCTTTGGTCCCAGTGAGACTAAAACCAGGGTTCTTCAATTCAGACTCTATCCTTTCTTGCATCCAGTATTAGGAAAGTGGCAAGCGGATTGCCTGGCACACAGTAGGTAGTGGATATCTATCACATCCTACCCTTACAGTTAATTAATTAAATCATTTGTTATGTGCCTAACATGTCCGGGATTTAGAAGTGATAAATTACACACAGTCTTTGTCCTTGAAAGGCTTAAGAGGCTGTAGCAGGAGACAGTCATGCAGATACCAGCAGTGTGGTAATATGGGTTGGAGCCTAGCCTCTGAAGCCACTAAGTCTGAGTACAAGTATCACCTGCCAGCAAAATGGTCTTAGGCACATCACTTTTACCTTTCGGGATCCTTCTCTCCTCATCTATACAGTGGGGCTTTGACTGGAACCTACCTTACAGAGCTGTTGTGAAGATCAAAAAAGAAAATGTACACACACAACCCAGCATAATGCCCAGGACAGATTAAATCCTCCATGAAAGGGCAAAATCAGTATTTTTATTAGCAGCTCAGTTACACTAGAACCAGGAGGGGGAAGGGTCAGCACTCTTTGGAGGAATCAGGAAAGACTACATGAAGGTGGTGAGGCTCTTGCAGAATCTCGGAGGACTGGCTCTTTGCCAGGCAGTCCAGGAGGGGCAGGTCATCTAAGGCAAAGGATTCATCTGGAGCGAAGGTGGGAGGCAGACTAGAGCATGTGTGTGAGGAAGGATGCACAGTGTGAATAGCAACAGCAGTGTTTCTGGAGTATTTACTCTGTGCCTGGCATCACTTTAGGTTAGTGGTTCTCCCTCCAGGCTGCACATTAAAAAAAAAAAAAAAAAAAACAACCAAAACACCTGCAGAGGTTTGTATTTGATCTGTTTTAATATGAATGCTGGGCCCTATCCCTAGAGATTCTTATTTAATTGGTCTGGGGTGACCCAGCCATCAGCTCCTTCGGTGATGCAGATATGAATCCTGGATTGCAAAGCTCTGGTCTGTGTGTTTTAGAAGTATTAACTCATCTAATTTCCATGACAACTCTATGAAGTTAGTACCAAGGCTCAGAGAGATTAAATAACTTGTTTTAAGTAAAGTTGAGTTAGGGCAGATCTGACTCCAGGACCCTCTTCACCACTATGCTGAGGATGGAGAAGAGGGTGTTAAGGGGAAAATCAGAGCTAGCAAGATGGGGAGGATGGGGTGGGTGTGTAATTGGTGCCATTTGGGCATCCACTCTGATTGTCAGCTTTGCGACCCCATCTCCTGTGGCACCAGGCATGGATGCCATCGTCCTACAAATATCTCTAGCCTGTGCTGCTCGGGATCAGGACTTGAGCTGCCTTGTCCCTAGCCCCAGTCTTCACTGAGATGGGCACTCAAGTTTGAACATATGTGTGAACACCATAGAAGGGATCTTATGAAAATGCAGATTCTGGGATGCACTTCCAACAAACTCCTAGTAGCTTCCAGTAGCTACTCTGCTGATCTGAGTAGGAAGTGAATAAAAATACAAGTATAATGTGTTTTTTTCTATCTGTGGGAGCCCATGTGTGCTTGAACTTGGAAAGAGTCCCCTTCTTTTTGCCCCGTGTGTGACTTCCGCACCTTGGCATCCCGTAGAAACCTCCCCATGCTTCAGAAATGACCTGCCTTATTTGTTGCTCCCCTAAGTGACACTACCGTATGGTTCTCAAACTTAAGCATGCAGTAGAATCATTTTGAAGGCTTGTGAACATGCAGACTTTTGGGGCTCATTCCACAGTTTCTGAGTCAGCAGGTCTGGGCAGGGCCCGAGAATTTGTGTTTTTAACAAGTTCTCTGGTGATGCTGCTGTTGCTGGTCTGGAGACCACAGTCTGAGAAGGGTTTCATCACAGCACTGTCACCAGGACAGCGTTTCCTTCACCATGCCTAGTGTGGTTAGCTGCAGTGGCTTGCTTGTTCTCCCAATGAAAGGGGTAGTTGGTATGGAGTCAGGATCCCCAGCTTCAAATCCTGGATGTGCTGGCTGCTTATGATGAAAAACCCAAGTAACAATGACTTCTACAAGATAGGAGTTTGTTTTGGTTTCATGTGACATAAAATGCAGAGGTAGGTAATCCAGGGCTAATATGGTAGGTCCTGGATGTCATCAATATTCCAGACTCCTAACTACCTCATGAACACAAAATATCCCCCTCGGCTCTGGCCTTCATGCTTGTGTTCCAGAAGAAGAAAGGGGGAAAAAGCCAAGGGTATGCCTAGGTAAAATCTTCTTTTAAGAAGATTCTCTAGGGGTGCCTGGGTGGCTCAGTTGGTTTAGCGACTGCCTTCAACTCAGGTCATGATCCTTGAGTCCCTGGATGGAGTCCAACATTGGGCTCCCTGCCCGGCAGGGAGTCTGCTTCTCTTGCTGACCTCTCTCTTCTCATTCTCTCTCTCTCTCTAATAAATAAATAAATAAGAAAAATATTAAAAGAAGAAGAAGAAGAAGAAGGAGAAGGAGAAAGGAGAAGATTCTCTAGAAGCCATACCTAACAACTTCTACTTACATTTCATTGGCCAGAACCCGGTCACATGACCATCCCTCCCTAAAAGGGAAACCGGGAAATAAAGTTTTGTTTCTGTCTTTTAAAAAACTGTGTTAATCATCATCACCAACAAAATCTGGGTTCTCCTTGTAAAGACAAAGAAGAAAATGTCTGTTGTGCAGATAACTAGCAGTCCCTAACACAGTTATCCTGAGGAAGTGATTTCCACTCTTGGGCTCCATCTCTGCAGATATAAAACAAGGTTGGACTTAATGATCAAAGAGATCCAGCTCATCTCCAAGGTTGTCAGATCTCATGACTCTATACCAAAACTTATTAGCGTTGTTCAGGGAAAGTGAAAGAGGCCTGGGTATTACTCTCATGTAGTACTCCAGGTATCCTACTTTGGGAAGTGTCAGAATCTATCTCAACCTGTCCATCCATTCATGCAGACACCTATTACAAATATTTTTGAGTACCTGCTACCTGCTAAGTACTGAGGATACAGCTGTGAATAAGACAGCTCTTCTTGCCCTCTTAGAGCTTACAGTCTGGCTAGAAGACAGACATTAACAAATAATGCTACAAATGTGCAGTAAAGTGCTCTAATGAAAGGGGCTTACTACATGAGTGCTCTAAGGAAGATGGGAGGGCATAATTTAGATGGGGGAGGCAGCGAAAAATCTCCCTAAGACTTTATTTTGAAGCTGAGACCGGAAGGAGAAGGCGTCAGTTATGCAAAAAGACAGAGGAAGTGCATTCCAGACACAGAGAACAGCAAGTTCAGACACAGGCCCTAGGGCAGGAAAGAACTGGGCTCATTCTAGGAAATGAAAGATAGCCAGGGTGTCCAAATGTCATCAGTGAGGAGGAGGCTGACATGGAATGAGGATGGAGTGGTCAGTAGATACCACCATTGCAGCCCCACGTAGGCTCTGGGAAGGAATTTGGATTTTATTCTGAGGACAGTGGGATGTTATTGGTGTGTGTTAGGCAGAGGTGGGACAAGGCTGATAGAATCAAATCTGCATCATTACAGAACCTCTAGATGTTGTATGAATAAAATATTTGTGGGGGCAGAGTGGAGGTGAAGGGTCCTTGAGAAGGCTATTGCATCTGTCTGAATAGGAGCTGAGCGGGGCTGGGATGGGGGTGGTAATTGGTAAACTGGTCTCACTGAGAGTTAACTGATATATTTACCTAGCCACCCACTCATCCATCCATGCATCAGTCCACTTACCCCTCCGCCCACCTGCCCCCCCGCCCATCCGCCCGCCCATCCGTCCATCTATCTGTCCATCCATCCATCTATCCATCCCATCCATCCATCCATGCAGTTACCCATCCATTCATCCATCGACCTGCCCACCCACCTACCCATTCAAGGAACATTTATAAAGTGTCTTGAAGTGCCAGTTTCTACACTAGATGTATTGGGTGAGTAAGATGGTTTATTCCCTCTAGGAGTTCACAAGTTAGAAGGGTAGAGACACACAAACAAATCATCACAGTTCAGCACAGACCATAATAGCAATGAGTTCCAAGAGGTGTGGAAAGAGACTCTTACCAGTGGTGATCTGTTTGCCTAGTGCCAGTGGAAGGTGAAAAGCCACAGTGTGATTCACAGCTCTGGTTGTCAAGGGTGAGGACTTTTCTGGGCTACAGTGAAATAAACACATTTGAGGGCAATACCAAGACAAGGGGAAGTTGACAGCCTTGGAATTTAGCTTGGGAATAGACAGAAATCCCAGGGGATACTAGGAAGTAGACACATCCAGAACAGATGGAGCTTTCCTATGAATTTATCCTGTAGGGTTTTTATGCAGGAGTTTGAGGTCTCCTTGTTGACAGCCCATTGGTGATTTATTGGCTGGACTCCATTGGCTGCCAGTGAGAGCAGGACTGGCTATCTCTGCTTTAGGCATCACACAAGCCCTTCAAACTAGGATGCCAAGGCTCTGGGAGCAGGAAAACCATGGGGTCAAAAACAGATGGGTTCAGATAGGCGGTATAGTATAATGGTCAAGGATGCATGTTCTGTAACCCCACTGCCTGATTTCAAATCCTGCCTCTATTGTCTGCTAGCCATGTGACCTGGCAAATCATTTAATGTCTGTGTGACTTAGTTTCTCATCTTATGGGAGAATGCGATCGTATCTCCCTTGTGAGGGTTCAAGGACTTAATATCGCTGCAGTACTTAGATCAGTCCCTACAACACGATACACACTGTACATGTTTGTTAATAAGATCTGCCCTTAGTTCTTTCATTCAGCTCTGTAGACAGACTTCCAGGGTGAGACCATGTGCTCCCTGGCTTCCAAGAGACTGGGACCTGGGAATTGCCTCCCAGGTATAACCTTGGAATGTGCTGGTATCAGGTATTGTATTGGGTCGGCTAGAAATCTGTATTTTTCTCCCATTGAACCAAAGCTCCTTGGAATGTTTGCCCTAATGACTTACTTTCTGTTCCTGGTACATTGTCACTCATTCCTGAGACTGTCCCTTTGCCTGCCCCTTGCTGCAGTAGGTAGAAAGTATATGGCCGTGGAAAAAGCTTGAGTTCGAGAGTCATACTTGTTTCGAGCTGCTCCGCTCTGTAGGTAGTTTAACCTCTCTGATCCCAGTTGTTTTAACTTTAAAGTGGTAAATAGCACTGAGCTTGAGAAGGCCTGGAATAAAGTAGTTGAGGCCAAGTTCAGTAACTGGCACATAGTGGAGCAGAGAAACTTGAAGGGATAGAAGCCATGAGGGTCAGAAAGGCATACAGCAGTGGTTGAGTGTGAACTTTTGAGACCTCCTGTACTCAAATCTTCCAGTTTCCTCTGCTTTCAGTTATGTTCCATTTGGGTCTAGACCATGTGCTCAAAGTCATGACTCCATAGGTGGGACAATGCCAGTGTGTTCTCTTTTGACCATTGGTCCCGGACCTCAGAGCATTTTATCAGGCTCTTCTAACAAATGAAGGGTTGTCATCCTCGATCTTGGGCCAAGCAGGTCCAGCTGGTACATTCTGCTACAAAGTCTACCCAACAAAGTGGCCTGTTCTTAGAAAAACGTGAAGTGAATTAATGCTTGTAATTGGGGTGGTTTAGTCGGTGGTTTAGTCGGTGAAACGTCTGCCTTTAGCTCAGGTCATGATCTCAGGTTCCTGGGATCAAGCCCTGCATTGGGCTCCCTGCTCAGCAGGAAGTCTGCTTCTCCCTCTCCCTCTGCCTACTGCTCTCCCTGCTTGTGTTTTTTTTCTATCTCTCTGACAAATAAATAAATAAAATCTTAAAAAAAAAGAAGAATAAATACAAGGTATATGTTGTAGAAAGAACAGCATCAGAATTTGGGGATTACTGGGAATCAAGAAGAGGGATGATAGCCAATTCAAGGTTTATAGTTAATAATTTTAGCCAGTTTCTAAGTTCCAGGCCGTAGGTAACCCTGGGTTCTAATCCCTGCTCTACGTCTTTCTAGCTATGTGATCTTGGACACGTTTCTTGAACTTGTCTGTATTTCCCTTGTCTGTAAATGAGCTCCATTGGTAATAGTAACTACCTCATAAGATTGGGATGAGGAGCTAATTTGTTTGCCTTTGTTAGAACTCCTAGCCCAGTGCCTTGAACTTAGTAGAAACTCAATAAATGCTATGTCCTTTCAAATGGCCACATGTACAATCTGCAGACTTATCCATTGACAGTGGCAGATGATGAACATCTTTATTTAATTAAGTCCCAGATTCTCATCCTTGCCCCAGGCACATAAACATAACATATTATTATAACCCCTAGAAGTTTCTAAGTTTTTGCTTGGCTTGGCTTGGCTGGGTTGGGGCTGGGGTTGTAGAGGAGGAGCCAATCCACCAGTGGTTATGAGAGTCTTATGCAGACAGACCTGCATGGTAAAACATTTCCCAATTCAGTTACCAGCTAAGCAGTGAGGGCAGCTGTGTTTAGACAAGTCTTAGTTCGAACATATTCCCTGCCTTCCACTGTGTTCCCTTTTCAGAGGCTCCCCACCAATTGCCTGACTCTTCTTCCCGGAAATGAGTTTTATAAAATGGCCTTTGAGAGTCAGGCAAACCTGAATTTGAATATTGTCCCTGGCACCTACTGTCACATCTTTTTGACTCTGAGATGACTTTGGTTATAAAATAGACCATTTTTTTTTATGTATCATCAAGAATAAAAGAAAGCTATGACATGCCATCAATAATAAAACATGTAACTACCTCAGGTTTCAGTAAGTGTGAAAAAAATGTGCTTTTTAGAGTCATTTTCCCTTTCTAAGGAATAAGTGAGGAAACTAACGTTTAGTAAGCACCTACCATATGTGAGCCCCTTTAGTCATTTGCAATTTCATTTCATCTTCATAGTGTGAAAATTAATAGGGGGAACCTCACTAAAGTGGAGTGGGAAGCTAGAAGAGGGAGCCATACCAGTCAATGTCAGTTACACCAAGAATTATCAGTTAGACTCCAACAGAACAATTCTCAATAGGAAAGAATCATCCGTTGCAAGCCCCAACAAGAGAAGTAGTACATCTCCTGCCAGAAATTGACTGTTCCTGCAGCTCAGCCACTAAGAAACCATCATCACCTTAAATTCCTGCTTTTCTCCAAGGTATTTTCCTTGGAGAAAATAAAGTAATGCTCCATAAAATAATGTTTCCTCTCCTTTGTTTTGTTGGACTTACGGTTTTGCTGTAGTTTCCATGACCAAAATGTTCTGCTATTCCCAAGTAAGCCCATTTTTACTGGTAAAATAACTTATTTTTAAGGTTAACAATAGGAACCCTGTGAGATGGGTATTTTCATAACCATCTCCACTGTACAAAATAAGAAATTGAGGCTCAGAAAAGTTTGGATTTTCCGAAAGATATATAACTTAGGATTGACCAAGCTTGGACTGCTCAGCTGTGCTGCCTTCTCTGTGCTGCTCAGTAGTGAGTTTCTCATCACCTAGGGTAAGCAAATATAGAGTGGATGAACAAATATAGGGTGTTGAAGAGGAGATGACTGGCACGGCCCTCTATATACTTGTAAAGTACATGCAGGAGTCCCTATTTTGCAGAGGGAGAAACAGAGTTTAAGTGACTAATGCAAGTGAGTAGACCATCTGGGACTTGAACCCAGACCTCTCAAGCTCTAGAATCCTTCTTTCACTGAGTTCCGGGTGTCGTAGGAGGAGTGGAGGAGTTGAAGCAGACAATAAGTAAGTAGACAACTAAATAAGCAGAGTTATTGTAAATATAATTGTAAAGAGCTTTTAAATAAAGTGGGTGATACCATAGAGAGGAAATGGGTGGGGAGAGGTCTCTATCAATGGAGTGCTCAAGAAAGGACTCCTGGAAGACAGGGAAGCATTGAATCCTCACACCATCCTGGCTTGAGGATTAAATCTTGTCATGCATGCAATATATCCAGCACCTAATAATTGGTAGCTATTATTAAGAAAAGTAAAATGCTCTCTTAAAGGTCATTGTGGAATCAAAGGAACAGCATGCTTTGTCCCACCTCCAAAATCTAGATCCTTTCTCTCATGGAATGGGAGGAGGAAGACAATTTGAGGAAGTGAGGGGCTTGGCAAATAAGCCTTGGCAGGCTCAAGGCTACAGTACCGGCATACAGCTGTCTCATTCAGTGCTTGGCTACTCCCCTGCAGAGTGGAGCATGCCAAGGGGCTAAGAGTCATCTCTGGGTGACCTTGGGCAAGTCACGTCTTCCGTCTAAGCATCTGTTTGCTCATCTGTAAAATGAAGGTTTAGGTCTTCAAAATGAAGTTCCCTTCTGGCTCTTTCTAATTCTGACCAACACCTCCTTCCTTCTGCAGACACATTCCCACAGTGCCCTCTGTTGGTCATTTAGTAGAGAAGAGGGACGGTACAACCTCAGAAAGACTGGTGCTCACTATTAGAAGCCTGGGGAAATCAGGCCTGCTAAATAATTCTCTCCTATGGGGGATTTAGAAGCTTTGGGGGGCACATAGGGATCAACACATTAGGATAAGAGTCAAGAAATCCGACTTCCCACAATCACAGAATTTTGGAAAGAGAAACATAAAGACTGTCTATTGCAACAGCAGCATTAGCTAACATTTGTTTAGCGCTAACCATTTACCAGGCACGGGCTAGATGTTGCGTGTAAAGTGCTGAGTATAAGAGGTACAGGGCCTGCTTGAAAGAAGCCAGTATCTGCCTTGAGGACCAGAGGAGGAGCGCATGCCCTCAGCTGGGCAGAGATTATGACAGCCTGAGACTTTGCATGTGTGAAGTCCCTGAAGGAGTATTCAAAGAGGCAAAAGACATTAAGTCAATAGAGACTATATACTGGAGGCTAAAGTATCTTGGAATGTTAAAAACATGTCTGGCTGAAGTACAGCCACTTTGGAAAATTGCCTGGCAGCATCTGCTAAAGCTGAATACCACACTTCACCAGAAATGGGGACCTGTGCTCACTGAAAGGCAGACACAAGTAAGCAGCATGCCTCACAATAGCTAAATACTGGGAACAACCCATATGCCTATCAACAATAGAAAGGATCAATAAATTAGGTCATATTCTTCCGATAGACTGATGTCAGCAGGTAGAATCATCAAATTGTAATTAAATACAGCAACATGGGTCAAGTTCACAAAGGTAATATTGAACACAAGAAGTCAGGCTCGACTGATGAATCATCGACCTCTACCTCTAAAGCTAATAATACATTATATGTTAATTAATTGAATTAAAAAATAAAATAAAAAAAGCCAGGCTCAAAAGATATTATATGAGCCCTCTTATATAAAATTCAAAAAAAGACAAAATTACTCCATGGTGCTAGTAGCTGGGAGAATGGTTGCCTTGGGAGGGGGTGTAACTGGAGGGGCAGGAAGAGGGCTTCTTGGGGAGTGGGTACTGTTCTATTTGTAAAAGTGGGTACTGGTTGCATGTGTTCATTTCGTTAAAATCCATCAAGCTGTGTACATGGGATATGTGCATGATGTGTGTATTATGCACCAGTCAGATATAGCAAAAACACTCTGTGGCTGCAAAATGACATCACCTTTTTCATCAGTCACATGACTGTCACCATCAGCAGGAGCAACTTAGCCATGAATATTTTGAGGACAAGGCCCTAAGTGCTGCTTTTCCACCTGAGAAATTGCAACCAGAGAGGAACACTTGACACGGTAACCAGTTCCACTGAGTTCCCAAAGAGCAAAAAAAAAAAAAAAAGACTGACAAAAGGTCTGGCACATCAGGCTCTTCAGAAAGTGCTTGAGGGAGCAAGGGAGGGAGCGTTTGCTCCTGAGCGATCTCTTGAGGGTGGAGCTGCCTCCCTTTCTGGCTTTTTAGAACCAGAGAGGCTCTCTTCTGGGTTCTGAACAGTCTGAGGGTTTTAAGGCTAAGTTTATCAATGAGAATCTGCCTTGAGACAGCCCCAGGCTGGACAAAAGAGGGCCATGCTGAGGCCAGAAGGTTTGATAGTCACAGCCTGTCAATGACAGAGTCATAGACCATTAAGTTAGTGGAGGGGATGTTATTATCTTAATTTACAGATGGCCTGAGGGAAGTTAAGTGGCATTCTTAAACTCACACATCAGAAGTCTGCCTGAAATATGAATGTCTTGATTCCTGGTTCAGGGCACTCTGATCACAAAGGGGTAGGATTAGATCATCTGTAAATCTCCTCTGGGTCTCCTAGGTTCTGTGACTCTTCTGAGTTCCTGCTGAGGGTGAAAGGAGCTTCAGGATGTCTCAGGAAGAGTGGTGTTTTGTTTTTTTGTGTTTTGTTTTTTTGGATCATTTAGCCTAGCCACAGTTAGTGGCACACACATATACACTCACATACACAGACTCCATGCACACACACCCACGAATACACATGCATAGGTCTTGCTATGATTCTGAGGTAGGTTTTTAGTTGTCATTGCAGAGCATCACAGGTCCTACAGGGAGGTTGTGTGGCATAGAAAAAGGAGCACATATTTTAAATTTAAGCAAATCTGAGTTCCAATCGTGAAGTCTGTCACCTCCTCACTGTGCAGCCTTGAGCAAGTTATGTAATGTTCCTTAATCACACCTTCCTCATCTGTAAAATGTGAAACTGAAGTGCTGACTCACCTATATGCACTGAGTAAATGACAGGCATTTGCCATCTATATGATGTTGAAGGGGGGTCTTAAACCCCTTTATGCCTCGGTCTTTTCCTCTGTGAGGTGGGGACGTCACTATCTCAAAGGCTTATTGTGGGGATCAAATTAGGTAATACATGTAAAGTGTTTGGTGTACTGGCTTATACATATTAAGTGCTCATAAAGTATTATTCCATGTGCTGAGGGAGGGGATGGTCCCTTCCACACGCTCCCCGGATTCCTGTTCTGGCAAACACAAAGATTCTAAAAAATGGTCGGTCTCCTCTTGGTCACATCTAGGAGCTAAGAGGGCAAATAAAGAGGGGCAGCTGGGTGGCTCAGTTGGTTAAGCATCTGACTCTTGATTTTGGCTTAGGTCAGATCTCGGGGTGGTGAGATCAAGCCCCGCTTAAGATTCTCTCTCCCTCTGTCCCTCCCCTTCCCCTCTCCTTAAAAACAAAACAAAACAAAACACAACAAAAAAACAAATAAAGAGATGTGAGAAGCAGCTTAATACATTACAGTGGGAAAAACAGTAGGTGATGAGATAATGATGGTAATGCTGCAGGTATCATCTGTATGATACTTCATGCGTTGCAAAGTGACTTCACATCCTTTATCTCCTTTATTTCTCTAGCAACCTACTATTCCCATCGTGAAATATAAGAAATGGGAGTGTTTGCCTGGGTACTTTGGGACCCAGAGCCAAAGGGTTCTGCCTTTAAAACTTTAGCTCTTCTCAATAAATTTGGAACCAGGCTTAGGCATTGAAATGAAATGTGTACAACCAGACCCCTCCTTTTCCCTACAAACACAAATCACCACATAAAGTATTCTATGAAATAAAACTAATTCCTTTCTCAGACAGGGGTTCCCAGCGTCTGGTATCTGAAGATGGAATCCACAACAAAAGCTTTCTATGCTTGGAAGTCCCTCTCTGTGACTTTCTAAGATTTGATTGGTGATTGACTGTGAAGGGGAACAGAATTTGCCACCTCAAAATATGCCTCTTTGGCATAAGGATTATTTTGAGCTAGTTACATTTCTAGAGTTACTAGCTAGCAACTCTAAAAACTGAGTAGAAGTTACCTTTTTCTTTTTTCTTTTTTGTAAGATATTAACACTTATGAGGGAAATCTCCATTTGAATGGGTGTCTCCCTCTCTGTCAAAAAGAGGAGGATGGCTGTAAATCTCCAGAAACTCTTACCAGTCTAGAAGACAGAGTTAAATCTGCATAACAACCTTACCTTTTTTTACTGCCCTTCTTGGTAATTTCCCATAACTGGCTACCCACCCTTAATAACATATTCTTTTGTCTTTAGCTGGAGATGATATTTAAAGTGATGGTTTCCTGGCACCTGGATGGCTCAGTCCGTAGAGCATCCACTCGTGCTTTCAGCTCAGGTCATGATCTCAGGACCCTGCATTGGGCTCTCTGCTCAGCAGGAAATCTGCTTCTCTCTCTTTCTCCCTCCCCCTTTCTCCCTCTCCTCTCCCTCACTCACATCTGCCTGCTCGCACGCTCTCTCTCTCTTTCAAATAAATACATTTTTTTTTAAGTGATGGTTTGAGCCAAATCAGAGAATTACTCAATTTTCTTGGGTATCTCCCATGTATATAGGAAGTATACATGTTATTAAACTTCTGTTTGCTTTTCTCTTGTTAATTTTTTTTTTTAATTGAGGGGAATTGTCTCAGCCAAGAATCTAGAAGTATAGAGGGGAGTTAGATTCCCTCCTCTGCAGCTGTGAAATGCATTAAATTCAGGATTTAGTCTTGTGAAACTGAGTAAAGGAGACCTCATTTTAAATGGAACCGAGAGACCAGAAGGGGGAGCTCTAATGCTCTGCCACTGTCCTCAATTGCAACCCTAACAGGAAGAGCTATATATCTTGCATTCCTAGAGTATAAGGAAAAGCCTATACTTACTGCTCCATCAGGAGGAGGGAAGAATGTCTCCCTGCCCAGCAACAAGCTCGGCCAATAAGAAAAATATATGAGAAACCAACACCGCCCTGAATTCTCACTTTCCTCCTATGGACTTCCTTTCAAAGCAGCCCCTCCGAACTTCCTCCTTTTATTTCCTCTCCTTTGATCTCCTGCAGTGCCTATGGTTTGCCATCACTAGGCCATGTCCCCAATTATAATTCCTCTGCTATTCGTCAATAAGCCCATTTTGCTGGTAAATAACTAGCTGTTTTACTTTTAAGGTCAACAGCCTCCCAAGCTCTTTACAGGTTTTGTATTGCTTTTTTGTTTTTTTTCCCCTGCTGTTAAGTAGTGATTACTCTTGAGTTCTCTCATTTTACTCCCCACCAGTAACCACTCAGTCAGCTCCATTACAGGCCTTCTCAATGAAAAAAAGAAGAAAAAGCACCCAAACTTTCAGTCAATACTCCCCTGAGGCCAAGGAAGATGGGAATTAAAGGGGAAAGGAAAACAGCCCTTTGTAAGATCAGCTGACAATGGAATTGGCTGAAAGTCTTGGAGAGAGCCCAGAAATCTTGTCTCAGATTCCGACTTTGTCCTTTCGTCATGATTATCCAAGTGAGAAAGTCTCCTTTATTTCTGAAATTAAGTGGTTCCCTTCTTTCCTGGCAGTGTGATCATGCTGGAAGTAACGGAATAAAGAAGAAAGGGTGAGGCTATGTCTTCATTTAGTCAGCCGGTAATGTTTGAATATTGCAAAGCCCCTGTCCTCAAGGAACTAACAGTCTAGTCTAGGTGGAGGGTGGAGGGCAGATGTAAAATTAGATCATCTCAGGTGCAGATAGTGCATGTGATAATACGATTCTGTAGAGAAGGTGGTCACAGAGAGGAGTGGGATCAAATCTAGGCCAGGCAGGAGAGTTAGGATAGTGTGACAGGAGAAATGACACTAGAGCTGATTAGGGATGTCATCCCTGGGGGAAAGGGCCTTCCACACGGCAAGAATAGCACATGGGAAGGTAGAGCAGTGTGAAATAGGACCAGTCAGGGAACTGTGGAAATTCAGGGTGGCTGAAACATGACGTATGAAAGGGATAAGTAAGTGTAAGATCTGAAGCTGAAGAGAACAGGCTTGGCTCAGACTATGGAGGATTTTGTCAGCCCTCTAGTAGGCCAACCTCAATGGATAGAAGTTAAAAGCTGCTGGAGGGATATAAAGAGAGAAGTGAGGGGCACCTAGGTGGCTCAGTGGGTTAAAGCCTCTGCCTTCAGCTCAGGTCATGATCCCAGGGTCCTGGGATCCAGCCCCACATCGGCCTCTCTGCTCAGCAGGGAGCCTGCTTCCCCCTCTCTCTGCCGGCCTCTCTGCCTACTTGTGATCTCTGTCAAATAAATAAACAAAATCTTAAAAAAATAAAGAGAGAAGTGAGCTTGCTGCAAATGCTTGCTAGCTTCTGGGCAGAGAATGGATTGGGAGGGGTGAGACTGGAGAATGCCCATCTGGGAAGCTATTATATCAGGTAAGAGAGGACATTAGTTTAGAGATGATCAGGGTATATGGGGTTGAAGAAGAGTGGATGGGTTTAGTAAAGTTTTAGAAAGGAGAATCTACTGTGATGAGGAAGGGAAGCAAAGGGGTGATCTAGACTTTTATAGGAGGAAGAGTTTTGAAGAAGAAGAAAGGGTAAGGAGAGATTATGAAATGACTTAGGTTGGGTGGAACTTACCCTCGGGGGCCCCCATTCCAAATCTCCTTTAAATGACCAACTTTCAGAGGTACCCTTTCTCCCCATCTTCTCATGCCCAGCTGGTGATAGCACATCCTGTAGGATCCTTTATGGGATTAAGAATGAACATCCTACTTCTCTTTTCTGGATCTAAGTTTCTATCTGGAAAGTGAAGGGACTAAACTCCGTGGGACAGATCCTTCCCTCTTCTCCAGAGGAAGAGTGGAGTTCTCCCTTTTCCACATCTTGTAGCAATGTCTGTCTTGATCTCACACTGTTTAGCTTTGGCTGCCTAGAATTTGTATTTCTCCAGTAGCCCTTAAGCTGCTGGAGAGCAGGGCTGCCCTACCCTCCTTCTATCTTCCACCTGCTGCTTCTAGGTGCTCCCCCAGAACAGAGATGCCGGTTTCCCTGAATGTGGATCAGGTCTTTTCTCAGTGTCTCTGTCATCCTTCTAGTCCAGAACTCTCAGACGCTGGGTCCAGAGTCTGTTTTCACTGTGCTCCCTGGTTTGGACTTCTTGTCCCAGTCCCAGCTGAGCAGGACTAGGGGAAGGAGGAGAGGAAAGCTAAAGGGAAATGAGACATGGCCAGAGTCCTGGCCTTGGGGAGTGGGATCCAGGTCCTATGTCTTGTAGATATGCATGCATATGTTTATGTATCTATGAGTGTATGTATGTGTGTATGTGTAGCAAAGAATGTTATTTTTTCTGTACTAAGGTGTATGTGTCTGCATTCAAATGACCATGCATAGATTAGTGAGCATGCTGGCATCTGTGCATCCGTGAATGTCAGTGCCTGTGTGTGTGTGAGGGCCTCTGTGTTGGCAAATGTGTGTATATTCACATGTGTCACTGCATATGTATATGTTCCCATGTGCCTGTATGCAAGTGGGTACATGTATGTATGGTGGTTTGAATATGAAAATGAGTGCCTCCTGTGTGTAGGGGGCTTTGTGTATAAACGGATGCAGAATACAGTGTCTACTAAATGTATCCTCCAAATTCAGGCTACTGAGGCCCAAGCCCTGAAGTCAGCATTTAAAAGCTATAGGTCCTTCAGTGAGTAATTGCCTTCTTTAAGCCTTAGTTACTCATCTCTAAACTGGGACTAATAATATTTCCTACTTTCAGTATCTAAGGGGAGAGTGGAATGTTGCATTGCCCCTAATGTGCTTAGAATAATGCCTGGTGCATAGGACAGGCTAAAAGTGTTAGCTGTTACTAAGTTATTCATGGTAACATATATGTAAGTGTTTGGGCCTGAGGGCCCTGGTGAGGATCTCTGTGTGTGGAAATGTCTTTGGGCTCATGACGTTGGTGTGTGTTTATGAGTCTGAGGGGGTCAGTGGGTATGCATACTTGAGTGTGACCTGCGCATGAGTGCCTCTGTGTGTTTGTGTCCCACCAGATTGTGAACCTCTAAGGAGAAGGACTATGTTTCATTCATTATTGTACCTCGGCCCTTAGATCTGGGATGTAACAGTTGTTCAGCAGATTAGTGTTGCCCAAATGAATAAAGTGAATCGGACATTTAGAGATTGTTACTCATTTAGTATGCCCATCTGCAGAAAACAAAAATCTGTAACTAACTAGGTATGTTATAAATATATAGATAGATAGATGGAGAGAGAAAGGGGGATAGGTAGAGTAGGAGAGTTTGTAATGGATAGATGATAGATGGATAGTCACATACATACATAGTTAGACAGCCAGGATTCGCTCTGGTTAAGTAGAAGCTCATGTACTTTATACTGGAAGAGATATCAGATGTGATATATCCCAAGGAGTTCCAGAACTTTGCTCTTGATAACCCTGTGGGTTATCTTGGAGTTTCTTTGAGGGCTAGAGGATGAGGGAATCATAGATGAGAGTACTAAGCCTGTTACCTGACGTCGACAGGAGTCTATTTCCATTTTATGTCTACATATTGGGTATTCACGTAGAACTGTGTTTAAAGAAAGGGTTTCACTATAAATGTTAGAGAATCTTGTTCTAGTCCAGCCTCTTTATTCTATAGGAAGGAGAAGATGAACCTCAGAGAAAGGAAAAGGTTAGGGCCCCGACCTGTCTTTCAGGTGCATTCCTAGTGTACTCCTCCCTTAAAATGCGATACCTTTGAATCCCATTGACTTACTAGGAAACAAGAAGCAATTCCTCCCAAGAAATTCTCTTTTAAAAAAGTCACTATTAGAGTACACTTTTGGGGTGTCTAGCCAAGAAACACTGCCATGTGTTCGAGACCTGCCTCCTCAGGTTGGCCCTATTGGCTGTGTTTGTATTAGGTGAGGCCACTCACCTGCCCTCAGATGTTTGGACAAGGGAAGCACTCTGGCCAAACAGGGGAATCTCATTCTTTCTTGTACAATTTAGATGTAGGATACCAAGTGTTAGTTGGTCTATATGGTCCCTGAATTAGGAATTGAGGGGAAGCTTCAATGTCCATATTTAATTGAGGCAAGATGAATGAATAGGGAGAGTTAGTTTCAGGACGGGGGAAATAAGACACACAAAGATAAGCAGATGTGAAAGCTGTGTGTGGTTTCAGGAAAACCAACAGAAGGACAGACAAACCTTGGTTTCTGGTGGTTTTCCTCATATAGCCAGGTTGTATCTTCTGTTTTGGATTTTTTGCTCATATTCTGATAATTAATTCTCCTTTGGCCTGATGTAATTGGCACGTGTTTCTGTTTCTTGCAGCCACACAATCTCTGAACGTGAGAGCACTTTGGAAAGCCTCCTCCTGGCACGTAAACAGGCTCTGCTCCCCTGTGGTCTGGTCCTGGTCTGATCATTTTTCCCTGAGGCCAGTTTTCAGGGGCCTTGTGTGTAGCTAAGGGAAGGGGAAGCATTCTCTTTTTGTGGCATCTTTGTGGAGTGTTTCATGAAGGCCTCAGAGGTTTCCAGAAAGGGACTTCACTCATCCCCCAGGCACTTCTTCTATATCCCCATAGCAGGATTGACATAGCATTTTCCCCTGGGACTTCTTGCTTACTTCGGAGCTCACCACTGTTCACAGCTAGAGGTATACTCTGGAGTGACAGCATCTTTGCATTCAAATCAAGCAGGTCCTCCAGCATTTGAGTCCTAGAGTAGATTTTTGCCTACTCCTAGGCACATCAAACCATGTCTACAGTATGGAGGTAGGCAGGGGAGCAATGGGAACCAGTCTTCCCTGGGAGTAGATCTCCAAAAGTGGACCTTTTAAAACTCATTCCCATGGCCACTACTGAGACCATGTTGGAAATACATTAGAGGAGAGGACACAGGTTAAAGCAAGGATCAGTCTGTTCAGTTCGTCAGCAGTTAGAACAAGGTGTACTTGGGAAGGAACCATGAGAGGTGTCTTTTTAACAAGCTCATTCCCTTTCTCCTGCCCCCACCCCGCAGTGAATACAGCTCGTCTACTCTGGAGTTACAGAATAACATATGATACATTTCTGGTAAAGGCTGGGGCTACAGAAGCACAGAGCAAGTCTGGCTCCAAAATCCTGCTAATAAATGAAGAAATCAGGCCAGGCCAGGCCAACAGGGCCCCCACCATGAGAAAAAGAGGAATATAAAGGCACAGAGAGTGTTGAACAAGGGAATCTTTTCCCTTTTCCCAAACCTAGCCTGTCCCAGGGTCTAAACACCAAGACTGTCTATGTGATTTGGAGAGAGAACCGGCATAGCTGATGGGTGACTGGAAGCCATCACCAGAGGGAAGAACATGAGCTTCAAGGCTAGTTGCTTGGCTGAGCTCTTAGAACAGCCCAGCCAGGAGGACAGGCAGGAAAACCATGGGCCAAGCCCCCAGGAACCCTGAAATATAAGAGAGATGTCTGTCAAGTGTTGGCATTTGGAACTCAGCAGCCAAAGCAAGCTAGCCTCTCTGTACTTTGCCTTACAAAGTATCCTTAATATCTGTTCTAGGTTACAACCCCTGGGAAGTGGCAGAAGGGTCATGTGGTAGAGGCAAAGCTATCTAATCATAAAACACTTTTTCATGTTACTTTGGGTATATTGGAAGGCAATTTCCCCCCATCCTCCTTTGCAGGTAGGTGAGATCACATGATTGAATCTGGCCAGTAGAATGTGGGTAAAAATCATATATGCCATTTCTAGACCTGGTCCTTAAAACCTCCTGCATGATTTTCCATACTCTGTCACCCACCATCTAGGGACCAGATGCCAAGGATCCGGCAGAGGACTTGCTGGGGACAGTGAAGTTTCTGGAGTTACCAGAAGGTAAGAGCCTGACTTCCTAATGACTGCAAAGCACAGAACTACATCCCCCAGTGATTTAGTGATTTAGTGGGAAATAAACTATTGTGTAAAGGCACAGAAAGGTGAGGATTGTTTGTCATAGCAGCTAATATTACTTATGCTGACTAATGATGGAGAAAGGACTAAAGATGGAGAAGGACACAGAGGTGAAAAAGCCTCTGAGACCTGACTTATTGGCTTAGAATCCCAGCTCTAGGGGTACCTGGGTGGCTCAGTCAGTTAAGCGTCTGCCTTTGGCTCAGGTCATGATCTCTGTGTCCTGGGACGGAGCTCTAGGTCAGGCTCCCTGCTCAGCAGGGAGTCTGATTCCCTCTTGTTTTGCCCCTCCCCGTCACTTGTGCACTCTGTTTTTCTCTGTCAAATGAATAAAATCTTTAAAAAAAAAAAAAAAAGAAGAAGAAGAAGAATCCCAGCTCTACAACCAATTGTGCAGGTCCAGGTAAGTTACTGAGCCTCAGCATGGCTGAGTTTATCTGTATGCAAAATTGGAAAATCACAAGCAACTAACACCTCATGGGACTTTTGTAAGGCTTAAGTGAGTAAATTCATATCAAACATTTAGAACAGTTCCTGGCACATAATAAACACCATGTAAGTGTCAGTTTTGAATATTAGACTCCAAGATCTGGGAGGGTTGGGAACACATCTCCTCTGAAAATGATCATATACTCAGTGTTAATGAAGGGTGTGGGTCCTGGGTGATAGATACCTTGTACTGGGGGCCTGGGAAAGGCATGTGCACCCCTCCTGCCATACTATGACATTATAACATTTCTCCGTCCCATAAATGTCAGAGTAACTTGCTGATGTTCTAGGAGGAAGTGAAGAATATATCATAATTTTCTGAAATATTAGTGTATGACAACCAGTTTGTATTTATGAAACAGGTGGTTGTTCAGTTAATTCTAAAACCTCAGACATGTTTGTGGGAGATAGCAAAGAACACCATAAGTGCCCTCTTGTGGCATTCTCATAGCACATGAGATCGCTCCCCTTTTCTTCCAGAAGGCTCCAGAATCCACTGTCCATCCTAGAAATTAGTCAGTTTGGCAGACTCTACTGGGAAACTGGGCTGTTCCCAGCACTGCACAAACCTGGAGTACTGGGAGAAGTGAATGAGACGTGATGTCTGCTCTCAAACTCCTTTTAGGCTGAGCTCTGACCCCTGTCTCTGATGAGCACACTTTTCTGAGTGTTGTCTGAATATTAGCCCTAAGTGTGGAGGGGCCATCTTGACCTTATTTGGAAACTTTTGGGCTATTATCTAGCTGGAGAGTTAAGGATGGAAAGAACGTTTTCATGTCTAGGTTCACCAGTATAGGTCATGTGTGTGTTGGGAAGAGGGGGCAGTAAAATCTTAGTAGCATTGCTTTCCCTTTGGTCCAAAACACATTTCTTGGATTGGTCTCCCTGCTAAAATCCAGGTCTCCCACCAAAACACCATTCAGATGTTGCCACCTGCTAAAATTCTTGCCTGACCTTACCAGGTACAGTTCATTACTCTTCTGTGAGCTCCTGCCACACTATCTGCTTTCTTGCGATTTGCTTCTATGACTGTCTCATTTTTGCAGCTCTTGTTCATTCTGCCTGTAGGGCTTGTTCCTTTATTATTTGCAAACCTGGTCCCTTTTTCTCATTGCATTCAAATATCACCTCTTCTGAACATTTTTCTGGCCATTGACCCATTCTGATACTTATTTTTCCTTCTTGCCTTATAAATAGAACCATCAAACATTGCTTCAGGACATGGCCACCCAGAATACAGATTACATTTTCCAGCTTCCTTTGCAGCCAGGTGTGACTAAACTTTGGCCAGTGAGATAAGTGGAAGTGTAAGGTGTCAGCTTCTAGGAATGTTCCTTAACACTCTGACTTTTTCCATATTCCCTCCATCCTGCTGACTAGAGATGAAGATTGGAGCTCTGGCTGCCATCTTGGACCAGGAGGTTGAAGAAGGTGGAGGGGAGAGCTTAAAAGAACTTGGATTCTTGATGACCTTGTGGTGCCACCCCAGGATCCCCAGGTTGCTTGCCTTTGGACTTCATTTACATGTGAGTAAACTAAACTACTATCTTTTTAAAGACACTGTTATCCATGCTGGTAACTTTCTAACACATCACTCTCTTTTCTAAATTATCTTGTTAACTTTTAATTGCCTGTTTCCCACACTGTAGCATAAGCTCCATGAGGGCAGGCACCTGGTCTGTGCTGTTTACTATTATATCTTCAGCATCTGAACAATGCCTAGCTAACAGTAGGCACCCAATAAGTATTTATTTTTAATTTTTCTTTAAGCATTTTACCTATTTATTTGACAGAGGGAGAAAGATCACAAGTAGGCAGAGAGGCAGACAGAGAGAGAGGGGGAAGCAGGCTCCCTGCCGAGCAGAGAGCCCGATGCGGGGCTCGATCCCAGAACTCTGGGACCATGACCTGAGCCAAAGGCAGAGGCTTAACCCACTGAGCCACCCAGGCGCCCCAAGTATTTATTTTTAAATGACTGGCCCCTGTCCTAGACTTTGAGCATCTCAAGAGCCACACTTGGGACTGATTCATTTCAGTGTCCACAGTCACTAGCATGGGCTAAATCAGTGTGCACTGAATTGAGAAGAGGACTAAAAGAGGGTTGGGAGGGAGGGCAGTGGGATAGGCAGGAGATAATAATGTACCTGCAGAGCTGGGGGTTCCATTCATGACGCCAAGAGATGGAGCACCTGGGGACAAGAGCAGAGGTGAAGGTTTCCTCAGTCGTGTGCCGAGGACTGGCACTGTGGCCATAGCTGCTCCAGGTCCTCCTGGACCTGGCCACCACAGCCACTGACCTGGCCAGACTGGCCACCCTCACAGCTGAGGCATCTGTTATTTCTAAGCCCATTTCATGCATTTGAAACTTAGTTCTTCCAGCAGATTTGTGAGGAAAGTATTTGTGTCCCCATTCAACAGAGGAGAAGACTGAGGCTCAGTTGACCAAGGAAGGCTAAGTTGACCTTGTTGTTGGTAGTAAAGCTGGAATTTGAACCTCCATGTTTTGTACGGTGCCAGCCCCATGTGTTATTACTGTTACTGTCATTGCTGCTGTTACCAGCATTACTGCGTCCTAATTTCTTTAGGACAAAAAAAAAGTTGCTTTCATTCTTCTGGGTTTTTTGACTCCTCCATTCTAGCGGTAATAAAAATCACAACAGTAGCCTTCACCCATGGGCAGGATCGGTTAACACTTGTGGGCAATTATAAAGCTTTCCCTATATCATGCCGCAGAATATTATAACTGGATTTTGGAAAACATAGTCATTCACCAGAAAGCAAAGTTGGGTTAGAACCTAGACTTCACCCAAAAGGGGCTGAGGTAAGGGGACCTGGCAGGAAAAAAAAAGGGAAGGGGCATATGCTGTGGAATCAGTCTGAGCTGGGTTCAGTTCTAACTCCAGCTGCTCGTGAGCTGAGTGACTTGGGGTGAGCCACTTAATCTCTCCAAGCTTCAGTTTCTCGCTGGTAAAACGGACTCAGTCAGGAGAATGAAGTGAGTTGATGGATACTGAGAGCTTAGCCTGGTCTGTAGCACATAGAGGTTCAGCACAAATGGCAAATGCTATTATTATTACCCAAAGTACCTCATGGAAAGATAGATTCACTGGTGGGGGCTGCAGTGAGGAGGCAAAAAAGGCTCTAAGTTGTTAGGGTGGTGAGCCCAGGCATCTGTGATTAACTGTCAGCACCTGACCACCTGGCCTTCTCACCCAGAAGTGGGTCACTCACCTTTTCGAGTGATGGGTCCCAAATCTAGAACCTGGGCTGGGTTGATAGCCACTACTCCACTGCGATGTTGACTTCTTGAACAAGACTGTGGGGGGATGGCGAGATCTCATTATATCAAAATTTAAAGTCATAGTTCCTATCCAGGATGCCCCTGCAATGGAACGAGAATCTGGCCCAAGAATGGGACCCTACCCACCGTGTGCCCCTAACTCTGAGGCTGTGGTTTTCTCAACTTACTGTCAAGTCATAAGCAAATGTGGATTTGACTCCTTTCTACTTATGTCATCCATTCCATCACATCTCCACTCTAATTCTAGCTGTCTCATTTGGTACTAATGACTTCACCTCTCTATTACTATTAAGTAAGACCTTCCTGGCCTTAAAGGTTAAAATGAGCATGTCTGTAATACCCAGGCACATAGTCCACACTCTACAAATGCCAGCTTCTAGCGGGCAGTACCAAACAGGGGTTAAGAGCATGTACACTGGAGTTACCTCACAGCCCTGATGCTTTCTAGCTGTGTTGCTGTTGGGCAGAAGACCTCTCTGAAGCTCAGTGTCCTCATCTGTACAAGCAGGTTAACAAAAAATCTACTTAAAGGGTTCTTATGAGAATTTAATTAAATAAGGCATATGAAAGTTTTAGTGTAATTCCTGACATGGAATAGGCACTTAAAAGTCCACTATTATGAAATCATTCAAAACGTGTCTTGTGCCAAGGAAACTTAGGGTAGGCTTCTTTGTCTGACCTGCTTCGTAGGGACACACAGTAATTACATACACATGGGCTTTTTGAAGATTGAATGTCCATCCATTCATCCTTTCCTCTTCCCCTCCCTCCCTCTCTCCCTTTCTTCTTTCCATCCATCCATAATTGCAGTAAATATATATGGTGAGACTACCAGGTACCAGGCCCTATGTGAAGCTCTGAATAGTTCACTCTAAAGAGATACTCACCGGCTGGCACTGTTCATTAAGGGAATCGCAGAGATGAATCTCACAATGCAGGAAGACTAGGTCATAATTTCCAGCAAACATGAACATCTGAACTGAGAACCGGCTTTCTGAGGACACCCCATTCTCCTCCACATGGATGGTGGAATCATATTGATTTGGGCAGCTGGGAAGGTGACAGGGCAAGGGTCTAACTTTTAGAACAGCTCAAGGAACCTGAGGCCCTTGGCTGTATCTTTAATCTGCATCCAGTATAAAAACATCATCACAGAGAATTTAAGAGTTCCCTGATTCCCTCCATCCTGACATAGACTTTTATTCGTCTGGGTTTCCTTCAAGGTATATATATTTTTTGAAACAGAGAGAGAGAGAGAGAGCGAGCGAGAGAGAGCGCGCTCATGAGAGGTGGGGAGGGCAGAGGGAGAAGCAGACTCCCCACTGAACATGGAGCCCGACCTGGGGCTCAATCCCAGGACCCTGAGATTATGATCTGAGCCAAAGGCAGATGCTTAACTGACTGAGCCACCTAGGCGCCCTCTCTAAGACATTTATTCATCAGCCCAGGGTTCATTCTCTGAGGTGAAATAGACTGCTTCAAATTCCACCCAGACCTGCTTTCTAGCCAAATGATCATGAGCAGATGACTTAACCTGTCTGAGACTCCCTTTTCTGGTCTGTAGAGCAGACAGTAATCCGTACCTCCTGGGATTGATGTAACCATTTAGTAACAGTGCATGGCTAAACTCATAACTAAACTCAGTGATACATGCTAGCTAATATTGTTACCAGGGTTTGAATCATGATCTGTGGATATACATTTTCCTTTTGTTTTTGCCAGTTAGCAATTTCAGCGATATCTTGTCCCACAACACTTGTCATACCGTTTTCATGTTGATTTGTCAGTGTTAGTATCTGTATAATAGCCCATCATTACTTAACGGATCCCTATTTTTGAACTGTGAACGTATTGCCAAAGTTATAAAGGATACTGAAGTGAAAAATAATTGGCATTTCTTTATCTTGCTGACCTATTTTGTATTAATGCTTTTGGCTAAAATGTCAAGAGTGATACTCCTGGGTCAAAAGTATGGTTGTGATATGTAATGCCAAATTATGTTCCTAAAGAAGTAAGCCAGTTTACACAACTAGCAAGCAGGGCCATGGTGATCTTTCTCCCCTCAAAACCTTATTCAGGCCAAAAGATAACCCAGAGTTGCTCGTTACCTGTTTCTGATGATGAAATATTTCACGGGGTCAGTCTTATCTTCAGTAGGCGTGGCATAGCAGTTCCTCAACAACAGGTTAAACCGGGAGGTGTCCCCTCTCTCCAAGATGGCACCCACATAGAGCATGGATTCAACAGCCAGGACAGCTACGGCCCCTTCATAAGGAGATGTATAGTTCTGGTCTTGAAACAGGGCCATCCTGACAGTGAACTCTCCATCCCCATCCACACTGATGTTCAGAGAACTGAGAAGAGGAAAACAATAAGAGTGGAATCATTAGGTTCCCACCAGTGAGAGCAAAGTAAATCCAGCCCTGCACTTGTGTGAGGCTGTGAAAGTGAAGTGACATCTTTGATTCCTAAAGGAACTAGTCAATCACCTATTTAAATCATGCATTTAGTATCTGCTAGGCACTAAACTTGACAAGCAGACAAGTGTGTCTCTGGGATCTCCACCCATTCTCCCTGCCTCACAGATCACCTCTATCTCCTTCCCTCAGAGAATAATAGCAAGTGCACACCTCCGTCTTCCCCCCTATACAATCGGATCAGTTCTGTGGGTTCACCATTTTTTTTTAAAGATTTTATTTATTTTTTGACAGAAATCACAAGCAGGCAGAGAGGCAAGCAGAGAGAGAGGAAGGGAAGCAGGCTCCCCGCTGAGCAGAGGGGTTCACCATTTTTAGCAGCAGATCTCCTTCCTCCTCCAGGGAATCACCCAGTGAAACATTCATTTTAAAAAAGGAATGGCTTCAATTTTTATTTATTATGAAACTTGGAGCCCCAACACAATACAGTCTGAAAACCATTGAACTAGAAAATTACTAGTCCTATTCATGCTACTCTGAGAGCCCAGGAGGCAGTGGGGGAATGGAAAGGGCACCCTGGAGTTCTGACACGGAAAATCCCCCAGCAAGTCTTACTGTCTAAATGCTGAGGAATCCATTCCACAGGGCCCTGTTTGGGCACCGTGAGACAGCAGTGACCAAAACAGATGAAAACGTCTTCTAAATGAATCCCCACCCAAATTGCTACTTGGTTCTATTTCTAGTGAATTGGGAGTGCTATTTATCTAATCAAAGCTCATCCCAGCTTAAATCCCACATCTGTGGGGAAGCCTTCCTGCTCCCTCCATCCCCTCCCCACAAAGATTAGATCAGGAACCCTTGCTCCCTGATCCCACAGCACCCTGTGCTTCTCCCACATTGCATTCATCTCACTTGCAAACAGTGATTGGATAATTAGTTTCTTAATTCCTTTCTTCCTCAAGATAAATGAAACTGTGGTGTGTTTTTGTTCCTTAGCATATTTAATTAACATTATTTCATGTTGCTGCATTGCTTCATAATAATAATCTTTAATACCCACAAATTACTCTATGTCTGCCTTGTGCATGCTGAGCATTAATCTATGATCAAGAAATATTTGCAGAGTGAATGATGGAAAGAGTGAGAGCTCCTGTAGGAAGTAGGCAGCAACATTTTAAGCTTTGCTTGAAGTGGATGTGATCAGTGTCAGAGTTCTAGATCAAAGGGCAAGGGTCAGTGCCATACCTTACAATGGGCTGCAGGGCAGTTTGGAGGCTGACTTTCATGTCCAGTGGGTAGGCACACTGGAAATTGATGTTGAGGATGGTGTCTCTGATGATGAACTCATTGGCCACAGAGAGGGTGTTTTTGTAGATGGCATGGGTTCCATTTCTCTTTGGCATAAAAACAAGACCACGTGTATGTTTATGTGTGTGCAGCTGTATCTAGAACTCAGGCCTACATGACTGTAAGGTTGATGCTCTCTATCATGCTGCCACCCTGCGTTCCGATCACCAGGAAGAACATGGGCCTCTTCCCTTACTGGCCCCTGGAGCCTTATGGGAAGGTGACTGAGAATCCCAGATCAAAAACTAGAATAATAATTTTTGGCCTTTGGGGAGAATCAACAACTACCACGCATACTCCCATGTTGACCCC
Organism: Meles meles; assembly: GCF_922984935.1. Taxonomy (NCBI): domain Eukaryota; kingdom Metazoa; phylum Chordata; class Mammalia; order Carnivora; family Mustelidae; genus Meles; species Meles meles. Next base: position 28,910,122 of record NC_060086.1, on the reverse strand, counting down.
TCCCACATCACCCCTAATTAAAATAATCATAATCACAGCTTACATTTATTGAGCTCAAGCAGCAAACCTCTTCTAAGCTCTATATGTGATCCAGCATGTGTACTCTCACATACTACACACATTACTACTCTCACATACTACTAGAGGCCCAGAGAGGCTAAGTGACTTGTCCAAGGTTTCACAGCTACTGAGATAGTTCTACAGCCCAACTCCCACCCTCCGGTAGCAGTGGTGTAAAGACCATTCACCTCCAGAATGTTTCCACAGGCTCCAGCGTGGGTAGGGCTGGTCACGGATATCCAGTTTCTCTCCTCTCTTTGTGTGATACTGCTGCAGTTTCGGTCTCGGAGGTAGGTGATGACATTGTCCCCAAAACCCAGGCCTCCCAGCTGACACTTGTCCAGTGACACCTTGATCTCCTCGGCCCCACAGTCTAGCTGAGGCTGCAAACTGTGGACATCTAGAAAGTTGAGAATGGGGTAGGTGGAGTGGACAGGGGTCTGGAAGCAGTGGGCAGAGCCCACATTCCATGCCCTTTGGAAAAGCCATCATATGTACCAGGGAATTGGGTAGACTAGTAGAGGCCTGGGACCCAGGGGGGGTTCACACCCAGGTTGTTTTGGGTGAGGTTGGCAAAAATGCCCCTGGTCCAAGATTTCTAGGCATCCTGTGTGCAGGTGTGGACTTTCATGTCTTGGGGATTGGGGATCAGGATCTCTGGGAAGTGGGGTCTCTAGAGAAGCAGAAGTACCCTACATTCCAGACTAGAATCAAGGGTAGATACATACTACTCCTACTCCCTGGCTTTGGGAAGCCAGCACATATGACCAGGTTCAGAGCCATTGCATTTCTTTTTATCTTTCATTCATTCATTTGTTCTTCATTCACTCATTCATTCATTCACTCATTCACTTATTCATTCCATTCATTTATTCAACAAATAATACATCTTGAGCATTACTGTCTGCACTAGGTACTGAGGACACAGTGTTTGTCAAAACTGACAGAATCCCTACCTTATTTATGGAGCTAACATTCTGATGGGGAGGTAGATAGCAAATGAAGAGAAATACCATTTTGGTTGGATTTATGAATGCATTGATTCAAATACATTTACTAACCACCTTCTGTATGTGCGAGGCACATTCACACAAAAATAAAGAAAACATGGACCCAGGCCATGAGGATTCCTTGGTCTTGTGTCAGAACCAACATGTCAACAGCTTATTAAGATGCAATATGCAGTATACTAAGTGAAGTATGTTCTAGGTACACAGGAAAACACAAGAAGGTATATCTGGGTCTGTCAGTTAAGTCAGGGAAGGACTCATAGAGGGCTGGGAGTTGGTCAGGGGTAGTAGTTTTGCAGGTGCACAGGGCAAGTGTGGGCACCCCTGGCTCAGGGAATAGCAGAGGCAAAAGCATGGTGATGGAAGAGAGGATGGTGTGTTTATGGAGAAGCTAAGCTCAGAGGTACAGGAACTTAGAATGGGTAGGGGTGGAGTGTGAGAGATGGAGAAGTAAGCAAAAGCCAGGTGACAACAGGGTTATGCCTGGAAGCAATGGGGACTTGTTGAGTAGCCACCAGTGAAGACTTGAGGCAGGCCACACACCCACCCAATCAGCTGGGAGGATCTGCCAAGGATACCCTTGGAGTCTTCAGGTACAGAGAAGACATCCTTGAAGTCCACCATCTGATTCTGTGGTTGCCCAAACCTGGAAAATAACCTGGAGCCTTTGGGGGCTTGTCCACCCAATAAGCAGAGAGAGTCTTCATGGAGATCAGGGTTGTTTCCTTCTAGTCCTGCCTCTTGTCCTCACCCTACTCCTGCTAGGCACATCGAAGCACCCCCTGGTCCACACTCCAGCCCAGTCTTCCAAACATATGCTTGTTCTTGGTCCACTGTTTAGAACACTGTCTCTTCTGCAGGGACTAGGAGTGTGCTCAGAGGAAGGCATGTTTATGCCAAGGGCAAGAGTCAAAGGCCCTCATTAGAGTCCCAGAAGGGAAGGAAATAATCTTAATGGGAAGTTCATCTAACCCCAGGGCTTAGGGCTCGTTGATGGCATCTCTACCCATAAGTCATGTGCTTCTGCTTGCGTACTTCCTGGGACAAGAACCTTATCACCTTACAAGCCTGCCCATTTGGACTGCTCCGATTTAATTTTCGCAGTTACCCTGTATGGTGGTTATTCGTACTGTGATCTTATTCCCATTTTACAGATGAAGATATTAAGGCTCAGAAAGTCTAGGTGCCTTGACCCAGGCTCCAGAGAGCCACTATGTCACAAATCCAGGACTGGCACAGGAGTCTACCCATGTCCTTCACATGTAGACCTACCAATATTTTAATGCAATTCTCACACCTGCAGAGTCCTCATCGTTAGTACCTTTGTGCCTTATGGGTCAAGCTTACCAACACCATAGCTGCTTTCTCAGGCTGTGGTCCAAAGACTGACTTGGCAACTTGTTCCATCCCAGCTCTTCCATCCTTGCAAATAGCTTTGAGAACCTTCATTCCCTGACCTCAGTTCCATCCCCACTGACTCTGGTCCACACCTTGTCCATACCCTCGGAAAAGGAAAATCCTTCCATGCTGCCTTGTCTGCTCAGACGAGCGTTGTTCCCATTGCTCAGCCCTGCCAAGCCACTCACCAGAGCTGTTGAGGTCCTGTCTGCAGTAACAGTCCCAGGTGCCGTTGAGAAAGCTGCATTCCTCCTCCAGGCGGCAGGTATTCTCACACTTGTCCTTCGCAGTGTAGGGGTCTCCAGGGTGAGGCACAGGGGAAGAGGATCAGGATGCAGAGCAAGGCAGTCTGAGGCCACCAAGGCCAACTTTGTTATTCTACCAGGGCCCAGAACTCCTGCCCAAGGGTGTGCGATACGTAGTGGAAGGGTCAAACCTCAAACTCAGATTTTCTGACTCCCAGTCCAGTGAAATGAGAACCCAGGGGCAGCCATCCTAATGCTTACTACATGGCAGACACTGTTTGAGTACTTTCAACAAATAAGCTCATTCAGTTCTCATGGTAAGTTTATGAAACTGGGTAGCATAATAGTTAGGTATATAGATCTTAGAATAAGAGTGTCGGGGTTCAAATCCCAGCTCTGTCATGTTCCTGCTCTGTGACATTGGGATGGCTGCTTAACCTCTCTCTGCCCCAGACCTCTCATTAGGTGTAGTTATATAGTACCCATATCTTATGAGGCTGGTGAAAGCATTAAATGAGTTCATGGCCTAAAGCACTTTGGCTTAGAGCAGGGACAGTATGCATTGGCTGTGACTTTTGCCATCGTCCATTTTTCTCACATCAGAAATCTAAAGCTCAGAGAGGTAAATTAAACTGCCCAACTGGAATCTAAATCTGAATAAGCCCGAGTTCTGCATATCACGGTACACATATGGAGATGTGTGTGTGTGTGTGTGTGTGTAAATGTATATGCATATATATATATATATCAAAAGAGTTTGCCCTCAACTCTGAATTTCTGGCTTTACTTGAAATGTTGGAAAACCTGGCAACCTTGGGTGACATCCCCACTGGGCAGTAACAGGCAGGAGCTAAATCCAGGCTGTTCTGCTTTGTCCCCTGATCTGCTCCACTCACTGCTGATGCCTGGGCTGGTCACCAGGTAGCCCTGCCCCACAGTCATCCCCAGCTCTCTGCCACTCACCTGTGCAGTACCTCAGACTACACTTGGGGGCGCTCTGCAGCTGGTACACGTGGAACTCGCCCGGGCAGGCCTTCACCTGCACCTCAGTCTTCCAGAGACAGCAGTTGCCGCTCCAGTGGGCACAAGCAGTTCGGCTGACGATTCCCTCCTCGATGGTAGGGTGTGTCCCATTCAGCCACATAGGAGCGTCTGTCTGGCATCGGTACATTGGGACACAGGTCTCTGGCAATCTCACTCCTCCATCTCCCACGAAGCGGTACCAGCCATTCATGTCCCTGTCACATAGCTGGCCCTGTCCTGTGTACTCTGTACTTCGTGATGGTTGGTCCAGACGGGTATAATTCTGGCAGGGGTCATAGGAACGGATGTCGATGAAGTTTCTGTCACCTGGAAAGCAGCAGTGTGCTTGGGTTTACTGCGCATCCTCAGAGCATACAGGATTTTAATCCTCCCCTCTCCACACGTGCACATGGGCACACACACTCGTTTTGTTTTGTTTTGTTTTAGAGAGGGAGGGGGCAGGCAGAGGGGGAGAGAGAGAGTCTCAAATAGGCTCCATACCCAGTGCAGAGCCCAACACGGGGCTCAATCTCACAACTTTGGGTCATGACCTGACCTGAGCGGAAATCAAGAGTTGGACGCTTAAGCCACTGAGCCATCCAGACGCCCCCTATGCACTGTTTTCGAATTTTGAATGTGCTTAGGGACCCTAATGAGGAAATGAGGCACACAACCCATTCATTACACATTGGCCTCATCCCCTTAGGGTCAGAATAATAATGAGGACTTTGTATGGTATTTTATAGGCATTAAGAACACTAAGGTCTCCACCCTGCACAGTTTCAAGGGGCATCCTTCACATTGAGCTTGATGCCCTCTCTTTGGCTCTAGAGTTGTGCATTGCTCCCCTGTGCAACCTTACACTGTGGTCCTGTTTGACCAATGTATTATAAATCTAATACAGGCTCCCTGAAAAAACCTCAAATGTCATTAAAATGAATAAAGTAGAAATGAAAGTTGTCATAAGCCCATTCCATCCCTAGAAGTAACTATAAATTTGCTGTATGGTCTTCAGACTGTTTCTATGCATATGTTTAAAATATAGGGATTTTTTAAAATGGCTTAATGCTGTACAACTTTTTTTCCCCACTTACATATTTTACTTACTATATCATAGACAGTTTCCCCTTATTAAGAGATAATAGATCTAACATAAGATTTTTCAGCTTCGGCACTACTGATGTTTGGGGTTGGATAATTCTGTGTTATGGGGGGCTGTCCTATGTATTGCAGGATGTTTAGCATCTTTCCTGGGCCCTTCTCACTAGATTCCAGTAGTTCCTTCCTCCTGGAAGTTGTCTCCAGGCATTGCCCAAATCACCCCCAATGGAGAACCACTCCATTTCTGATTTTGCTCATCTCATGGGGCTTTTTTAAAGATTTATTTATTTATTTTTGAGGGAGAGGGAGTTAGAGGAGAGGAGAAGGACAGAGGGAGAGGGAAAGGGAGAGAATCCCAAGTAGACTCCCCAATGAGCACAGAGCCCCATGCGGGGCTCCATCCCACCACTCTGAGATCATGACCAAAGATGAAATCAAGATTTGGCCTCTTTATTGACTGAGCCACCCAGGAGACCTTGATCTCATATTTTTGTTTTTGTTTTTTGTGGCTTCTTTTAAAGATTTTATTTATTTATTTGAGTGAGAGAGAGAGTATGAGAGCACATGAGTTGGGGAGAGGGGCAGAGAGAGAGGGAGAAACAGACTCCCCACTGAGCCAGTAGCCCAATGTGGGGCTTTATTCCAGGATCCTGAGATCATGACCTGAGCCGAAGGCAGGCACTTGACCAACTGAACTACCCAGGCATCCCAATCCCATGGTTTTTAACAGATTAAGGAACAATGATGTATGGGGAAGCTGAGAATTGAAGGGGTGGGTTGGTCAGTCTGGGTTTAAATCTGGTGCCACACCTGCTGGATTTACGTCATCAAGGATGACCTTGACAGGTGGTTTGACTCCCCTGAGACTTGTCTGCAAAACAACACCTGTAAGTTAGTGATTCCCAAACTCCCTCCATTCCTAAGCCTTGAGTCACAATGTTTCCCACATTTGTGTCCCCTTGTCCAATTATCTGCTTAATATGTTTCTTTCAATGACTCTGTATAAATTTGTTTCATCTTAAGGAATAATAATCTGTGATACCGTAGGTATGCTGTACTAGTTATACATTACTAACATACATGAAAAAATATACCTAGCCATTAAAAAATTCTTCAAGAGTTTGCCATGCACTACTGTAGTCATCTTAGGAGGTATTCCCTGCTTTGGAGAAGTAAAACCCCAAAGCATTGCTTATAACAAGAATAATAAATATAAAATGCCAAACACAGCCCCTGAGGCCTAGTAGCAGTTCAGACTGGTTCTCTTCTCCAGTTCTGATTTACTGAACAGTGTCATGCCTGAATTATGGACTAAGTACACACACATGATCACATTCTTGTAATACATGTTAGAGGGACTTTTTTGAAAAAGATATTTTTAAGCCTTGCTTATGTATGTACTTGTTTTAAGGAAAGGAGTCACTGCACTTGTTATTCTTGGATTATTTCCCACACACACACTCTGTGTTTTCCCGAGAGCGGCCATGAACTGGGTCCCACCTTCCCCTTCCCACATCCCTCTCCACAGGTGACACAGGCAGAAATTTCAGCCTGGTGTTAAGCCCAAGAACCCTTGCTGCAAGCGTCTAAGATGCCCAGTCCACATATCTTTGAAAGGATCACCGAGAGATCATTACCTCTAGTCCTTTCTTTTTACAGATGAGTAAAATTTCAGAGGAAGGAGAAGGTGCTTGCCAATGCAAGGGCACGGAGTGACTAGGAGATTCATGGCCCCATGAATCTGGGCTCTCTGAGCTCCACATATTTTGGACATGGGCAGTTACATTAACTGACTCCATGGTCCTTGCGGGGGGGATTTCTGATTTGACTCTGAGAGATTATGGCTGTATTCTGGTTTCCCACATCTTTCACCCCTTGACTTCTAGCTGCTGAGTCTTCACTTTAGACATGTCCCTGTTCCCCTTACTGACCCTGAACTGCCTTCTCTGCAATCCCCCTCTCCCCAGGTATTATGGGGCGTCTGAGATGCCAGGTGAGCAGAGCACACACCTTGCTGTTCTGTAGATGCCAGGGTCAGAAGGCAGGAGGCCAAGGCCAGCCACAAGACATAAGAGCCCACCATCCTTTCCATAAGCTGAGACGTGCAGGTCATTCAGCAGCGTGCAGACTCTCCATGCAGCTAGGGGAAGGGAGAGACTCAGATACAGTCAGGGCTACAGAGGTCATTCCTCCCCAGATAAGGGTAAGAAGGGAATTCACATCAGTTCAGCACTATGACTTGTACTCAGCCCCTTGCACATGTTAGCTCATTTAAGGCTCTGAACCGCCCACCGGGGAGGGTACTATTTTTTCTCCCATTTATGGATGAAGAGGGAAATGGGATTTAGAGCATATTAATCCCAGAGATATGGACTGAGCTCCTCCTGCATGCAGACACTATGTTGGAAGTTAAATAGCCTGCTTAAGGACACAGGCCCATCTTCACAGAAACAGACACATAATTTCTTTTGTGAAGCGCTGTATTGTATTAAAGCAGGCATGTCTTGCAGAGAGGAGGTGGGGTAATGAGGGTAAGAGGCTTGTGAAGGGGATGAGGTTGACAGCAAGAGAACTGAAGGCAAGTTTGGGGCTGGCTGGCATGGCAGGACATCCTGGAAGGCCTTAGGTTGGTTCCTACTCAAGTAGGGGTTCAGGCTCTGAGAGACTGGATGGAGGGGAAGTTACAGTGCTATGAATATCTACAGACAAAAGTAACACCTGCTTTCTCAGTTCCGGTGTATTGGGCACTGTCCTAAGAGACTCCTGAAGTGTCCTAGATGCATACAGATTTCCTGGGAGGGTGGGACCATGTCAGACTATGCCCACGTTGCTTGCTGCTAGCATGGTGTCTGCCACATAAGGGGTGCTCAGTAAAGATCTGAGCAATAAATGAATAAGTAAATAGGGATGGGGAGGGCAGAAACAAAGATCTGTGAAGAGTCTGCCAGTAACATTCCCTCTTCTGGCAACTTTCCTCCAATAAGCAAATCTTTGATGGCTTCTTAAAGTCTCTGGAAGACTCAAGTTGCATCTAGAGATCTGTTTCTAGAGAGGATATCATGAATATGTTATGAGAGAGCACCCAGGACTCTAGTAATTCTAAGGGATGAGATCCCAAGTGGTGGCCTTTGTTCCTGGAGGAGGGACAGGGTGAGGGGGCATCTTTAGACCTGGAGTAGCCAGCAGGTAGCTGGAATCATTGTTGAGCTGAATACACAGTGAAATATGGAGCACTTTGACGGGGATGAAAGTTATTCTGAAAGTTTCCAGAAACAAACAACCCCAGCACATCCAGTGAGTCAAGGGTGGTGGGGGAAGCCCCCCAAGATCAGAAGGAAGCCTGCTGGGGCTTGAAATGGTACTTACCTTGGGATAAGAACACAGAGCTGTCGTCTGGTCAGCCGTGGGAAAGCTGGCTATGCACCACACTTTTATTGCAGTTTTCCACCCACGTGGCTCTCCACGATTGGTGCCCAGATAGGACTGGAGTTAATCTCAGGTATACATTGGTCTCATTGGGCGTAGGTAAGATAAACAGTTTACCACAGAAAATAGCGGAAGAATATTCCCCTCCATAACCAATGAAGTTGGGACCATATTTATTACCAGAAACCAAACACTAATCAAAAGGGAGCTTAAAACCCAAAGGGAAGTGAGAGAAATCAAACAGGCACTTGTTTGCACAATAGATTTCCAATTGTACCTTGTGTTCTTAGCTAATCACCTTAGAACACTACTGCTTCTGTCTGGATGCCACTCTACTTGGGGCTAGTTAGAGCAAGGGAATAAATAAGGAAGTGGGGGATGGGTGTTTCCTGTTTTTGGCCCACAGACTCTACCCACCTTCAGATACTCAGTGTTGCGTCTGGGAAGGGCCACTTTAGTGATGGTGAGTCATGGAATAAAATATCAAAGGACAGACCAAGTAAGTGTCAGAATCATCTCTCCTCCAACCCCTCCTAAAAGGTGGACTACCCTAGAGATTGGAAGGTATGGAATGGAGATGAAGCCAGAGATCTTGGACTTGGAAGTGTCAGGCTTGGACCTGGCTTCAATGGCGTGGTATTGTGGCATTAATAAGGGAACTGAAGCTTTTGCAGAACAAGTGGTCACTGCCTGTCCTGTGTTTCTCTGAGACTCCTCAAGGAGCCAGGGCTACTGAACACAGGGAGCACAGGGGTCTTGGCATTGGTAACACCTTCCAGCAAAACCCCAACCTGAGCAAAATAAAATGCTACAAGCCACCTTCCCTACTCCTAGTACATTTGGAGAAAAAGTCTGTAAATGTGGAACTTATAACCACCACAAATGTTGGATTCCATAATTCATCTGGGCCCACAAAACCATCACTTCCACCTTCCCTCCTCCAACTCTTCCGTTCCAGTCTGAACCATGTGGCTTGAGCTGCCCTGCTAAGGCAATGTCTTCAAGCATTTTTTCTGGCCCTTTGTCAGTACGTTTTTTGCTGCTTCCTCCAGACACTCCCTGACTCCCCTGTGCCACTGTTTTCTTGACTTCGTTACTCTTGCTCTGTCATTGTCCTCTTCCTTCATGTGTCCTTGAGAATGCCAGTGGATTGCATTTTTCTTGTTCACTCCATATACTCATGGGACGGTGTCAAGTTATCTCCTGGTTTCTAGTACCTTTTACAGGCTAGGGAGTTTCAAATCTGTATCTCCATCCCTGACCAATCCTTTGAACATCTGATCCATCAACACAGCTGCCTGCCGAACCGTCTCTCCTTGGGCTGAGATGCTTGAGGCACTTTCAACTCAGCAGTCTCAAATCTGAAGTCATCCATTCTCCAAATCTTCCCCTTTTCACTACATTGTCTGTCTTAATCCATGGCACTGCTATGCACCTGGTCACCCAAACTGGAAACCTACCTCCCTCTTCTCCCTCAGTCACATTTCCAGTAATTAGCACAACTTGTCACTCAGTTTTCAAGTATTTCTTGAACCTGTCTTTCCTTCTTTAGCCCTATTTCACCAACCCTAATTCAGGCCACTGTTATCTTATGAGGGTGATTTTAACAGGAGCCTAGTGAGTCTCCTTGCTTTCATTCTTTGCCCCCTTTGATTCTGTTACCTCTCCTGCAGCCATGATGCCATAGCGTCACCTCTCGGCATTATCCCCCACTCCCGTCACTTCATGCTTCCTGGGATTTGACCCCTGGCTGCACTCCTAACCTCACCTACAGCTTCTCTCCCACACATTCTATGCTCCATCCAATCTGTGGCTCTCTGAATTCATCCCCACCTCCTGACCTTTACATGTGCTATTACCTCTGTCTAGATCATACTGTGCCTGGCCTCCTACCACATATTTAGGTCCACCTCTCCTAGGTCCACATATTCCTAGGTCAACCACCAGGAAGACTCCTGAACACCACACGCTTGCTGGTGCATCTTTTCTCTGCTCCTGTGCCTCTCTGGGTTGATTCCAGTCCCACTCAATTACCTACTAATTGATCTTTCTCCTTCTGAAGGCTGTAAGATCTTTGTGGACAGGGATCCTGTCTGCACTTGTAACCAGCACCTACTAAGTACTCGTTGAGTAAACAAATGGGGAAAAAAAATAACATGTATGCTTCAAAGCCTCTCTTGTGAGTAATGCCTCAAAATTTACGGCTATCCAAGTCTTAGTGAAACCTTGCTGGGAAGACACAAAATCCTGCCTCAGGGCCTTTGCACTTGCAAATGTTCTTCCTTAGATATCCCCCTGGTTCGTTACCCTTACTTCTCTCAGCTTCTGCTTATCGGAGAGACTTTCCCTGAGTATGCTATATAAAATAGCACCCCCAATAGCTCTATTCTCTTCTTTGTTTTTTTTCCCCAAAGTGCTTGTCTCCACCTGACATTTCACATAATTATTGTTTAAATGTATTCCCGCCTTTTAAACATGGGCTCTTTATCAGTAAGGTCTCTGTTTCTGTGGTGCCTATAAAAGTGCCCAGCATTGAATTTATGTTTAAAATATCTATTGAATATTGAACTGAATACTTAAGTGATAAAAAGAAAAAAAAAACCAAGGAAGTAAAGAAAGGAAAAGAAAAGGAAAAAGAAAAGAAAAAAGGAAGGAACAGAGGGACAAAGGGATTAATTCTGATGTGTTTTCTTTTCCCTGTTTCTTGCATTTGGCCCTTGTTTTTATTTTTCCTCCTGTTCTGTTGTACCTGGGTCAAAGTGAATCTGCACACAATCCAGCCAGGCTCTACTAACCATAGACAGGGCTGGGCTCAGCATTGAAGTTCTCCATAAAGCTCTTCTGTAAAGGCAGCAGGTTTAGGGATTCAGTGCATGTCTCCGTGTCTCCCTGTGAGGTCCTTTAACTTAATATACATGTCCCCATAGCCCCTGTTTGCTGATACACACGTGTGGTTTTCCCTGAGATCAGAAGGCTCTACTAACGCAACAGGACCTTGGTCTGTCCTGGAAAGCCACAGCTGGAGTCCCGGAAAGCAGCTGGTGTCAGGGCAGACATTTCCCATTAGCATTGGCTTCCACTGACCTTGACAAAGAAGTCCAGAGCCCTTGGAATATCTGGGTCTCCTGGGCCCAGTAGCCTCTTCGTTTTTGATTGTGCCTTCAGTGAGCTTCCTGAAGGACCCTCTTATGAAGCAACCCTGCCCAATAGAGGTTGTAGGTCTGTAAATGGATGCATGGAAAAATGAATGAAAGAATTGATGGACAAAGCTCGGAGACATTGTGTATTTTATCTGAGGTTGCACAGCAGAACCACTTGAAGCCAGTCTCTCCAACCAGGGTCTGGTTGCAGTCTGGTTTTTCTCACCACAGGATCCTTAGCTCTCTAGTTCTTACATATACAAGGTGCTCAATAAATCCTTAATGAATGAATGACTTCAAAGACTGAGCTTTTTTTTTTTATTTTTTTTTAATTTTTAAAGATTTTATTTATTTATTTGACAGAGAGAAATCACAAGAGAGGCAGGCAGAGAGAGAGGAAGGGAAGAAGGCTCTCTGCTGAGCAGAGAGCCCGATGTGGGACTCGATCCCAAGACCCTGAGATCATGACCTGAGCCGAAGGCAGCGGCCTAACCCACTGAGCCACCCAGGCGCCCAAAGACTGGGCTTTTAAAATTATTATTATTTTGCCACACTCTTCAAAGAGACATGGGACCTTATGTGTGGACACATCACAAGTCCCATTTTGAGAGAAGGCAGAATTTGAAAACAGAGGATATTTTGCAACAGTGAGGATTAAAGTGGGCGGGGTAGGGGGAGAAGAGAAGCAAGGTTGGCTGAAGTGTGAGCTCCCTTTTCTGTGGCTGGAGCACTAAGCTGCATCATCCCCAGCCAGCAGGAAATGAAGCCACAGAGCACAGGGTTTCCAGCTGCCAGTCACTGACACATCAGGGTCAAGGTGGCCCACAGAAGCAGAGGAAGCCAGACCTTCAGGAACCCTGCAAAGAAAACAATTACAGGGCTGCTGCTAGCATTGATGTACCTTTGTACAAAACTAGCGTAAGATGCCACCTTTAGACTGATCGATTAGGAAAGGACACCCTCTCTGGGCTGAGCAGTTAGAAAAGGCAAACTTTTCTTTATCTGCCCTGAAAACCAATTAGAAAAAGGTTCTACTCAGGGTGGAAAAAGAAAAATAAGTGCCCTCCCAAGTGGACCAGATTGAAGAAAACAGCCTTTCCTCTGACACTAGGATTGGTAGCCCCTCAAAAGGACACTCATGGTGTCCTTGGTGACTTTGGGATATTCACAGAGGATGAGCCTCTTAAGAACATCTTGAATCTCCAGCTCCAAGCTCACTGGTGAAGGTTTGGCCTAGCTCAGGTAAAATACTAGGTTGGTGTAACGACTCCTTCAGATGTAGAAGCCAGGAGCCAAGAAGGGCAACACCTACACGAATTCACTTTTCATCCAGATTTTCAGACAAGTCAGTGTCTGTGACAATCAAAGGCCATAAAGTGCCAGCTCTCTCTGGCCTTTGTGGTCAGAGAGGCAGAGAAACAGAGCTTCTTGTTTGTCTAGTGTGTTCATCCCGGAACTAGGCATGGTCCTTGGCATATAGTAGCACTCAACATATATTTGTCACCTATTGAGTGAATCCTAAAAAAGGTGTTAGTCATGAATCACAAAGCTTCAGGAAGCACCCAAGGTACAGATCTAGTGGGTATAAGTTTGCATAAGTCTGTGCATGTCTGCCCTTGCAAATATGCACGCATGCACCTCCAGCAATCTGTGCCTCTGTGTGTGCAGATATGAACATATGCATGTGACGTGTGTGTGTGTGTGTGTGTGTGTGCGCACAGACATGTCTGGATGATGTACATCCTGGTGTGCCTATCTGTGCACACCTGTCTTTGTATGCCTGTCTGTGTGTACATACGCACTACTGTGGGACAGCACAGGTGTATGTGCCTATAGGTACAACCCCAGGACCAGGCATTTCTACAGATGCAGTCATCTCTTCAGAGCTCAGGCCAGGCAGGCCAGGCACTCCAGCACATCCTGGGCCCACATATAAAAGCCCCTGAGGAAGGTTCTAATGCAGGTCCTCCCGAGATGAGGATCTGAACTTACCCAGGCTGCTAGAAACAGCCGTTGAGACTACTGCCTGGACATCTGTAAAGGGAAAGAAAAGGATCAGTGCAAGGAGAAAGCATGCAGATAGCAAGAAGCCTGAGAGATATCCCTTCAGTTTGCTCTCCTGTTTGAAGCTAGAGTGGTCTTTCTGAATCTGGATTGGATCATGTCACTTCTCTGCCTTGGGCACTTCAGGAGTTCCCCACTACTTTTAGGAGAAAGGCCTCAAACCTTAGCAACAATGATAAATCCCCACATGGTCTGGACCCACCTGCAGCAGCTCATCCCATACCAACCTCTTCCTCTTTCCAGCCTGCCTGGCTTTTTCTCAGTTCCTCTAGCAGGCTGGGTTACCCACCCCCTCACCTCTGCCACTACAGGCCCTTTGCCTATGCTGTACCCTCTGTCTGGGGTTCTCTTCCCCTCACCCACTTTCCCTGACCCCTCTTGGTTAATCCTTCCTCAGTCTGAATAATGACTGCTCCACTGTTCTATAAGCTACATGTGAACCAGGTCTGGATCTGTTTTTGCTCACCACAAGATCCCCAACTGCTAGCACAGGACCTAGTACACAGGAGGTACAAGAACGAATTTGTGCAATAGAACGAACGAATGACTAGGAACTGGTAAAAGGCAGGCAGCTTATAGTCCACCTTGCCCCCACAGAATCTACTTGTTCTGGTTCTTCAGAACCCAGTAAGATCCATGTGCCAGGTTCTGTCATCCCTTCTCATCTCCAGAGAATATTCCCCATCAGAAACATGGGGCAGAGAGTGGCTTTCTTACTTTTCCGTGTGATGGGACCCAGGTTCAGGATGTGGGTTTGGTCTATGATGCCCCCTCCGCGGAATCTGGTCCCGGAGCAGGTCTGCAGGAAGAGGGCAACAAAGAATCCCTTCCATGAGGGAGACTGAATGTGGTCCTACCATGGGGAGTGGGCTGCACTCCTTACAGGGGTCTCCTTCTGCCTCAGGCTGGGGCTTGAGGATGGTCTAGGGAGTTGTCAGGAGATCTGTATACCTGGGCTCATGCCCCACCTCTGCCATTCATTAGGTGTTTGATCTTAGGAAAGTCGCTTAAGTTCCCTGAACTGCTCTCCTCATAATAGAAAAGGGAGCTAATAAAATGTCTCCCCTTTAGTTACTGCCAAGAATTAGAAAGTTAACACAGATAAGGTGTACCTGGTACTTTAAAATGTCAGCTTCTGTTATGAGAACACAGGCTTGCAGACAAGCCAGAGCATTTGCTAGCCTGTCGCACTGTGCTGATCCCGCCTGATTTCCCAACAGCTAAGGTCTCCTACCTGCCTCTGCCCACCCCATTTTACTGCACATTCTACTCCTGGACTAAAAGAGAAACACAAGAGAAATGTTTGTTTTCTTTTAGACCTTGTGGCCAAATGTCTTTGGTTATGGAGGACAGGCAAGGGGGAGATCATGGCAGGCAGCTTGAGTGAGGAAAGGCAACTCACAGGTTTGCATTTTTCAGTAAAGGTGTCACAGAGATACACTTCACAGTGCAGGTAGACCAGGTTGTTGTTCCCAGCAAAACGGAACATCTGGACAGAAAATCGGCCCTGAGAGGACTCCCCATTCTCCACCACCTGGATGGTTGAGTCCTTAGTGCGTGGACATCTGGGAGGTTAAGTCATATAGCGTGGTTAGTTAAGCAAGCACTCTGGGGCCAAACTTCCTGGGTTCAAATCTCACTCCACCACCTATTAGCTATGTGTCCTTGAGCAACTTAATCTCTCTGTGCCCCATTTTCCCCATCTGTACACAGGAAATACTATTTGTAACCCATATCATAAGATAGCTGGGAAGATTAAATGAGTTAAACTTTCCAAGAGCATACTATAGTATATGACACATAGTAGATGCTATGTATCTATAATGCATATATATATATAATGCTGAAATAAAATGTCATCAGCACAGAGTTGAAACTATGCTATAAAGTCAGCACCTCTGATTTCCCAAGAAATGAGATTCAGCATCATTACCTACCATTTGTTGACTATCTCCTGTGTGCCCAGTTCTAATGATAACAGTGGCACTTATAAGTCCTGAGGGGCAATGACCAAAAGGCAGCATGTGTGTGTGTGTTTATGCACGCATGCTCATCTGTACAATTGCACAATCAACACAGTTGCACCCAAACTCAAAATTGCACATGCAGAGATCATGTGTGTGCTGGGCTGGATCAGGATACAAGGGCAGGCAAA
This sequence comes from Meles meles, assembly GCF_922984935.1. Classification (NCBI taxonomy): domain Eukaryota; kingdom Metazoa; phylum Chordata; class Mammalia; order Carnivora; family Mustelidae; genus Meles; species Meles meles. Next base: position 28,894,500 of record NC_060086.1, on the reverse strand, counting down.
CTGGGCATTTTCTCTGCTATTTTACATGATTTGCTCAAAATTGATTTAGGAGAGGGGCTGAATGCTGACTGCACAGAGGAAGAACTGAGAAGGGAACTCTCTGCTTTGTGCAAGCCATTCAGATCTTTTTGTAAAAATGCAGACTCCACTTGGCACAACAAAAGCCCTGAGGTTCAGGTGACCCACACCCTGAAGGCCCCATGTATGCAACCTAAGCAGGGCATTCAAGTTTCCCCTCCTGCCTCTCACTGTCTCCCCAGTCGCCTCTTCCTTACATGTCCTGAGATGTTTGCCACCCTTCCTGGACTAGTGCTTCCCAACCCAGCTCCCACACCCAGACAAAAGCACAGGCACACCCAAGACTTCTTCCTGCTTCCTTTTCAAAACTTTCCAAGTGCCCCGACATACATACTCAGTGTTTTTACTCAGGTAAAAAAAAAAAAAAAAAAAGTTTACCAATCCCTGCATAGTAGGTATTTATGCCCATTTCACATATGAGGATATGAATATTTGGAGAGATGAGATGAATTGTGTCTCCAGACTAAGAAATAGCAAAGCCAAGATGTGGACCCAAATCTCCATGATGCTCTAATCTCCATCAATGCCCCTTTCCAAATTTGCTTTTTTGTTGTTACCTAGAAACCACCTTTGTGTATATTTTTCTTTGTTTCCCAGCATCTGTATTATTATAATTTACTTGCTTTGTGCATTAAATATATTTACATTTTTATTGGAATACATCTATTTTTTAGAAGAATCTTTAGATCCTGACCACAAATAGCAAACCAGCATCCCTTGCCATAAGCACAACATGACCATTTATGGATAAATACAAAGTAAAACAGTGCTGTTAAATTTTAGTTGGCTCCTGCCACAGCGGAAGGCCCTAAAGTAGACTTCTTTCTGTTGCAGAGGGGACTAGCAATAACTGATATATATGTCAAATGAGCACCCGACTGATACTTTTCCCTTGATGTAACCAGGCAGATTGTAAAAACCGACACAGGAATAGGCCACTGCCTTTTGGGGATGTTTTTTCTGACTATGCTTTTAAATAGCATATGCCCCTTCCCTTTCCCTGTTTTGGGTTTTTCCTATAGCGCCCTTACCACTGACATGCTACACATTTCATCTTGTTTAATTATTGGTCCCCCTTCTTAGAATATCAGCTGTATGAGGGCAGAGAGTTTCGTCCTTTCTATTCACTGTGCTATCCACAGACCCAGGCACACAGTAAGCTTTCAAAAGACTTCTATTCTGATTTGAATGGCAATGTGAATTACTTCCTCTCAGTGTGGTCCAGGTTCTCCAGTGCCTCTGGAGTGAAAAGTAGCATACCTGTGTCCCCCCTTTTACAACTGGCCCTAACTGTGTCTCTAGCTCAGTCCTCCCAGCCAAGTCCCAGCTTGCCCCTACCCTGGGTGGGTGCACCTTCCAGTCAGGTTTCTTAATCTTTTCTTGAGCCCTGGCTGGACACCTGCAGCCTTCTGGTGTAGTCTGTGCCTCCCTCTTCAAAAATAATGTTTTAAATTCATAAAGTAATATACCTAAGTTTATAAAGGAAACCAGTTCAGCTGAAGCATAGTTCTCAAGATATTAGAGCATTTGATATATGCATTATATATTTACATAATCTATTCTATATAAATACATATATTTACAAAGATATATATTTGATAATACATTAATTTCTAGTAGAAACTCTAATACTCTAGTAACTAAAAAGTCCTGGCATGTATAAATATTTTCATGTGTCCTGCTAATATTTCTATGGTTTGTTGCCTGTGTTCATAATGGCTGGTGATGCCAAATTTCAGCTAGAGGTGAATGAATATAAAGATGTACTTTCTCCCAAATCCAAATTCAAAGGCTGCCCCCTTCTGCCCCAGAATTCCATCCATGGGTCTTACCTATCCTGGATGATGAAGTATTTCAAGGGGTCCGTGGCATTGCCACTGGGTGTGGCATAGCAGTTGGTCATCAGCAGTGCAAACCGGGACAGGTCACCCCCATCCAGCATGGTGCCCACGTAGAGAAAGGCCTCTGTGGCCAGGGTCACAGATGAGCCTTGGTAGGGCTGTGTGTAGGTGGGGCTCTGGAAGAGTGCCATCCGCACGGTGAACATGCCTGTCCCACCCACGCTGATGTTTAGAACGCTGCCAGGGGAGAGGGGCTGGTGAGAAAACCAGAGCTGAGAACAGCAACAGATGGGCCACCCTTTCTGGTCTGTAGTCCCAGGCGGTCCCTGGAAGCTCTGTGCGTGTTTATCTAGCAGGAGGACTAGAACCCACCAACCACTGCAATGGCTGCTCACTGTGATGAGCAGACATGGGTCACCTCGGGATCTTGTTGAAATGCAGGTCTGGTTTGATAGGTTCAAGTAGAGCTCAAGATTCTGCATCTTTAACAAGCTCCCGTGTGATGCTGATGCTGCTGATCCATAGACCACACTTTTTGTAACATGTCCACACCTCCCCCCCTTGGTGGCCCTTGCCTTCAAGGAGTCCAATAAAGAAATTCTCAAGGGAGTCACCTACATTCCTTCTTTGGTCTCAACCTGGAACACTTAAAAGGGATGGCTATGAGTCCTACCGCCTAGGTCAGAGTTCTGGCTCCACCTATAGCAGAAGGTGGGGGTTTTGTAATTGGGTTATTTTTAACCACCAAAACAGCTACACTGATGAGACTTCACAGGATGAGCCAATAAAGGACACTGTAAGACTGATTCACTAGGAAATAAGGCACAAGATAAAAGCTCAGTAATACAGAAGTCTATTTTGCAGGTGAGAACTCGGTCATTGGTTTGGACTCAGATTTGGACTAGGGCAAGATTTCCAGCTCAAATGAAAAAACATCTCCATATAGGTCTGTTGCTCCCTGAAGTCTCTCAGGCCGGAGACCTGGCCACATTGCTCCAGGGCATTGCTTGGCCAGATGATGCTCCACCCAAAGGCAGCCTTCTTTCCCCAAGTCAGCCACACACCCTCATCAGTACCTAGTGCCCTTTCCTGAGTCTGGTTGGCCCAAAGAACATGAAGTCATGGATGAGTTTCATAATGAAAGTCATGGTAGAGTGGGGGCTCTAAGCATGGTGGCCTGGGTTTGAATTCCAGCTCTGCCACTTATTAGACTCTTAACTTTGGACAGGTTACCCAGTCTTCTCTGAACCTCGATTTCTACGTCTGTATAATGGGAGTAATAATAATAGTAGTAGTAAATACTTATACCTCTTAAGGTACTTTAAGATTTCAATGAGATGTTTCCTATAGAGCACTTAACACAATGTCTGATATATAATGAGCTCTTGATAAATGCTTGTTACAGTTACAACTGTAATTTTTCCAACGTTAGCATCATTGGCCTGTGATTCTCCCTACTCAGAGATTTTCAGTTTTATTTAGCAACAGGATCCTTTTATTTATTTTTTTTTAATAAATCTCATGTGGCACCCAGTATGGATGGAACTTCTTTGGTTCACCGTGCAGGCATCCCCATACGTACTTCCTTAAAGACCCTTAGACTCTAAGAGGCATAATTTATAAACCCTTCTTTAATCAAATTCCTATTTATAGAGAAGAAAGGAAACTAAGGTCCAAACATGGTGTATGAATTATTTCTCATATAAATAGCAGGTCTGGACCAAGAGTCCTCCCTCCTTCCATTTGATCCAACCACAGCGCCCCTCTGATAAGCCAGAGGCCCTCATAGTTAATTCACATATGCCAAGCACTGTTGTGCTTCTAAGAAAGGCTGTACGAGTACTTTTAGGTCCATTTCACAGGTGAGAAGACTGACAACCAGAGTGGGGGTATCAATTTCCAGAACTGGAAAAAAACACATCTGGTTAGTATGTGACAGAGCCTGGATTTGATTCTGGGGTCCTTCCTTCCACACGGGGCTCCTCCACTGGAAATACTGCCTCCCAGTCCCCCCACCCAGCAACTTATGGCTGGCAGTTAACAGGGAAGCTGAGGACCTGGTGGTTAAGTGGTTGTGGGGGTAGAGATGGCCAGGGGCACTGGGGACCCTCTCTGGCCATACCTGACCATTGGCTGCAGGGAGGTCTTCAAGCTGACTTTCATGTCCAGGGGGTAGGAACATGCAAAGTTGACTTTGATGTTGCGGTCACGAATGATGATGTCATCTGCCAGGTAGAGGGTGTTGCTGTATGTGGCATGGGTTTCGTTCCTCTGTATTGTGGGGTGGGAGTGGGAGAGAAGGGCATGAGAATCTGAGTAGGACTCAAAACCGAAGCGGTTTCTCTGGCCACCTGTGAGTTGCCCTCCCAGCTGTTATAATCAAAAGTTGGGACAGCAGCCATATATGAACTAGACCCTGAGCTAAACATTCCTCCTGCATGACCCCAAGAGGAGGGCAGCTATCTCCCTGCCTCATGATGAGGAGATGGGGGTTCACAGAAACAGTAACTCTTGAGTAACTTGCTCACAATATGTGGGATCTAATAAGCCTTGGCTCTTCAAATTAGATCATGTCTCCTCTCAAACACTAAAAAGACTTAAAACCACGTCCAGACTCATTATTAATGCTGGAATTTCAGATGCTGTGCTAAGCAAATAACAATTGCTTTCTTCCTTTCTTTTGTCTTCTTTCCTTTTTTTTCTGGGGGATGAGGGAATTGGAGAAGCAGTGTTCCACTCAAACATTGAGCTCTGGGTCCCTTCTGAGGAGGTTTCTGGAGGAGACGTCCTAGTTCTCTGAACACTAGTGATGCGGACCTCACCTTCAAGGACCATTCAAGATAGACAGACCTGTTTCTGAGCCCAGTGCTGATACCTGCTGGCTGAGAAGACGCACTGCCTAGTCAAGGCCCTTCTGTTCCCATCTGTAAAATGGGGAACTATCATCATGGATCATTCTCTTTATTGAAACTTACATTTATTAAGCACTTACACTGTGCCAGTCACTGTCCTAATCATTTCACACACCTTAACTCCTTTAATTCTCTTAACCCTGTGAAGTAAGTACTAGTATCATTATCTCATTTTATAGTTGAGGAAACTGAGGCACAGCTGGGCTCATATGACTAGGAAATGGTAAACCTGGGGCCTGAACCAGGCAGTGCTCTAACCCTGTCCCATGTTGGCCAGGACATACCATCATCACCGTCCCACAGGGGCCATCCCTGGCTGGGGTCACCACAGATATCCAGTCCCGGTCACTTCTCTCACTGAAGCCTGAGCACTGGCTGTCACTCAGGGACATGAAAACCTGCTCAAAACCCAGGCTCTTCAGCTGGCACTTGCTCAGGGACACTTTGATGTCATTGGCTCCACACTCCAGCCTGCGCTCCAGGAGGGAGATATCTGAAATGGGCAGGGAAAGTAGGATTGGAAACTTGTAACCATAATTCAGGGTCCAGCACATCCCCGGGGCCCAGGCCCAGCTGGTCTGGCTGGCCATCAGCTGGGGGCACTCAGACTAGCCCCCGTCTCATCTTGCTGTGGTCTTCTCTCTCAGAGGGACAGAGACAAAAGATTGGATTCCAAGCATCACTGGATGGATCCAATTGGCCAATTGGCCAACCATCAGCTCCATATTATGGGACTGTGTACAAAAAACAATATTCTGGTCGTTCACCCCCCAACATTAAATACACCGAGTCTCAGTAAAATTAAACAAAACAGCAAACATATTAATCTCAATATCTTTCCATCCTTTTTGTGTAATCCACGCTAGCTACTAATGTTTTTAATGCTATATACTTGCTAACTTCCCTTTTAAAACAACAGAGTGCAGACATCAGGCTCAGTGTTTGGGACACACAGTGACATCCAGCTGGATTTTTTTTTAACTTTTTAGAAATTGAAGTATTACACAGCTTCTGGAATTTAATAATTTTTTTCATTGTATTCATTTTTACTGTTACCTTCTATCTAAGGTGTTACTTGCCACAGACACGGCAGTGACCATAAATGTCCCGTTTATTTAAAAGAAGGATTTAACCAGTTTAAAGAAGAACAAGTTAATAATAAAAATCACAGTCTAGGGGCGCCTGGGTGGCTCAGTGGGTTGGGCCACTGCCTTCGGCTCGGGTCATGATCTCAGGGTCCTGGGATCGAGTCCCACATCGGGCTCTCTGCTCGGCGGGGAGCCTGCTTCCCTCTCTCTCTCTCTGCCTGCCTCTCTGCCTACTTGTGATCTCTCTCTGTCAAATAAATAAATAAAATCTTTAAAAAAAAATTAAAAAAAAAATCACAGTCTAGGTAGTACTTGGAAAAAACAAAATTGTAAAATTAGTACTTGGATGTGACTAAAATCATGACTGAAGTTTGGGAGATACCAGCCTGTTTCCATCATCGTATGTATGGGGAAACTGAGACTTGGAGACCCACAGAGCCCTGCTCAAGATCCTCTGCTGGTCAGCGGAGGGCCCAGCCCTTGAAACTGCAGGCTGGTCACCAGTCCTGTGTTCTTGAGCTGTAGAAATAGGGCTTGGGCAGCCTTAGGCCAACAAGTGGCAGCCACCTGTGCTGTAGTGTGGGAGCCTTAGAAAGAAGCTGGGGGTAAGGAGGTCCCCAAAGCTCTGGGAGCTTTGGGGTCTCCTGGTTTTAAGAGATATAACTGGACCCACATTTTACTCAGATGGGATAATAGGCAGCCCTGCATCATCTTCACATGTTTCCAACTCACACATAGGAATATGTCCCTCCCCCAGTTGCTGACATTTCAACACGGTGCCCTCCTCCCCCTGGCCTCACCAGTGATGTTGAAGTCCTGTTTGCACTGGCAACTCCATGTGCCATCATCCGATTTGCAGTCCTCCTCTGCATTGCACTCCTCACATGTCCCCATCACGGAGCTGGGGTCTATGGGATCATAGACACAGATAGTCAACAGGGATGCTCCCTGGTCTCTTGTGATGCCCACCCAGGTCTGGAGTGTGGGGACGGGGCACCCACTCACCTGTGCAATAGGCCAGATAGCACTCGGGGGGCGCGGTCAGGTTGTAGACATAGTAGCCACCAGCACAGGCCTTCACTTGGACAGGCGCGTCCCACAGGCAGCAGTGACCACTCCAGTGCGCGCAGGCTTTGCGGTTCACTATGCCCTCGTCACTGGACGGGTGCGTGCCATTGAGCCACATGGTCGCGGCTGTGTTGCAGTGCAGGACCGGCACGCAGGTGTCTGCCAGGCGCACACCACCCGGCCCCATGAAGCGGTACCAGCCGCTCAGGCCCAGGTCACAGGTGTAACCCGCCCCGTACTCTGTGCTGCGCCAATACTCATCTAGGACGTGGTGCTCCTGGCATGGGTCCACACACACCAGCGTGTCACCCTCGGGCACACAGTCCAGTCCCGGCCCACAGGAGCCCGGGGAGCACTCGCAGTGCTGCCCATCCCCCAGGTAGCCCGCAGGACAGATACATGAGTAATTGCCCTTGGTATTGACGCAGGTGGCTAGGGGGTGGCAGTGGCTGAGCCCCGGCTGGGTGCACTCATCCACATCGGTGCACCCCAGCCCAGGTGTCAGACGGAAACCTGCAGCGCAGGTGCACAAGTAGGAGCCCAGCGTGTTCACGCAGCTGCTGCCCTCAGAGCAGTTGTGGGCCCCAGGAATGACACATTCATCCAGGTCCGTGCACAGGAGGCCGTCGCCAGTGAAACCCACCTGGCAGGAGCATGTTGTGACAGTCCCGTCCTCCATGCAGGTGGCATTGCTGTGACATTCAGAGCAGCTTCCTGTGGACAGAAGAGCCCAGCTTCAGAGCGGGGGCAGTGGGGCCAGTGGTCACTCAGAGTCCTCCTGCATCCCTCAGGGTACTGTGTTCTTTAAGACTTGGTCCCTGGATGAGTCTCTCCAAAATGACTAAACAAAACTCCCCTGATGATTCCACTGTGCATTCTTCTGTGTTAAGCATTGCTTCAAACTGTGTCTTCTTTCAAAATATCTACATTTCCACATTCAGAGGAATAATACAGAGTTCTTGACACTTGGTAAGATTTAGGTAACCCTGTTGCCCCTTCCCCACCTTTGAACATTTAATTTCTTTTGCCCAGATCTTCTCTGCCTCCCTTCTGAAGACTTCCCCTACTCTCCCTGAAAGGGGCCGTCACACTTTGTGTGATGTCCTCCATGACAGTAAAAACAATGAAGATAACGAGCTGTCATTTATTAAGCACTTACTATATGCTAGACATTGGGATTGTGCTTTTCACTCATTATCTCATTGAATCCTCCCCAACAGCCCTGTAGGATTGCTTTTGTATTTACCCTAATTTTAAAGATGAGCAAATTGGGGTTCCAAGGGTTTAAGCCACTTGCTTTGTTGGTAAGGAGCAGAGCCAGGACACAAACCTAGGTAGCAGGACCATAGAGTATATGCTCTTAACCTCTTAACCATGACACTGGAATGGCATTTACTGTGCCCCAAAGTACCTCCAGCTCAGGGGAGACACCCAGCTCCATTCTCCAGGGAGAAGCTGAAAGCTAGATGAGGATAATGCAAGACCCAGTGGAATGACCTCTTAAGAGTGCAGAGGGTATGGGGTGCCTGGGTGGCTCAGTGGGTTAAGCCTCTGCCTTCAGCTCAGGTCATGATCTCAGGGTCCTGGGATCGAATCCTGCTTCGGGCTCTTTGCTCAGCGGGGAGCCTGCTTCCCCTTCTCTCTCTGCCTGCCTCTCTGCCTACTTGTGATCTCTCTCTCTGTCAAATAAATTAATAAAAACTTTAAAATAAAAAAAAGAATCCAGGGGGAGGTTTTTGGGAGCCACTTAGGTGTGTTCAGATCTCCAGTGGGGTTGAATATGTTCTTTCCCTTCCAGTAAAGTACTAGGGGACCTTAGTGGTATTTTAGACTCTTGCCTCTCAATGTGTGATCCAAGGACCACAGCATCAGCTTCACCTGAGAGCTTGTCAGAATTGCAGAATCTCAGGCCCTGCACAGGGCCTACTGAATCAGAATCTGCATTTTAGCAAAATTCCCATCTGAGTCCTATATAAAGTATAAAAAATGGGTTTAGAATAAATCAAATAGTAAGCAATATAGGAGAGGGAGCCAGACCTCCTCTGTTGACAGCAGTATTGTTCCCTACACACACACACACACACATACACACACACCCCACTTACTTGCTTCCGAGGTGTCAGTGGATGAAACTATGATGACCCAAAAGGTTACCGTGACTACCGTCCACACTGAGGTCAGGGAGGATAGTTGCCCCATTCTTTCTGCTCTTCACAGTTACTTCTGGTCTGGGGAGAACCTGCCCAAAGGCAAAGACAGGTTGACCCCTTGGGATTTCCTCCCTGTCTGTGACGCCTGGAGTCCTGTGGAACAGAGATGGATGGTATGATCTTACTCACTCCCCCACAGTGTTTTGGGAGGAGTGCTTTGGTCATGTACTGTCCAACTCCAGAAGATGCCTGTATGTGAACTACAGAAAGTGTACAGTGTTGTGACCCTGGCTTTGGTGGTTTTCCCATCTGTGACCCCACCCTTACTCCCACCCACATAGTAGCCTCCTGCTCTCCCAGTCTCAGTGCATCTGGAAGAGCTGAGTCTCATTTGGAAGAGGAAGCAGCAAGGTGGAATCTTGTGTTCTGGACTCACCATCTTATTGGAGGCAGCTTTGGGTTTTCCCAGCCCACTCCCGATCCCCTGCTGAGGTACTTAAAATTTGCCCAGATCCATTTATCCATTCAACAAACATTTATGGAGTAGCTACCAAGTGCCAAACGGAGCTACAGTCCAAGGAAAGCAATGACTAGGACAGGCAAGATCCCCAACTTCATGCAGCCCGTATATTGCAAAGTTGCTTGAGATATGACTAACCTTCATAGTGGATTTTAGTGTTTCCAGAGCAGTCGCTTATTATTTCACTCAATTGCTCAGATAATCCTAGATAGGTATTACTATTGCCTCCATTTTTACAGCAGCAAACCAGGGGAGTAGATGGTGATTAATTGTGTGGGACCTGGAGCCTGTCACCAGCATCTAAATCCCTGTTTTACTAATCACTAACAATGTAAACTGGGCAAGGATTACAGTTCGCTAAGAATTTGTTTCCTCATTATGAAATATGGATCATTCCTTTCACAAACTGAGTGGCTAGGATGTGCAGGCTCAGTTTGAAGTCCCTGTGATCAAAGAACTTGTGTTCTGGAACTGTATTTTCCAAGCTTTTGTGACCACGATCTGTTAAAAGGAAAATATCTTTTGCCATTACTGATGTAGGTGCCTGTGTGTGTGCATGGGTACACACACGGTGCACACACACACACAGACACACACACAAAATAGAAGTTTTATAAAATTCTTACTTCTGTATGCATTGCTTGCTGACATAGTTGATAACATTTAATTAAAAGAAAATTTTGGATATAAACCACAAACGATTTCATGATCTACTAATGGGTCATGACCTGTACTTTGAAATCACTGAGGCAGAGGATAACTGACTGCATTTTGTCATGGGGATTAATCAAAGCAGGGCCTGGCATATAGCAAATGCTATTATTGTTCACTACTCTATCCCCAGTGCCTGGTACATAGTAGATACTTCGCTGATATTTGTTGAATGAGTGAAGAAATAAATAGTCATTGTTACTAGAAAAGCACAGCCTCAAAGAGAGGGAGATTGACCAACCAAAGACAATGAAACCAATAGTCAGCAGAGGAATGACCCAATCTGGGTCTGACCCAGGAGTCTGGTCTCTTCATTTACTTCCCCTCTCTCCCAAACAGAAAGAGAATCAGCAGAGAACTAGGTGGGGAGAAGTGGCTAGGAGAAGAGAGCCGTAGATAGCCTTACCTGAAGCCAGAGAGATAGAATTAGTCCATTGACGAGTGTTTGCCTCCTATATATCCATCTGCCCCTGGTTGGCAGTCTCTCCTCCAATTATTCTCTGGTTCTGTTTCTTGAGATTGTTTTCTTGAGGGTGGAATGTTTTCCCCTTTGGGCACAGTGCTTTCCTGTCCTAGGATGTCAGATTGTTGTTCTTTTTCCTAATATGTGAACACCCCAAATGATTGACATTGGGGGTCAAACTTGTGCCTGCAAATATAAGGCCTCAGTTTTGTACCTTTTGGCATAAAGAGATTCCTTAGTTAGAAATTAACTGGAAAAGCAGTGCTAAGGTACTAGGCATTTTCTTGGTCATTGAGAAGGACAAGGTGGACCCAAAGAGCCAGGCAGAGGCCTGAATCCAAAGCCAGGGTGTGCTGGGGCAAAAGAGAGTTTTTATTGCCCCCATTAGGACATGTACCTGTGGTCATTTGGGGAGGACACCCTGCTGAGGTGCCCTCCATCCTCCATCCTCATGAGCTCAGCAAGCTCCTCTATGGTCTGGACATGAGCAGGAGAGGAGGTAGATATGGCTGAAGGTCAAAGCCAGAAGGTAATTCAGACATCATCAGACCAGACCCATTCTGTAAAGTAAGAGATCTGAGTTTCCATGAGGATAGACCCCCTAGGGAGGTAGATAACTTCGTGACTAAGTAGACTGACTTTTGAGTCAGTCCATAGGGAGGTGGATAACTTCGTGACTAAGTAGACTGACTTTTGAGTCAGTCCATCGGGCTCCCGATTAGCCATTTATTGTGTGCGAGAGGACTCATTTCTTTAATAATCTTCCTGAGGTCATTTTCGTTATCTGTAAAAGGAAAGTCCCTATCACTTAAAGTTGTTATGGTGGTTAAAGGAGAAGATGGTGAGAACAGAGGTGGTGTGACGATTCTACCCGTCCATCCTGCTTTGCTGATGTATAGTCACAGGGGTCAAAATGGCAGAGCCTGGGCTCAAGCCAATGGGTCCTGACCCAGTCCCATGTAGATGGCAATCCTTTTTTTTTTTTTTTTTTTAAGATTTTATTTATTTATTTGACAGAGAGAGATCACAAGTAGGCAGAGAGGCAGGCAGAGAGAGTGAGAGGGAAGCAGGCTCCCTGCCAAGCAGAGAGCCCGATGCGGGACTCGATCCCAGGACCCTGAGATCATGACCTGAGCCGAAGGCAGCGGCTTAAACCACTGAGCCAACCAGGCGCCCCGATGGCAATCCTTTCTAAGAGTCAGTCCCATAGAGAAAAATTTAATGTGTGTAAACTTTCTCATCCTGTCTCATTTAGTGGTAGGGTAACCATCAGCACTATGCAGTTGTCTCCTTAGGATAATTCTGTAGGAGTGAAATTTCTGGGTCAAAGAGGTGGTGCATTTTTTTTTTTAAATATATATTTTGTAAAGATTTTATTTATTTATTTGACAGAGAGAGAGCGGACAAACAGGGGAGTGGCAGATGGAGAGGGAGAAGCAGGCTCCCTGCTGAGCAGAGAGCCTGATGTGGGGCTTGATCCCAGGACCCTGGGATCATGACCTAATCCAAGGCAGATGCTTAACTGCCTGAGCCACTCAGGCGCCCTGAGGTGGCGCAGTTTTAAGAATTTTGATACCTCTTCCCAAACAGCACCCCAGAGAGAGATTTTTTAAAACAAGTAGTTTAGGAGCACCCGTGTGTCTCAGTTGGTTAAGCATCTGACTTTGGATCAGGTCATGATCTTGGGGTCCTGGGATTGAGCCCTGTTTTGTGTTCCCTGCTCAATAGAGAATCTGCTTGTCTCTCTCCCTCTGCCCCTCCGCACCCCCCCCCCCGCCCCCGTGTGTGTACTGGCTCAATTTCTCTCTCTCAAAGTCTTTTTAAAAAAAAGTAAACTCATTTAGGATCCCATCATGGTACACTTTCCTTCATCTTTGTCAAAAAAATAAGTGAGAAATCTCATTGTTTACTTTGGCTATTCTCCAACAAAAAGGGAAATCATTAACTCTTCCTTTGTATGTTATTTTTTTTCTGAACTGTCTGTCCTTTTTTTTTCTTTTTCTTTTCTTCTATAGGAATGTCTCTGCCCCCCCCCCATCACTTAAGAAGAAAATAAAAGTTCTTAACGTTCTTTTTCTCCATTTTGGATGGCAAATATCCCTTCTGGTTGGTGCATATGAGGCCCTGTCTAAACTGGAGTCCGGTGTCTTTAAAGGATTAAAATGGAGGCTCGAGGTGGCTCCTGGAATTGTCTGGGCAAAGGCTACAGGCAGCAATATGTGGCGTTTGTGTTGGAGATGATTCATCAGTCCAGTAACCACATTTTTCTAGTTTTGTATTTGATGCTTGTACATCTTGGGGCATTACTGACCCTGGAGGGATTGTCCCTCTCAGGCTAACTAATTCCTAGAGATTGCAAATGGCTGGCTAGAGATCTGCCTTTTATATGCAAATGAACCACCCAGAGCCCAGCACCCACCCCCACTCCCCCAGCCCTCCTTTGCTGGGGGCTCTCACACTCTGGACCACTATTCCCCTGCCCTCATCACCCCAGGGCCAGACACCAGACAACCAGAAGCATTTTCTCATCCCAGGACCTACTGAAATTATTCAAACTCTCCATCCTAAACCTGGTTGCCCTGCTTCTCCTGTTCCCCCCCATGGAAACCACAGAAAGGTTCTTGCTCATGGTTCCCCCCTCCCTTGGTCTCCTGAGTGACCTTGGTGCTTCTTTCTGTGCCCCCTCCTCTTGGGATCTAGGAATCTAATCAACTATATTTTCAAAGGCATTCATCTTCTCATCTGTTAGTCTTGCCATATCTGAATAATAATAACAAAACTACATTTTAACAAGCATCACCGGCCTTCAACACAACTGGAGCATCCTGTGGTATTTCTCTATTTGGTTGTTTTCCCCTCTTTCTTCAAAACCCCTACCATCTCCCAGCCCCACACATTTAATGACATCATGGCGTTCTCCCTGGAGTCACTAAGCATTGCCTCCTTTCCTGTCCCTGGACTCATCTTCCACATCTCCTCTCCTGCCATGATGGCAGCAGCTTCCTTCTTCCTGGGCTGATAACCTTTCTCCCTCACCTTCACCTACCCCTTCCTCCTATAACTCCCTCTTCTTAGAGGCACTTGAAGTATTCTCATCTGCTAGTCCTTTCTTTTCTTTTTTTTTTTTTTTAATTATTTTTTTCTGCTAGTCCCTTCTGTAGAAACCTTCCTTTGACCCCACCACACTCCCTCCAGCCACCATCCTATGTTCCATCCTTTCATCGCCAAACTTCACAAAAGATTTATCTGCACACTTTCCCCTCAAATTCACATTGATACACGTCCTGAACGGCCAGCTCTATTTGACATTGCTCATGAAGATCACTAAAGACATCCATGTTGGGCGCCTGGGTGGCTCAGTGGTTTAAGCCGCTGCCTTCGGCTCGGGTCATGATCTCAGGGTCCTGGGATCGAGTCCCACATCGGGCTCTCTGCTCGGCAGGGAGCCTGCTTCCCTCTCACTCTCTGTGACTGCCTCTCTACCTACTTATGATCTCTCTCTGTCAAATAAATAAATAAAATCTAAAAAAAAAAAAAAAAAAAAGAGTGTTGCCTGCTAAGGGAATGCATGCAAATACATTTCATCTGCCTGTGCACCTGATGCCAACAAAAATCATGGAATTCGCTCCAAAGTCCAATGCATAAAAAAAAAAAAAAGACATCCATGTTGCTGTTCAATCACTTTTTTTCTTTATCTTACTTGCAGAAGAATAGCCAAAAAAATATTTGTTTCTGAACAAAACTTACTCACTTAATCAGAAGTTTCCATCATCTTGGAATGCTCTTCCCCTCTTAACTTTTAAACATGCTAAGAAACTTATCTTAATAATCTTGACAGCTGTCACTTACTGAGTGCCTCTCTTGGGTCAGAGACTACTTGAATGCTTTTACATTTAATGTCTCAGACAACGAGGCCCAGCAACACGTTCCCAAGTAGATTGTAGTTCAGAAATTCTGAGTTGCTTCCCTGAGATTACCCAGCTAGCCCGTGGTAAATCCATACTACAGCCCTTAATCTTCTTCAGATTTTCTCCTATGATGCATTGCACTCCTTGGGGTAAAAAGCATTCTATGCTCAGTCATGAGAGATAAGAGGTTTCAGGTCTTTTTCGAGGGACTGAAGCTAAGGTGTGGAGAAATTTGAAAAACTGATCAAACAGAATAGAAAGGATTTTTGTGAGAGTGGTGTGTGCCTGAGGGGGTAGAAAATGAGCCAAGGGAGACGACTCTCCAGACAGAAGGGTCATCCCTGGCCTTACTCTAACTGTTTATCCCAACACGAGCCCCCACTTCCCGAGGCCTCAGACAGACACGGGACCTTCAGGTAGTACATTCTCTGGCTGGTGGCCAGTTGGGGACTCTGTTCCGTGTGATTTATTCCTAGCAGCCCGCCCCCATGAACCCCTCCTTTGACCAGCAGCCACATAACCTTAAGGCTGAGGCAGGTGAGCCTCACACCGTGTCCTGAATACTAACACCTGCCCCTGTCGGGGCATTCTGGCTCAGGTGAGTTCCAGGCTGTTCCCTGCTTCATCTGGATGTGGACAGACCAGGTTTAGGGGTAGGAGAGGGAGGCCCAGGAGCTGGATCTGGAGGTTTGAAGGAATACAAACAGCCTTTCTCTTAGATGATAGGTGGGAAGTGGAGAGTCCTAGATGATTTGTAGAGACCTTGGTCTGTAAAATAATATCCCTTTTTTCAAGAGGAGCTCTTTTATCACTTGGCCAAAATGTTTGTTACAAATCAGCCGCATGAATCTGTGGTCAGCTGAATGGTGACTTTCCAGTATATGTCTGTGCTAATCTCCCAGCAGCTGTGAATGGTTCCTGACGTGCCAATAGGGACCTTGCAGTATGATTTAAGTTCAGAGAATTGTGATGTAAGGTTGTTTGGGCAGGCCCATGAGCTAAGGAATGTAGGCATCTCTAGCAGCAAAAGGCAAGTCAAGGGATTCTTCCACAGGAGACCAACCCTGATGACACCTTGAGTTTAGGTCAGTGAAATTGACTTCTGATTTCTGGCTTTCAGAGCTGTAAGAAGGCTGGTTACTTTTTGAGCCACTAAATTTGTGGCTATTTGTTAGAGCAATAATAGGAAGATAATACAGAATCTAATTTGTCTCTCTAGGCAACACCGTCAGCACCTCCCCATTTTGGGATGACAGTGAAATCAAGTATCTCAGAGATGGGGTGCTGCCTGATATGAAATTTCATTTGATCTATGAATTCTTATTTACTAAGCATCTAGTGTGTCTAAGCAGTGTTTTAAGTATTGGAAATGCAGTGGAACAAAATAGCTGACATATCAGCTCCCCGGGGACTTACCCACCAGTGGGGGAAGCAAGTGGTATATTAGTGCACAGCAAAATAAGATGCTTTCAAATATTGGTATCTGAGAAGGCCTCTTTGAGGTGGTGACATTTGAACTGAGGTTTGAGGGATGAAAAAATACATCTGCATGAGGATCTGTGGGAGTGTACCGCGTGTGCACGTAGGCAGAAGTAACAACCGCGAGGAGAGACAGCACTTGAACTATTCAAAGAATAGACAGGAAGCATGGCTGGAGCCTAGAAAGTGAGAGGGAGAGAGGAAAAAGTAGAAGAGATCTGTGGGGCCAGAACTTTCCAAGCCTTGAAGGCACCTTGAGACTGAATCTTACTCTAAAAGCAGTAAAGATTCCATTATACTGTTAAAACGGGTAGTGTTGCAAGGCTTCAAGACTGTGGCTTTTTAAAAGATAATTTCAGCAACTTTATGGAATATGGATGTTGGGTGGGCAGGGATGTACAGAATAGCAGTAGCACCACACCATTTTGGGAGACTCCAGGGCGGAGAATGGTAGATGGTGGTGGAGGGGAAGTGGGTGGAGTCATCCTGAGATAAGGGGTGTGTGTCACTGGATGGAAGGGGGTGGGGCCAGTGCAAGTGGGTGGAGTCACACCAATTGATGGGCTTTCTTTTAGGGTAGTGAAGGAAGGGACTTGAGCATTATGCTAGCAGTTTGCTGCTTAAGAGAGTGGGTCACTTACTGAGATATAGAAGACTGGGGAGTTGTTTGGGGCTGGATCTCTTTCTTACTGTGTCAAAATAAAGCATAAAGAAATCAGTCCTCACCCTGGGGACTCCAACCTAGTGGAGGTAGTGTGTGCCTAGTGGTTAAATGCAGTCTCTGGAGTGAGAGTGCCTGGGATCATATCTCAAGGGCTTCCTCTGTGATCCTCACTAGTTGCCTAACGTCTCTTTGCCTTGGTTTCCCCATATGTAAAATGGGGATAATGAAAGTGATGTGAGAATTGCATGACTGAGCAGCATGTTGTAAATAATCATTAATTGTTGCAGTTAAGGCTTTGCTCGCAACCCTGTACGAATTTCAGACCAAACAGCTCTTCTTAGGCAGCCCCAACCAGGAAAAAGAAGCAATGAGTAGAACAGGGCCAAAGACATTCAGGAGTTTTTAATCATCCAGCTTCCACCCACCCCAATGATATATAATTTTTTTGGAGTAGATTCCCCTTAGAAAATGGCTCTGGACTTTGAAGAAGCTACAGTTCTTCCTTCACTTTTGGTTTCTTCTCTTGTTTTGGAGGTCCCTTTGGCTTAGCCACCTTCTCCTCCTCCTCAGCTCTTTCCTTCTGTCCAGCTGGCTCTAATAGTACTGTCACATTCTCCAGCTCGGGCAACTTCTGGTCAGCTAACTCCTCCTTGATAAAAGGTACCTTCTTTTCCTCAGCTAATGCCTCCTCTTTGGTCACTTCACTTTGTTCAATAGACAGCAGCTATTCAAAAAAAGATAGAAAGAAGGGAAGAAATAGGATAAAGAAATAAAGAGGCAAGAAATATGTGATAATTGTGATTGTAATTACCAAGCCTTCTTTTCTGGGAAATACCCAGAGAGACACACTTGAGGATCAAAGGCCCATTTGGCTTAGGTGAGGAAATTCCCAACCAACCAGGTTTTGCCCCTCCAGAAATAGGGCCTTTGGAGAACCCCATTTCTCCACTTAAAGGCCACAAGTGTGGGTGCCCCAGGTCTAGCTCCAGGGCTGGCCATGTGACCCAGGCCTCTCATGAAATCCCTATCCAGGACATTTGCTAGGACTATGAAAAAATAGATGCCTTCTCTTCTCCTCTCCTCTCTTCTCTTTTGTAGAGAGAGAGAAAGATGGAGAGAGAGAGAGACCACCACACAAAAGCAGGGGGAGAAGCAAGCTCTCCGATGAGCATGGAGCCCAAAGCAGTGCTCCATCCCAGGACCTTGGGATCATGACCCAAACAGAAGGCAGAGGCTTAACTGACTGACCCACCCAGGCACCCCAGGGACTTGTTTTCTAAGCTGGAAGGATATTAGCTTAAAGCTGTGGGGCCATCTTTGACCCTCCATGGGGAAGTGACTGAGAATAAAGCTAACATAGAGGAAAGCAGAGATGGGGAGACAGAAAATGAGTTTGAGCCCCTGGATCCACCTGTGCCTGATGTTCTTACCAGTTAAAGGGATTAAGTTCCCATTGTTGCTTAAACCAGAGAGTAATGTTTCTGACATTTACAGCTGAAAGGGTTCTAACTAGTATAGATGGCACCTTCTTGCAGATGGCTTCACTGAGGCCTGGATGGGGTTGGGGATTCTGAGAGGATGGGAATGGTTATCCAGCCATCAGGAAAATAATGCCAAAGAGCTGGATCCCGTCAAGACATCTGGTTATGAACTCAGGAATGGTGGACCCAGGGAAGCAGCCTTAGGAGACCTCACAGCCTTTCCTTCTGTTTCTAAAGTCTGCTGTTTCTGCTTCCTTGCAGTAAGTGCCCTTGAAATAAAGTTGTTTAGAATAAGTGATTGTTCACCTGTAGTCCATGATCTCCAGAGAGCACAAGATTATGGGACTTTTAACACACTCTTTCCTAGTTAATTGAGTTCTTGATGAGTTCTTGTGTGGAACAGAATAATCCTGGGCATTGCCGTTTTTGCCTTACCTCATCCTCATCCTCATCCTCAATCCTTGTCTTGATTTGACTTTCCAGGAAGTCAGAAAAGCCCCTCAGGGTATGTTCTCCTGTGTACAGTACAGCCTAGAAAGAAAACAGAACAAGGTCAAAACAGTAGCCTCTTCCTGCAAGGTATTCAGGGATTGCTGCATAGGATAAATCCAGGGTCAAATTCCTAGCAACCTGAGTACAGTGAGCAGGTTCCTTAGCCTCTCTGAGCCTCCGTTACTATGACTCTAAGATAAGGGTAATAAAAATTCCTCCATCATTGGCTCAGGGACTTCACAGCCACACTGTCAGGGCTCAAACCCCGTGTAACCTATGACTCAGTTTTGCTATCTAAAATGCACAGATGATAACATTACCTATGACATATGTTATTACGAGAATTTAATGAGCTGCTATATGAAAAGCACTTAAAACAGTACCTGACTCACAGTGAGCCCTGTATATAGTTGTTTTGATTGTTATCATTAAAAAAGACTAGTTATATTTTACAAAGCATCTGATACATGATCATTGCTCAGCCATCCCTAGTTCCTTTTTGTCTTTCAGTCTTTAAGATTATGAAGCTGCTTACTGCCCACTAGTTGTCTACACTGCTCTTCAGATAATGGAAGATCTGTGACAGCTGCACCACAGCTGCACCCTCAGCCCAGCCTCAGTTTCCATGTCTCCCCCACGTGCACGTTCTGTCCCAGACGGATGGCCTCTTCTTCACAACACTGTGGCCACCCTTTTGCCCACCTTCTCATGCTGGTTACAATTCTGCCTATACCTAGCACCCCTCTGCTAATCTGATTTAAATCTTCAGCATTCTTTAAAATCCCATGTCTGCATGGAATATCTGCCCTCCAGAATCTGTCCCCTTCAATTCCAGTTGCAAGTGGAGGTGGGCCCACATCATGACTTCTCTCCCACTCTCAGTCATACTCCTGTTGGGGCAGGAAGCTTTGCTTGCAGTGCTTTGATGGACATGCTTCCCCACGTGCCCGAGCAGCACAGAGAGTATGTTCCCTCACACTGGCGATGCTTGGTGATTGTGACACTGGTGTGTAAAAGACATTGACCTGTTTTGCTATCATGTGGTCTTCCCTCTTCTCGTAGCACCCTACCTGCAGAATTCACATGGAGATTCTCCCCTACCTTATGCCATAGACTCTGGGTAGAGCTCAGCCCCAATAGCAGAGGGAACCATATCTTCCTGACAACAATGACTGGTCAGAGAAGAGCAGCTGACCCAAGTGGGACCCAGTTCTGCAAGTCTTGGGACTTGGGGGGAAGCTAATGGAGAGGACCCTTCAAGTTGAACATGAGAGGATAAGGGGGCTGGAGCTGAGAATGAAGCTGATTTGGTAGAAGGCAGAGCTGGAGATCAGGAGAAACTGGGTCCGAGATAATAACATAACGATATTTCCAGTTATGTAGGTTCCAAGAGCCCCTCACTTGTTGAGAGTTGGTGGGGAAGAGCCTGAAGAAGGGGTACCGGTCCAGGTACATCAGCTGAATGTCATTTGCTGTGATGTCCATCTTGGCAATGGTGACTGTCGAGTGGTTTTGATACTTTCTGCCCAACTCCTCCAACACTGGGAACAGTGCCTTACACTTTTCCGACCAGGGTGCATCTGGAAGAGAAGGGCTGTTGTGTAAGCTCACACTAATAAAGACTGAAAGCCAGTGCTACCCCAGAAATACTGTCACTGTGTTCTACTAATGGTTCTACTATTTCTGCAAATTGCATTTCTTCCTTCTTTGAATACTATATTACTTATTTTACATTTCAACCACAGTACGTGGTCATTATTAAATCAATTAGAAAAAAATTAATCTAGTTCCCTCTACCCAGACACTAACATTTTTAGCGTGCTAGGACATTTTCTTCTATTTAATTTTTTTTTTTTTTTAAACATAGCTTTCCACTCGATGGGCGCCTGGGTGGCTCAGTGGGTTGGGCCTCTGCCTTTGGCTTGGGTCATGATCTCAGGGTCCTGGGATTGAGCCCCACATCAGGCTCTCTGTGCAGCGGGGAGCCTGCTTCCCCCCAAAAAAATCTTTAAAAAAACCCAAAAAACAAAAAAACAGCTTTCCACTCCAGTTGAAGGAAAAAAAATACACTAGATGATTCCTCATATTCTACCAGAAATTGTGTGTGTGTGTGTGTGTGTGTGTGTGTGTGTGTGTGTAAGAGAGAGCATGCACACACAGGACTTTTCCAGCAGAGGTTAAGCTCACAGCCCAAGGTCACCCAGGTAATTAAGCAGAGGAAGTGGAATTTGAAGTCAGGCTGCTTTGACCTGTGACCATTAAACCACCCTTTTAGTCCCTAGGGACCATTCCTTTAGCTTTGAATCAGGCGGTCTGGAGAAAATCAGGGAAGAGCTCAAACCTTCCCTGCTTATCAAGCCCTTAAAGTTTCTGGCTCTGTGGGAGGGGTGGCCTCAAGGGCTGTAACACTCTGCATATGGATAATCATCCCTCCATTTACAAACCAAGTGCCTCCATGACCATCTGTTCTCCCCACAGCTCCCCTGGAGCCTGATGTTGGAGTGGGAGGCAGGGCGGGGGGCGGGGGTGGGGGTGGGGGGGGTGGGGGGGGAGGATAATGTTCGCAGCCCCAGGGGGCCAATCTGACAGGTCTGCTTCCAAGAAAATGAGGCTGCTTTTGCCTTTTACCAGAACCGAATAGGCATTCTCTTAGCTCTGTGTCAGTTAAGTATAGAAAAGTGGCCCCGCCTCTTATCTATTGCACTTAAAGGCAATAGATCATGGTTATTCCATCATATGGACCTTAAACACCTCACCCTGTGGATGAGAGTCCATTTCAGTGAGTTTTTAAAGGCCTGCATGATGCAGTGCAGCCCTCAGGAAGGAATGGCATCAGAGCTTGATTGGAAGTTTTTGCCTTCCAAGTTACTTACTGTGGGACTTGAGGTAATTAATATTTCTGAGTCTAAGTTCTTTGATTTGTATCATGGGGAAATCTCCTGGACCTTTCTTAGAGGCTTGTTTTGAGGAGGAAATAAGAGCACATGTGTATATAGCCAACTCATGCCTGGCTCATTGTGGGTGCTCCATAGATGGTAAAATACAAGAGATTTCTGAATAACTTCAGTGTTATCCTTCTCTGTGTCTCAGGATGGGAGAGAGGTCCCTGGCTCTGGCTCTCATGTGCAAATCAGAAACAGCAGAGAAAGGGCAATAGTCCTTAGGCAAGCACTGAAAGTAATTACAACAATAGGAATAATAAGAACTGTCATTTATCAAGTACTTGGAATATGCCAGACACTGCAAAGCTCTTTACCTGCATGATCTGAGTCTTCAGTTTGGCCACACCAACTCAGGTAGGTTCGATACGGGCCATTTGACAAGTTACATAAAGCCAGAACTGCCATTCTGTCCAGCAATGACCAGCCAAGGCACTGGGGTCAGGCTGTCCAGGCTCCAATTCCAGTTCTAGCACTTACTTGCTGCCTGATTTTGGAAGTGTCTTCACCTCCCTGAGACTCTGTTTAGTCCTGTGCAAAGTGGGAGGAGTAATAGTAGCTATTTTCAAAAGTATGTTATGAGGGGCGCCTGGGTGGCTCAGTGGGTTAAGCGACTGCCTTCGGCTCAGGTCACGATCCCAGAGTCCTGGGATCGAGTCCCGCATCGGGCTCCCTGCTCAGTGGGGAGCCTGCTTCCCACCCCCCAACCTGTGCCTGCCTCTCTGCCTACTTGTGCTCTTTCTCCCTCTATCAAATAAATAAATAAAATCTTTAAAAAATTATATTAAAAAAGTATGTTGTGAGGATTAAATGAGATAAAGTACAGAATGGCTCAGCAAAATGCCTGATATACCATAGCATTGAATCAGTGTTAGCCATTAGCATTATTATTGCTGTAGAAGCCCCAGGACTGGATTATATGGAAGGTATTCCATATGTTCCAAGAATTGGATTTTCAGGGAGAGTTGAATTGTAGCTGATAGCATCTTGATCCAATCCCTTTAGATATTTAAAGACCATCCTTGGCATGGTACTTTGATAGATTTTGGAGATTTGGGGCCCCGGAATTCAGGAGCAACACTTGAAAGGTAATGTCTGGGCCATGTCTTCTATGGCCTCTGCAGAGATACTTACAGAACATCACAAATACATCCCTTTCCTTGTCAAAGACCACTACGTTGAAGTTCTTCCCAACGAGCTGCTTAACTGGCCCCTGGTCCCAATATTTTGGAATGTCTTCACTGGATTGATGTTTCTAGGAAGCAAATTTGATAGGTCTAACAGTCTCCAGAAAGGGGTTGGCAGTTGGGGCTCCCTGTCCTGGTGGGAAACAATGAAAAGTTTTCTTTTGTTCTTACAACTACCTTGGGAAACAGTTTGAAGTGCTTGATGTCCAGCCTGGGTTATTCAGGGCAGATTGAGAGATCAGAGGATGGGGAAGAGGCAGGGCTTCAAGCTGGGATGAATTCTAGCATTCCAATACATGATTCTTGAGATTCTTAGATGATAGTGGCATTCGTGTCTTCAACATCTTAACTAGTTTGTCCCTCCCTCCCCCCAAAATTTAGCTGTTCCCAATTACTTCAAGAATCAAACACAGATAATTTACATGACCTATAAGACCTTTATCACACTTTGACTCCTACCAGTCTCATCAAGTTCATTACCATTCTTTCCTTGGTATCTTCAACTATAATGATCTTCTATTTCCCCAAAGGGCTAGGCTTCTACCTCAGCCCTTCGTTTATGCCATAGCTCTGCCTGGAGGGTCTTCCCCACTCCTCATTCCTGCTCTCTGTTCTCCTTTCCAGTTAACTTGGATTTACAATAATTCCCTCATCCCCATAGCAGCCTCTAGAAATGACGTAAAGATTTATTTTGAGGGAGCATAAAGGAGGGTGGAGGCTGGGCATGGCTGATGGGAAATAATGAAAAAGATGGAAGTTAGAAGTGAGCCAGACCAGGCATTGACATCTTGTGTCATGTGAAAGGTGCTCATCTATATTGCAAGAGCATGGGAGTATGTTTTGGCCCTTGAGGATGAGACAGACACCTCCTGAGATGAACTAGTGGGAAGGGAGAGAGAATGGGTAGAGCTCCGGGTAGGTTTGTAGATGCAGTGATGGAAAATGAGGGGTCCCTGTCATAATGATACATGGTCTTATACTCAGCTGAGACTGGAAGTAGGAATAGGGTATGAGGACAAAGAGACTCAGATTCAGAGAATGAACACACTAAGAGAAATTTATATAGAGATGTCTGGACATTTCAAAGAGCCCCTGGGAGATTTGTGATTTCATGAGGCCTGCCTCATGGTGGTGTTCTTTTTCTCTAGCCTTGGCCTAGAAGTAGGGACATTAAGTGGGTTCAACCAGAGTTTTGATTTTGCCTTGTAAAGTATACAGGGTATAAAGAAGTAGAAGGTAGATTAAGGAATAAAGGGATAAAGAAGTTAAGGGAATCATCAGCAGAGCTATGAACCATGGAATCCAAGTTCATGAAGGAAGGCAGAAAAGAAATTGTGAAAGGAGATCAGGAGAGTGGAGCCCATGAGCAAGGTAAAGAATTGTAGCAATGTGGATATTAGAAAAAGGAATTAAGAGGATAGGGAACTTGAAATCAGATTTTCAGAGGGACTGCCATCTGTAGTGTGTGGCCACAAGAGCAGGAGACTGGGATGGCTTGGACACACCAATTATGAGAGGAGAGAGATACCAGGGTTCTGGGTGCTGGCCTCTCTGGAAATGATGGCAGAAAAGGGATGGAGGGCAAATCTGCAATGAGGAGCTTAAGTCTCACTGAAAGGGACAGGATTAGAGGACAACAATGGAGGGAGGGAGCAGGCGATCCAAAGTCCAAATTTCCCGGGATCTGGGGTTTTGAAAGTAAGAGGAGGAGAAATTACATGGGAAATACCAGCCTCACCACTTGGCTTGTGATGATGTTGTGCATCAGAGAAAAAAATGGCTTTCACTTGAGAAGGCGTGTCTGTGCAGGAATGGACAGAAGGTAATGGGAATCCTCAGAGGGAAGCTGACCAAACATTCTGGTTTGCCTGGAAAGTTCCAATTTATTCCTGTTGTTCCAGAATACTTTTAAAGAATGCACACCCCCACCCATTAATCTCAAAAGTGGTCCCATAATTCAGTAGGGTGGCTGGGGGACATCGCATATGCTACCTAAACAGCAGGAAATACTGTGTTATGTCTGGTCCTGCTACAGACTCTCCTTCCTTTTAGCAAAAGAGGCTGCTTTCTAACCTCCCAATAAGAGGCACATAAAATCTTTGAGGCTAAATCCTGATTGCTTAATATATCCCCACCCTATCTCCTCTCCAATAAAATCCATCTATCCTTAAATCTTTCACAAGAGTGTCTGAAAGGTGGAAAAGTGTCTCCTTTCAGAGAATGTTGGCCCTGGGAGTTCCCTGATTTCAGTTCTGAAATGCCGTTCAAAGTAAAAAATTGGTGGAATTGTTAAATTGGTGGAATTATTAAATGGTGGAATTATAGAGTCAGGACAGGTCAAAGGTGGAAAGATTGGAGATGGAGAGATACAGGTATTTCCCCACTTTGAATCACGAGATTCTACCTCCCCATTCAGATGACCAAAGCCAGCAAAATTACGCAGTTTTGAGGTTCTGAGTAAACCTTGTCCAAGAACAAACTTACCTTGGCACTTCTATTTAGGAAGCTGTGGCCAAATTTCTTGAGATTTTCATAGGTTATCTCTTCAGAAGGCATTTTGTACCTTGCGTCAGAGCTTAAGTTTAGGATTTGTACACATGGGATATTAACCTCTGTGATCCTGAAGTATTTCAAGATATGTCCGTTTCTGGGTTCATCTGCATTCACAAGGATGGAAAGGATCTGCCAAATCAAATAAAACCTGAGTCTCTCTGGGATTGGAGGCCATGAAAAGGGTAAAGATTGAAATTAGCTAAGGAATCCCTTACTGAAAGAAATTTGGGAAACCTTGGGAGAGCCCTAAGGGAATGCGAATTCCAGGGTCTTTGGCTATTTCCATCTGAAAGACAGAACAACTTTCTATCAAGCAGGGGCAGCTCTGTGCCCCAGGGCACAGTCAGAGGTCAGCCCCCAGCCTGGTTTCACCATCTTTGTGCAGGGTCCCATCCACACAACCATAGGAAGTCAGGAGGTCCTAAGCTTTCATCCAGGTCCTTGGACAAAAAAGTAACTGACCCTCTCTGTGCTTGTTTCCTTACTCATATGGTGGTGATTATAAGAGCACCCACCTTATAGGGTCACTGAGAGAATTAAACAGGACAATGTATATAAAAGCTTGGTTTGATACTGGGAGGTAAAAATGCTCAATATGTATAAACTCATTATTCTAGATAATTCTTCTCTCAAGGGAATTCATGACTTCATTCACTCGCCATTTAACAAGTATTGGCAGAGTACCTACTGGGCATTTTGCAAAGCACTGGCGATATAAACTGCCCAAGGCAGATAAGATCTGCCCTCATGGAGTTTATGTTCTAGTGGAAAAGACACACAACAAAGGAGTAAACAAATTAATAAATTCAGATTGCAATGAGTATTAATTAGACAGTAAAACAGAGCACCAAGGTAGAGAATGACCATACAGGTGCAATGAGGTTAGAGCCCAGTGTTAGGTAGGAGGGTCAGGAGTATCTGAGGTGGTGACATTTTAGCTGGGACCTGGGTGATCAGTTAACAAGTCAGGAGAACATTGAATCAGGTAATGGAAACTATCAGTGCAAAGGTCTAGGGTCAGGGAGCTTAGGATATTCCTGAATAGAATGGAAAGACCGGTGTGGCTTTAGCACCATGAGGGGAGAGTCAAGGGAGACAAAGTTAGAGATGTGTCAGAGATGAGATCAGAGGTCCAGTAAGGAGGCTGGCTTTTATCTGAGTAAGATAGAAGGCCACTAAAGAATAGTGAGAACCAGAAAGTGCTACGATAATTTTTAAAAGATGACTCTGGTTGCAGAGAAAAAGTAAAAGGCAAAGCAGGGAAGCCACAGCAAACACTGATACCCTCAGGTCATTTATCTATCAAAATATTAAGGGCCCTACTATGTGCCTGACAGGCTTCCCTCTGCTGGGGAGTGGAAAACAAAGCAATGCATTAGAACCATCCTTGGGGGCGGGGGGGGGGGGGAATCCTTGAATACTTTCAAGAAATATTGACTAGCCATGAACAAGATAAGATACGGGGGAATGGCCTGTCTGAATAATATTCATCCATTTATCTTTGGCTTTAAAATGGATCACAATCAAATGGCATTCAGAAAGCTAGATAGATGGGGTAAAGGCCATCTTAGAACCTTATCTCCCAATATATGCCAAAACAAACTCCACTGAGATTAAAGAGTTAAATAAAAAAATAATCTGGGAGAAATATGGCTATGTATTGACTCTTATAACATAAGAGACATAGAAGGAAGCAGTCAGATTGTGATCAGCTGAATTACATCAAAAATTTAAATTGAATAAACCGGGAAGTATATCCACAAGAACTATTTCTGTAATTGGAACACGCTCCCTGGAGAATCGTGTGGTGGGTTATAGCACGAACATTAAATATGTTCATACCCTAGTGGCTTCACTGTGCGTTCATTTTGGGTTTCAAAGTTTTTAATGGTTTCATTTGAGTTTTAGACTAATTTTCATCAAAAGGAAAGTAATCTGCCATTACCGTACTTCTCATAAAAAATAAAAAGTGAAGCAAATTGCCCCCATAGTCCAGGTGGTGGGACACATAGGTATGGTGCTTGAGAAAAACAGATTTGTTTCTAACAGTGATGAGAGCAATAATAGCACCGTTCACTGCACATTTGCTCATTGCTTTACCTGTGACACCTCTAATTCTTCCATGAAGTTCTCCGTTTTACATAAGGTGATTGAAACTCAGTGGCTAAGAACCTCATGAACAAAATCGCTTCCAAGAAGAAGAGAGTTTGAAATCAGGTCTGTGTGATGCTAAAGCCTTGAGTCTCAGCAGTTACTTATCAATCCGTGCCACTTGACACCTGTAGGCTGTTCATACTCCCTGACCTCAGACAGGAGTGTTCTCTCCTCCCCCTCACTTCCAGGCTGAAGACCACCCACACTGCAGCCCTTTACTCATGCTGGAGCATCTTTCATCAAAAAAGCAGGCCAAACCATCATGTTCCCATAGTAGACTTCTCAAAAAGATGAGGGAAGGAACAGCATAAGTATGGCAAGAAAGGAAAATATGCTGGGCAGGAAGAAGAAGGAAGCTGGTTTAAAATTAAGTAGGAAATAATATGTAGCATCAATATGCAAATAAGGGAACTTATGCAAATGAATACACAAATCACCCTGGGTTTAGTTTACAATCACCAGGGCGGCAAACAATATTAGTGTCCTGGATACCCATCCAACAAGGGCAGTAGCACTTTCCACAAACCTTGTTTGTAAATTCCTTCGATGCCAATTTATAATGCTGCATTATCATACCAAATGACTCCCAGCTTTTGGAGGCGAAGAGCAGCATGTGATTCAGGATGTGCAATTCATAAATCAGGTCCTTGTTCTGAAATTACCAGGGAAATGGGTCATCCATGCACACAGCTGCCCCACCTTCCCTTCTCCCAGGGACTCTTTGGCTCACTGACCTCAGTGTTGTATTCAATAACAAAATCGGTGAGGTGCTCTTTTATGACTTGATTGAGGACATGTTTGTTGGTAATGTCATTAATAAGCTCCTCGCGTTTCACAATTTTTCCCTTGGACAAAAGGAGAAAAGCATTGGAGGACAGTAGCTTCCATAATGTAGACACTTTATAGATATAAATAGCACAATTTTCCCCATGGACAAAAGGAGAACACCATAGTGACAAGCGTAATCCGTAATCTAGGTACTTGGTGAATATGAATGACCCGGCGGATTAGCCTGTGAGTGGAAGATGGGCCTGTGGCAGCTGTGAAAATCTCCAGTCTATAAAGCGGGGAGTGTGGTCAGTGGACAGCCAGTTGCTTCATTTTGAAATCCATCCAAATAGTTGTGCTGATGCAGTTTCTTACACACTGCTCCTAACCAATGACACTGTGTTGGGGATACTAAGGCAAGCCCATTTTTGGGAGATGCAGGACTTCTCTGGTGGTTGACAGTGACCAGCTTTCCTAGAACTTCTCTGCAAGCAGGGGACCTTCCTTCCTTCCAGAAGTTCAGACCAGTATGGTGGCCTGATGAGTCTCCCCCAGCTCCTTTTGTTTCCCTTCACAGGCATTTTCCCTAATCCTGCTTGATGACTGCTTCTCAGAAGGACTGGGATTAACACAGGGAAGGAAATAGTTCTCTGTAGCTCGGGATCAAAATCTGTGCAGGTACTTTTGTAGCAACATGGACGGGACTGGAAGAAATTATGCTGAGCGAAATAAGTCAAGCAGAGAGAGTCAAATATCATATGGTCTCACTTATTTGTGGAGCATAACAAATAACATGGAGGACATGGGGAGATGGAGAGGAGAGGGAGTTGAGGGAAACTGGAAGGGGAGATGAACCATGAGAGACTATGGACTCTGAAAAACAACCAGAGGGTTTTGAAGGGGCGGGGGTGGGGTGGGGTGGTGGGAGGTTGAGGAACCAGGTGGTGGGTAATAGGGAGGGCATGTACTGCATGGAGCACTGGGTGTGATGCCAAAACAATGAACACTGTTACGCTGTAAACAACAACAACAACAAATATTTGAAACACTGTCAAGGAAAAGGGAAAAAAAAAAAATCTGTGCAGGAAGGAGAACAAAGACATAGCTGTCTCTGGATATTTCTCCCTACTCTCTCTCTTCGCATGGAGCTTAACCTGTAGTCCATACCTCTTCCCTGGATTCCTGCAAAAGCTAATGGTCTTCCAATTTCTCCCCTTGTTTCCCTCCAATCTACCCCCCACCTTTAGCCAGAGTGATGCTCTTGCTCAAATACTTCATAGGCACTGTTGTCCTTTGGACAAAGCTGAAACTCTTTTCTGGTCACGACTATAGTCTGATAATGTTAGTCAGACTTATGGAGAGCTCATATTGCACCAGCCACAATGCTAAATACGTTATATGTAAGAACTCATTTAATCCGCGTAACATTCCACTGAGTTATGAATCATTATTTCTCCCATTGTACAGCTGAGGATGTTGAGGCACGGAAAAGTGAAGTGACTTACCCAAGATTGCTAAGCTAAGTTAGCTAAGTTAGCTAAGCTAAGTTGCTAAGTGAGAGGAGGAGCCAAGATTCCAACCCAGCGGTCTGACTCAGGAGCTCATGCTCTCGACCATTAAAATATACTGACTCTAGTCCATTTTTCATGTTTGCGCTTTAGTTTTTTATATCGAGATGAGGTTTATTTGTGGAACTTTTAACTTTTTATGTGGTCCAAATTTATCAGTATTTCTTTTCATAGTTTCGTGGGTTTCTCTCATGCTTTATAAAAGGGCTTTCCAGCTCCGAGTTTAGAAATCGAAGTCCCCCGTGGCATTTTCTAGTCTTTCCATTGTTTCTTTGTTATATTTTTAAATCATAAATTAATTTGCAATTTAGTTATGTGCGTGGAAGGAGGTTATATAGATTTAGCTTTTTTTGTTTTCTAAATGGCTACCCAGTTCTCTCAACACCAGTCATTGAATAACACATTTTATTTTAAGTTTTTATTTATTTGACAGAGATCACAAATAGGCAGAGAGGCATGCAGAGAGAGAGGGGGAAGCAGGCTCCCCGCTGAGCAGAGAGCCCTACGTGGGGCTTGATCCCAGGACCCTGAGATCATGACCTGAGCCGAAGGCAGAGGCTTAACCCACTGAGCCACCCAGGTGCCCCTGAATAACATACTTTAAATATCATCTTTATCATATACTAGATTCCCATATGTATTTGGATCTATTTTGGACTCTTTGTTGTCCCATTCAAATACGCAAATCAGGTTATTTTGTTCTCTAACTTAAAACCTTGTAATGACTTCTACGAGCCCAAGTAAAAATTAGTGGCTCACAGTCTTAAGCAGGTCTGGCTATCACTTCACCCCACCTCCTGTGTGGCTCTGGGCAAGTAACCTAACCTCTCTAAGCCATATCTATACCTAACATGATTATTGTAAGGATTTGGCTTTGTGTGATGAGGGAGTAAGACATGTTCCAGGAACCAGACTACAGTGTCTAGAGTTACACTATTCAATAGAACTTTCTGTGATAATGGAAGTGCTATGCTGTCCAATATAGTAGCCACTATCCACATGTAGCTAGTTTCATTGAGGAACTGAAATGTTAATTTAATTAATTTGAATGTAAACAGTCATATGTGACAGCTGCCCTATTAGACAGCTTGGATGATCTGTTCTCAGATCCCAGTGAGGGAATGGAGGAAAATGTGTAGTAGAAGCTAGACCGAGGAAGGCCTTTTGGGCCTTATTAGGGACTTGAGTCTTTATCCTAAGAATAATAAGAAGCCATTAAAGGGCTTTCAGTGGGAAGGAGGCAGGTGGCCATCAGTTTTGAGTTTTGGAAATACAACTCTTTATTTTTTTTAAAGATTTTATTTATTTATTTATGAGAGAGAGAGAGAGAGAGAGGAAGAGGCATGAGGAGAAGCAGGCTCCCCGCTGAGCAGGGAGCCCGATGCGGGACTTGATCCCAGGACCCCAGGGCCATCACCCAAGCTGAAGGCAGAGGCTCAACTATCTGAGCCACCCAGGCATCCCGTTGGAAATATGACTCTTTAGAGGATAAGAGAGAATGTGGCAGACCAGTTGGGTGAATATTGCATTAGGCTATGGGAGATCATGGTCACTTGACTTAGGATGGTAGCAGTGGAGAGAAATAGATAGACTTAAGGGATACTTTGGATTTAAAATCTATAGGTTTGGGGTGATGGACGGTTGTGAAGGGTGGAGAAGAGGGACAGGTTAGAATAATGCCTGAGAGTATTCTGATTGCTCAGATGGGACATGGGAGAAATGGTGATACCATTCATTGAGAGAAAAAAAAAAAAAACAACTGAAAGATTTGGAGGGTTGGAGGGGAGATTATGATATTAGGCTTGGTCATGTTGAGACATCTGGTGATGGATATGAAAGTCTGGAGATAGAGAAGTCTGGCTGAAAATGGGAGATTTGTAAGTCATGGATGTATGGGTGGTAATTGCTGATGGAGGGTGGGTGAGAGAGCAGGGACCAGAAGAAAACACAGGGGAGAGGACTGAGCTTTAATGACTGGCATTTACTGGTTAAGAAGAGGAGGAGGAGCTTACAGTGGAAGATGTCTAGAAAGGCCAGAGAAACTCTGGGTGACTGTGATCTAACAAAAGCTGCCTAGTCCATGCCACATAGCTTGCAGGTGGCAGTGGCGGAACCAAAATTTGTACCCAAATTCTATAGCTACATGCATAATCCATTTTGAGCTACTTCACTAGCAACAGAACCCAAGTCTTACCTTTTTGAACACCAGAACACTGTCAAGGGTGACATGGAAACGTCCAATGACATTGCTAATTGGTATCACTCCAAATGTTAGCTCTGGGAAGTCTTTGATCATATCATAGAACAACTCTGCTACTTCTTCCTCTAAATCCTGTTTGGAGAAAGATATTTGGTGGGACTTTGGTGGGAAGAAAAACACCTGGTTTATTTAAGGTCAAGGTGGAAATGGTGATCAATTCATCTCCTCACCTTTCCAAGTTCTGGGGTTTTCCTGGGTTCCCTAAGTCCCCTTTCATGAAGTTACATACTCAGAATACTTCTGTGGCTATGACTAAGGCCAAAATAGGCCAATCCACAGAGATTAAAGGAAAGAGCTGATAAGCTCAACTTTTTCCAGGTATTTAGAGTAAAGCTGTTCTCACACACAGGTTGAGACTTTTAAACATTTATTCCTTAATTGTTTTCAGAAGAGGCAACTGGTTTGACCACGTGTATCACCAGATACAAACTTGGTATCAAGATATGACTGTAGTTGCAGTCTTCTTTCTATAACTTGAAAGAAAATTGGGGCTGTCCAAAAGTGAGATGAGACAGAAAGAGGTACATACTCTCCCCGTGTAAAAATACAATGCCAAAGTTCTGATTTCCACTGGGGGAAGGGAGGAGCCATCCTAGTTACCGGAAATGAGTAACGATATATAAGAAGTTCATTCTCCACAAGGAAAAACAATTTGCAAATTACTTATTACTTAGTGATATTCTAAATGGACCTCCACAAGATCAGTTATATTATCAAAACCAATTTAATAAACATCAATTTCCTCTCCTCTCTCTCCATTCCTGTCCACCTTTCCGGTTAGCTTCTCCTACCCACGTCATCTTCCATTCTTTCCTTCTTCATTTTAACACTGCTGTTACCCGGAAAATCAGCTCATTGGAAAATAAAGAATGGGTATGGCATTAACCCAAATAAAAGACCTCTCCTTACTCTACCCACTCCCAGACACAGGACTCCTCACCAGTCAAACAGCCACTCCCACCTTTTGACCCCAGTACCTGGAAGAAGCCGATGATGACCAAGGGCCTAGAATTCACAAACTCTACCACCTGCTGGGTGTTATTGAACAAAAATGCTTTCTGGCTAATTTGTCTTCTCAACCAAACGACCAAGGCAGTAGATTCAACCACTCCTGGAGAGAGAGACAGTTAAATAGATCCCCCATAGCAGTTTCCTCTTGAACTGGAGCAAGGCCTGTTTTCTCCAAGCTTAATGAGCAGAAGCATCTGGTCTTGGGCTCCTACCCATTGAAGGCCAAGGTCAGTCCTTCCCTCCCCAACCCCAAGGCATGAACAATTTTTTTTTTAAGATTTTTTTTTTTTTAATTTGCCAGAGATCACAAGTAGGCAGAGAGGCAGGCAGAGAGAGACGGAGAAGCAGGCTCCCTGCTGAGCAGAGTGCCGGATTCGGAACTCCATCCCAGGACCCTGGGACCATGACCTGAGCCGAAAGCAGAGGCTTTAACCCACTGAGCCACCTAGGTGCCCGCAAGGCATGAACATTAACAGCAGTAGCTAAATGTCATGGAGCGCTGACCAAGGACAAGGCATTGTGCTGAGCCATTTACATGTATTACATCCCTACATCAGCTCTACCTTATGGGATATTCTTACTCTCCCCATTTTGCAGATGAGGAAATTGAGGTTAGACTTGCCAGTAGCCACCCATTAGTGAACCTGGGAATTAAACTCAGAAGGAAGCATACCCAGTCTTCTTTTCTATCTACCTTCCAAAGTGACAAGAAGGTAGATTTATTTTTAAAAAATGTAAATGAAAAAAAATGTAAACGAGTGAAATGTAAATAAAAATACCAGCTAGCTTTGTGACCTTGGGAAAATTCCATTATGGCCTGTGCTTCTAGTTCCTCAGCTGAGATGCAAATATTCACTAAGGTCATAGACCCTGGCATCCATTTCTCAGCTATTATATGGAAGGTGCCAAGCACACAAAAATCTTAGCTTTTAAAATTGGGAAACATACACCATATCTGGGGAGACCCAACAGTGTGCTAGAATTACATTAGGCTACTGATGGATATGTGTTTGCTAGGATCATCAATTCCACATGATGGTAGATAATGTAAAATATTATTTTCAAAGACTGCTATAGAATAGAATGGAGCATTTAAATGGAATGAATTTCTTCATTCACCATTCATTCCTTCACTCATTCATTCATTTGACAAATATGTACTAAGTACCTATCATGTTATCAAGTGCTGTACTTGGTCCTGGGATATAATGGTGAGCAGAAACAAACGCATTCCTACTGTTTTGCAGTTCTCATTCTGTTGAGTAGGACAGTTGTCAAGTAATTACACAAACAAGTATATAATCACACCCAAAGTAATTACTCAAAAGCAAAGTTCTATGAGCCTGTAGTGAAGATCTGTGACCTAGACTGTGAAGTCAAGGGGGGCTTCCTGGAGGAGATCAGTTAGGAGCTGAATACTGAAGGATGCGTAGGAGTTAATAAGTAGGCCACAGTAAGAATGGAACTGGACAAGGAAGGAGAGGGAGAGGTTTACAGGCAGAGCAGGCAGCCCGTGCTGGATTGCTGCATGGGGCTTGATGAATGCATGTTGAGTTGGTACATGTACTGAAAAGGACTCTTTTCAGCATCTTTGCTTACATTTCCTAAGAACTTAGGCCATTTACAAAACTTACAATGAAGTATATTTGCATACAGAAAGGTATACAAATTATAATGTATATACAAACTATAATGTATAGTATAATATATAATGTATATAATGCAAAATGAACAGACCTGAGTACCACCCAGATACTGATCTGTCAAGAGACAGATCATTTCGAGGCCCTCAAGAAACACACTATTACCAGGCTCTCAGAAGTCCCATTATACCCTGTCCCGGCCCCTCACCTATCCCTACCTAAGGGAAACCACTATTTTAACTTCTAACAGCATGCATTAGTCTGCCTGATCTTGAACTTTATGCAGGTGGAATCACATTGTGTGTTTTGGGGTCTAGGCTTTGTTACTTTATGAGATTCATCCATATTGTTGTATTTGCTGTGTAGCATTTTGTCGCATGAATATTCTATAATTTATTTATCCATCCTCTGTTGGTGAGCATTTGGGTTGTTTCCAGTTTGGGACTATTAAGAATTAAATTTCATGCATGTCTCTGGGGGCACATTGGATGCGCTTCTTTTGGACACATGCCCAGGAGTAGAATTTCTGGTCATAGGGGATGCTACGTTCAGCTTTAGTAGATACTGATTAGGCCATTTAAAAAGCCACAATGAGTCAGACCCATAGGAGTTCATAGAAGGACGATGTCCTGACCTCAAGGGACAGAGGGGTGAGGGGAGACTTTCTGCCACTCTCAGATCACAGCACTCCACCTTCCTGCAGTCCCCTTTCCTCCTGGATTCAGCCCCAAGGCTGAGTTTCTATTTTCAGTGTTCCCAGCCATCTTTCAGGAGGAAACAAGCACATATCATGGAAATAGTTCATCATAGTGTCTGGAAAAAAAAATTATGTTGTAAGTGCTCTGGAAGGAACAGGTTCCAAAGTCCTGAAGATACCAAAAAAGGTGAACAAAACCCCACCAAATGCATTTGAATTTCAACTGATCAGAGCCATTGCTCTGATCTCATTTTGTGCAGCGGTCTTCTGCAGTCTACACTGCGGCCACACCCTCATCGTCCTGCTGGCCAGGCTTTGGCGTCTCCTGGTCCTCCCTCTGCCTGGGCTGCCTTTCCTCAGTGGTCTGAGCAACTCCTCCGGCTTATTTAGTTAGAGGTTTGGACTTAACACCCCCACCCCCATCATATCGTTCTCTAGTTTATGACCTATTGCATTTTCTTCATTGAATTTGTCTTTTTCTGAAATTATGATTTTTGCCTAGCTTATTCACTAGCTCCTGTAATGTCAGCTTATACTAGATGCTCAAGAAATAATTATAGGGTAAATGGATGAGGTGGGTGAATCATAACATAAGCTGGCTTGAGGGAATTCGATCTTGGGCCATCTTCTCTGGGATGTCTGGGCTCTGTTTGCCCCTCTGAACCCTATGGGGCTGAGGTAGCTCTGAACTTGACAAATAGGTTGTTCCTGAGTGCCTGCAGATTGGTCACTGACCCCCTTGGGCAGGTGTCTCTGCTGGCACTTGGCTCTGAGCCAGAGGACGGGGTAACAACTGAGGTGTGAATGCTATGTCAATGATTGACTGAGGCGGTTGCTCCACTGCATATTTCCAAGCACAAGCTGTGAATGCACCATTAACTGGCCCTGGAGCCAACCCAAGTTTTCCTCCCTCCAGAGAGGGGGCCATGACCAAGTTTCCTATCATCAATCCTTGGGAGACGAGAGGAGAAGCAGAACTCTAGCTTTGACCCAACAAGGACTAAACCCCAACTTGCCTCCTGGGAAGGTTTTCATGAAAGTTGGTGCAGGAGACCAGTAAAGCTCTGTCACCCCTCTGAGCTCAGGGAAGCCCTGCCAGGTTGGCAGAACTGGCTTATTCACCCTGTTTAGGAAATGAGAAGTTGGAAGGCTGGCTCAAATTCTCTAACTTGCGTTTGTCCTAAATCTAGGCCCTGGCTCCCTCCTAGCACCCCACTGCCTCTTTCCCTGGTTGGGGGTAATGCTGAAGAAAGGGAGGGATGGGCATGCCTAGTAGAAATAGGGGATGGCTCCTTAGCCCAAGTCTGCCTGCAGTGGGTCCTTGCAGTTCCATCCCATTCAAACTCAGAACCTATTCTGAAGAACCTAAGTGTTGTAGGCACTGTGCAAGGGTCAGAAAAGTAATAGTTTGATAAAACAAGAGCCCCATCTGCCATTTATTTTGAGTGCAGCACACCGTAGAGCAGGGGTTGATCAATGACTGCCCATGGGCCAATTCTGACCTGCCAGCTGATGTTATAAATAAAGTTTTTTTGGCAGTCAGTGGTTTATATAGGACTGATTTCCTGCTGTATCTGCAGAGTGTAGTTGCGAAAGAGATTGGCTTGTAAGGCCTGAAATATTTATTATCTGGCCCTTTGTAGAAAACATTTGTGGGTTGCAGTGCTTAGTAGCTGGGGATCCTTGAGGAAGTTGCTGCACCTCTCTGTGCAGTTTCCCATCTGTAAAAGCACCTACCATGCTGTGTTGTGACATATGTAAGGGGCCCAGAATAGTGACGGAGCACAGTAAACATCCATGTCAGGCCTTGTGCCTTACAAACTTTTTTCACCTCACCAGTAACCCTTGGAGGGAGATGCTTCCACCATCTCCCTTCCACAGATTAGGAAAATAAGAGTTGACAAGGGGAAGCAACCTGAAGTTGTCCTTCAGGTGCGTGGTAAGGATTTAAAGCCAGCCAGTGCCTGCCAGTTTGGGCAGCCTCTTCAGAGGACCCAGGAAAAGAAGTGAAATCAGCTCCTGCTCTATGCTCTGGCTAGAGAACAAAGAACAGAATCAGTTCTGAGAGCGAGGGCCTCGAGGGCGAAGCACGAGTGCTATGGTACTCTAGAGGAGGGCAGGCACCCTACTGCGGGGAGTCAAAAGGGACTTCCTAGGCCAGGCGGTGAGGCAGCTTTCCTGCATGACAGAGGGTGTCCCAGGCACTGGCTTCTACCAAAAGGGGCCCAGACAGTCTGGAAGTTGCCACATTGTCACATTTATTGCTTCTCTTTGAAGTCAGACCTCAACTGCCCTGCCCCGCCCTCTGCCACCATGGTCCCACAAGGTGCTTGGGAGCCACTGCACTACCTGGTCTTGTATGAAATGCGCACTGAGGTTGGCGCTTTTGTAGCACCTTCCCCTGCGAGTCTGGCCTGTGTCTCATGCCCCCTTGTGTCCGCTCTAAGAACTGTAAGGCATCCTGCAAGCCCCTGCAGGAGGTTACTCTCTCTCTGGGCCCTTTTGGTGTTTGCAACAAAATTCAAAACAGGCTTATTGCAGACTTGCTAAATGCCAGACGCTGCAAAAGACTGTCTCAGTTTCCTGATTCAGTCATTCACACGTATAATGGGAACATTCTACTAGCATAGTGTGGGCTGTGCTGGGCACCTTGGCATTTGTTAGTTTTGTTCCATCCATCTGTTTTATGGACATTTATGCACTTATGTATTTAGCATTTTTAAAAATTAGGACCTACTATGTGCCACACTGAGTCACATAATGCTACAAGCATTCTTGATACCAAGATAGGGACTGACACATGTTAGTTTCTCAATAAAAGTATTGAATAAGTGAATGAATGAGTTAATGAAAGAAGTGGATGATGATAGAAGCTCCAGTGTTTGGTAGTCACCCTGTCCCAAATCGGTCTTGTTTCCTCATCTCCCAGTGCCCCTTTTCTTGGCCTGGGACCCTGTCAAAACCATTCTAAAGTAGAAGATTGCGGCGGGAGGTGAAGATTGGGGCAGGAAGTGGGAGATGGAGTTAGGATCTCACTCTCTGGTCTCTGGTAGTTTAGGAGCCATGCACCTCACTTATCCCACTTCATGGTGCTTCTAGGGCCCACCAGCTGAGATGTATGCTGTGGTGGAGGCAGCTATGTGATCACCAAAATTGTATTTTCCTTATGGACACAGATCAGGGCCGTATTGCTCAGCCTTTAAGTTGAGTGGGGCCATGTAACAGAATTTTGGTCAATGGAATGAGAAGTGATGTTTGCCGCTTCCAAGCCTGGGTCACGAGCACCACCAGTGGCAGTCCTCTGCCTCCTTGCCCCAACTGCTGGCTAGATATAGAGAAAATGGCAGGGGCTTCAGAGGCTCTAAAGAAAGATAGAGCTGCATGCTAGAAGGAACCTGGGTCCTTGAAAAATTGTGTGGAGCTGAGCCACCCACCTCCACCCTCTGGCTGCCAACTGGGTTCTACATGAGCAAGAAATAAACTCGTAGTTCTGTTATGCCACCTAAATGCTGGTGTTTGTGTTTCTGTAGCTAGCACTGCCTTGATTGATGCACAGGGACTCTTACCTTTGCAACTGATGGGTTGTGACCTGTTGCCCTCAAAAAACAGCTTTAGCTCTGGGGCCTTCTTAACATCAAACTCTTTCTGAAGTTCCTTCTCGACTGTGATGTCCACTTTGCCAAAGCCGAGTCCATTCTTGCCTTTGCCCATGACTTCCACGGCTTGGCCCAGCTCCTCAGCCAGGTTCCTGGATTGCTTGGAGGATGGGTTGTCTGAAAGAGCCAGTATAAATCAGAACTTGCTAGAGCCTCTCCCACTCCCCATCTCCCAAGAAGGAGGCTGGGTTTCACCCGCTTGGCTACTGTGCTCTGCTGTAGTAGATAGATTTTCAGAAACATGATGGGATGGGAGACACATGTTTCATGAAACTGGACATTTGGGAAGCACATCAGGGTTCTTGGGGCTTAGCAACACTGGAGCCATACAACTTTGGGCAACTCATTCCAACTCTGTGAGTCACATTTTCTTCATGGGTAAAATGAGAAAAATATTATAGAGTTCTCAGCCAAGTAAGATTTAACAATCAGTTATACAGAGCTTATTAATTTCTAAAATATTTCCATGAATTGAGCCTCCTCTCAGCACCCCTCTGCGGTAGGTATGGTTATTATCTCAGTTTTATAGATGAGGAAACTGGTGGGAAGCAAAATGTCCTACTTGCGTGTGGTCCTGTGGCAATGAAAGATATAGCCAGGATCTGGAACCACTCAATCTGCTGTCTACCCAGCACTGGTAGACAAATCTCAGCACAGTGCCTGACACATGATAAAGACATAATGCATTATTATTACTACTGTTATTATTATACAATTTTTAAGATCAGAAGTCAGAGGAGAAAGAAAGAGGGAGCATGCTCGCCATCTGGTGGAATGTTCCAGAGTTACAGGCCAAATGGAGCTGCTCCAGCTGCATGAATAAATCAGGGAACTCTCAGGTAAGGAAGGTCAGGTGTGGGAAGCGGTTATGAAGCTCCCTCAGAGCCTATCCCTTGGGTGAGTGGTATTAAAGAGAACTCACACTCTTGATTAGGATTCCTTGGTCCCTCATATTGCTGGGTAGTGAGGTAGGGATTAGAAGTGGGGAGCCCCCTTCTGGAAAACGGCCTCAGGGAGCTGGCATGGGATTTCTGGCCTAAATGAGAGAGGACTAAAAGGTGTTCACATTTGCCTTCCCTCTTCCTGATAACACTGAGAGATTGCAGGCCCCTCACTGCCCTGATGTCTGCAGCAGCTGGACCAAGCCAGGGCAAGGGTTCACTGATTCCCTTTCAAGTCAGAACCCATTCCCTGTGTCAGTCCCCACCCCTCTGCCCTGTCTATCTGGAACACACTTGGAGAAGGTACAAAGGAGCAAGTTCCAAGTCCAACAGAGAGGGCTTTTGTAAAGCAAAAACCAGAAAGCCAGCTCCAGGACAACCGGCACATGCTCCAGCGTCAGTCAGTACACCTGTTCCTGCGATGGAACCCGAAAGTGAATGATTATTTTCATTAAATTCCCAATCAGTGCACAGGAAGTGAGACTTTTTCCCTCCCCACCACCTGCTTTTTCACCATCATTGTCTTCGATACCCCCCATCCATCATCGCCAGTAGGCACTGGCCTGTTGCCAGCTGCTCTGGCCCTCAGGCCTCTCCCTGGGCTTCCTTGTGAATCTGGCCTGCCTGGCTCAGGGTGACTGATTGTCATTGTATCCAAATCTGAGTTTCTAGGCAACTCAGAGCAAGAAAAACATATGGAATGATGGCTCAAATGCTGGAGCATTTAGAGGTTCCACACACATAAAGAGGTTCCAGTGCTCCTGAGTGTCTGGAATGGAAGTGAGAGAAATAGTCTGTGAAAACAGGAATGCTGGGATCCTAAAGATAGCTGGATAGGATCTAACAATAATAGTAATGGACATTTATCCACGCATCCACCCATCTATTCATCCAGTCGTTCCTCATTCATTCCACAAATCTTTTCTAGGATTTGCCATGTGCCAGACATGGTTCTAGGTTCTGGGGATTTAATAGTCAGTGGATAAAAATCCCTGCTCTTGTTGGAGAAGACAGAAAATAAATAAGTAAAGAAGTAAAATATGGGCACCTGGGTGGCTCAGTTGGTGAAGTGGCTGCCTTCGGCTTAGGTCATGATTCTTGGAATCGAGTCCCACATTGGGCTCCCTGCTCAGCAGGGAGTCTGCTTCTCTCTCTCCCTCTGCTGCTCCCCCCCATGCTTGCTCTCTCTCTCTGTTTCACCCCTATTCTCTTTCTCTCAAGTAAATTTTTAAAAATCTTAAAAATATTTTTTTAAAAAAGTAAAATTTATGCTATATTAGATGCTAAGTGCTATGGAGACAAAAAGAAGCAAAGCTGGAGGTTAGGAGTATCAAGGAGATTGAGTTTAAGTAGGAAGGCTGAAGGAGACCTCACCCAGAAGAAACATTTTAATTAAGACTGAAGGAGGTGAGGGAGGCAGGCTATGTGGATATGTGGAGGAAGAGTTTCCAGGCAGAGGAACCATAAGTGCAAAGGCCCTGAGGTGGGAGTATATACAGCCTGTTTGAGGAACGCCTAGAAGTCTGTTTGGCCTAGAGCAGAATGAGAAGCCTGGGGGTTAGATAACATAGGGCCTTGTTGGCCCTGAATAGATTTTGGTCCCTCTCTCTGAGGGCTGTGGAAAGATACTGGAGAGTTTGGGGCAGAATTAGATAGGATCCTACTTACTGTTTAACTGGACTGTACTGAATATTATACTTACATTAGACCACAAAAGGGAAAGAGAGTGTATCCAGGGAGACCATTTGGAGGCCTCTGTAATACTTCAGGTGAGAGACTGTAATGGCTTGAGCCAGGGTAGTAGTAATGGAGGAAGTGAGAAGTGGTTAGAGTCTAAGAGATTTTGGAGGGGGAGATGACTGGTGATAGATTGGATAGATGGGAGAAGATGATAGATTGGATGGGGAGTGTGAGTGAACAAGAGGAGTCAAGGATGCCTCTGAGGTTTTGACAGGAGCAGCCAGATGGCTGATGGTGATGATGGCGATGATGGTGATGGTGACAATAACAAGGTAACAACAATGACAAGTTATTGAGCACTTACTGTGCCAACCGTGTTGCTAAGTGTTACACGCATTATGCTGCGTATCCTCAGAACCACCTCTGAGTTATCTACCGTTCCAGGTGAGGAATGTTACAGACAAGAAACAGAAGCCCAGAGGTCTTACAGCTAGTATGTGGTTGGGGTATGGGAAAAATTCCGATGTACATTGTTGCTTGGACAGAGTAGAGCCCAGTGGATGGGCAGGGAGCCCTCTGGGAGGCAGAGAGCTCCTGCAAGTACAGCCTTCCTTGTGTCCTAAGCTCAATCTAGATAGAGTTCTTTTTCTTGACTGTTATATGGTAGTCCATGAACTTCATTAGGTTGTTTCATAAAACAGAGGCCGTTCTGGTGGTTTATAGCACCTATGGCCCAGGCAGGTTGTTTTTAAAACATCTCTGTACCTCTGTTTCCTCATCTGCAGGATGGGGATATTAATTGATCCTATACCTTAAGATGGTCCTACATAGTAAGACAAGGTGTGCAAAGCTCTGGCACAGAAGTGCCCCAAAAAACATTAACCATTATGATGGTGCAGGTGGAAAACCCTTGATCTTGCCCTGACCAGGTTCTCTCTGGGAAGGGAGGGTCTTAATGGAAATGTCAGGATCCTCAGGAGATCTGGTTCTTGGGGAAAGGGAGATAAGTGTGACTAACACCAAGTCATCCAACACAGGCCTGGGCCTATTGTGTGGCTCTCATGTGGGTTTTGGGGTAAGCAAATGGGACCCGGGCTCATATTAGAAGAGAAAATGGCTCTCTGAATATCTGCCGGATGCGTAGATGTGTTAATGGCTAACTGACCTAGAATCAGTGTTTGCCTGGGTTTTTAGTAGATAACCCCAGGTCCCCTTTTCTGAGCAACTAGTGTGAGTCAGAGGAGAGGCTGGTGGACGGGAAAGTGAGACTATAGGGACTGGAAATTAGCTCTCAGCACAGGGAGCTGGAGTCTGCCTTTCTTTAGACAGTGGTTCTCAGTGGGGGACCTTTGGCCATATCTGGAGACATTTCTGGTTGTCACCA
The DNA here is from genome assembly GCF_922984935.1 of Meles meles. Taxonomy (NCBI): domain Eukaryota; kingdom Metazoa; phylum Chordata; class Mammalia; order Carnivora; family Mustelidae; genus Meles; species Meles meles. The sequence continues at coordinate 28,851,204 of NC_060086.1, read as the reverse complement.
CCAGAGTGCTACTGACATATAATGGCTAGAGGTCAGGGGTGCCACTAAACATCCTATAATGCATCACACCCCCGCGTACAGCAGAGAATTTTCCATCTACCTGAAGTGTGAATAGTGCTGAGGTTGAGAAACCCTACTTTAGACCAAACTCTAGATCAAGTGTGGAAAAATATTCTGAGAATAATCCTTTCCCCATCACATAGGGCCGTTATAGTGTAAAGAGGTGCTCACAGGTGATAGAAACTTTGGGATGGTAATCAATCCCTTCTAGTTCCTCAAGTGCCAGCCAACAAATTCCTCTGACCATCACAATGGCCTGTAAGGGCCTAAAGGACTGTACCTCCTCTCGGATCTTATCTCCCACTTTTCTTCAGCATCTCAGCTTTAGCCATCCTGGGACATTCCCACCCCAGGGCCTTTGCGCTTGCTCTTCCCTCTGACTGAATGCTCTCATCTACCAGCTATCTGTATAGGTTGCTGTCTTCCTGCCTTTAGGTCTTTGCTGAATTGTCACTTTCCCAGACCACCCTATATAAATTTATATAAATAAATTTCCCAGACCACCCTATGTAAGTTATGTAAGTTTATATAAATAAACTTCCACTAAGTCTTTGGTCTCTCTGTTGCTCTTTTTTGTTTTTCTCCATAGTGCTGTTAACCTGAAGAATACTACCTTTTTTACTCCTTGCCTCATTCATGCAGATCATTATGGGCCAAAGGAAAGCTCATTTCATTCAGCTATTCATTCAACATCTCATGCAGGCCTACCAAGCACAATGCCAGATATTAGTAATCAAGAGGTAAATGAGATTTGGCCCCTGTCCCCCAGGAAGCCCACAAGCTTGAAAGCAGTTTCAGTACAGTGTGATAAGTGCTGTGAAAAGGAGGGTCCAGGGGGTTGCGTCAGCATAGAAGGGCCTGCTAGCAGTGTAGGTGGGAGTGAGTGTGGACACAGCCTCCTGACAAGGTGGCTTCATGAGCTTAAACCCCACAATCCAGGCGAGGAAGTGTAGGAAGGACACTATGGTCAGACGGAATTGTAAGTGTAAATGCCCTGGGGCTTGAACCAGTGTAACCTGTCTGGCAACCACAAATTACTCCGGAGCTAGAACATAGCTCTCATGTGAAGTGCAGAAGCTGGCCGAGCAGAGGATTCTGTAGCCATGTTAAGGAGTTTGGAGTCTTAGAGAATCACTGAGGGTTTTTAATCAGGAGGTGACCCAATCAGACTTGCATTTTAGAAAAAAGAAATTTCTGGGTTTGCTGTAGGGATAGCTTTGGAGGAGGTGGACAGATACTCTAGGGTGCTGTTGTGGTGATGGGGTGGGGAACCCTGGCTGGAATGAAGGCAGTGGCAAGGGGGTGGGAAAACTGGAGATTGCAGAGGGCTTTAGGAGGTGGTTTCAGTAGAACCTGGTGACGAGTTAGATGGGAGAATAGAGAGGAGTCAAGAATGACCTTGAGATTTCTGATTTTGACATTGGGTAGAGAGAGGTGCTATCAGTTAAGGCAGGGCATGAGAAAAAGCAAGTTGTAGGGAACAAATAAAAAATGCTGAGTTCTTATTTTGAGCACATGTGGGATTTGGGACATGTGAGGAACATGCAATAAGAAGTCCCAGCGACCATTGGCTCTTGAGCCTGGAGTCCTCAGAGAGCTAAGAACACAGGCAGCAGCTAAAGATTTGAGAGTTACTATACAGTATGTCCCTGGGACAATACTGGAAAAATCCTTTTTGTAAAGAGCCTGTTTATTCCCAGGAAAAAAGAAAATTTATAATGCCTTCTCCAAGTGATTAGTTTTTCCAAAGGTCACTTTAGAAGCCCTGCCAGTTTTTGAGAACTCATTTTGATTAAACCGTATATTGGAAGGAATCAGATACTCAAATGTAATGAGCCTGAGTGTCTCTTTTAGATAATAAAATCTCTGCTGGTGTTTACTGCTTTGAAATACCGGCTAGTGGGAATGCTTCAAGTTTCAAGTATTCAAATTGGTTTTCATTTAATGTCATTAAAGAATGTAAAATTGATTGGTTCTCTCTGTAGCACTAGATTCAGTGTCAGTCCCCGAGTTATGTCAGTTAAAGCTGCAAAGAGCCATGGGCTCCCCCTTCTGCCCTGATTAAAACAGTCGCAGGGCAGAGGTTTGCATTCTCATGCAAACAGGACAGGTTCCTCCGTCTCATCCACCTGCTGCATGGTTTTTGGAGGGTAAATGTGTGTTGACCTGTGCGTTGTGTCATGCAGTGTGTGGCTCTAGTTCCTTCAACATCGAGGGGCCAGGATCAGAGATTAGGACTGCAGCAAAAAAGAGAAGATGGATGTCTTCTTCTTGGATCTCTGACCTGTGATAACCATTAGCTTACAATTCTGCAGCAGGCAGAGGAGAGCTGTAGGTTCTCAGTTCTTCCTGGAAGGGGACCGTGAAACAGATGTGTGGGTGGTGGTCCATGTCCTGGGGTGGATAAAGGATGTGAGGAATCAGCTCTAGGAGTCAGTCAGCAAACTGGAAAGGCCTGCCCTGCTCACAGGCTTGTGTGAAGAAAATGGCCCAAACCAGATCACCTCTACAAGGTCTTGTTCCATAGGTTGAAGTAAAATCCAGTGTGCACCCAGGCACAATGAAAGAGACCATTAACAGCCTGGGCTACATAGAGGTCAGAAGCTTGGAACTGCTGGGATGAAATTTTATGCATCAGGCATACTCTGTGTGGGATGGAAACAAAAATGACCCAGTCAGATTTTCCCTTCTGGGAACGTCAAGGTTAAGAGCACATCCATGTTGCTATAAAGTGGCTACACAAGCCAGCTGAGGCGGCTTTGGGACCTAGGACAACTGAGTTTCTGAGAATGTCGCATACCCAAACTCCCCCAGTGACATGACACCACTCAGAGGGATTATACCAATTAAGAAGGGACTAGAGGCCTGAATTTCAGATGGGGGATACACACTCAAATGCTACAGGGGTGAGGCCGGGTCTGTAACTGTGGGGTTGGCTTGGTAGGAATGTGGCAAACTGACTGGCATGTTTTCTGATGAAAAGGAAAAATTATTACTCAGTTCCAGCTACTTGAGCTACTTGTCACATTGCAAGAATATGGGCCTGTGCCTCTAGATCTTCTGTTTCTTCAAGAGCAGTTGTAAATTCAACTCTAATTGTGAAATGTCTCAATTTCAATACTGTGTGGCCCAAACGTAATCCCTGTCTTGGGCGTCTTCAGTCCATGAGCTGCCTGTTACATCCTTGATTTCAGGGTTATGGGAAAGAGAAGGAGCCATAAAGACCTGAGAAGTAAGCCAGAGAGATCAAAGGGAACCAGAAGACAATGGGCTCATTGGGCACCAAAGGGCAGAAGTTGTCAGGTTGGGGCTCCAAAGTGGACAAGGAAGGTGAGGACTGACAAGCGCCTATTGGCTTTGGGAACCAGGTGTCCTTGGAACATTAACCTGAGCAAACAGTCCATAAGTCAGCCCCAGGCAGGAAATTGTTGACTCTGCTGCCCAGAAGAGAAAGCTGTTCCTGGTGGTTTAGTATCTGGAAGAACTTACACCATCTGGCTGCCTCTCAGCCAGCCCAGCTTCAGGTTGTGTTTGAATCAAAGGCTGTTTCAAGGCTCCTGTAAGGTGTAGTGTGATTGAGGCAGCCATTGACTGCGTATGCCTGGTCTACATATGAGCATATGAGATAATTCTTCGATTTAAGTCATCATTAGACAATTCTTTATTCCTTGAAGCTGAACCCAGTCCTGCCTGACAGAAAGTTGATGATCTGTCTTGTGCCCCAGTCCCACAGCAGGATGAGGACTCATTTACTGATCATCTCCCATGTACCAGATCCTATGTAGACACTCTCAGTCAGTCCCTACAATGACTCTACCACTTTTGTTAATTCCCACTCCACAGATGAAGGTGAGACACAAAGAAATGTACCCAAGCTCACCTATCTGGTCACGGCAGTATTGGGTTTCATGACCAGGTTGGCCTGACTCTCAAACCCATGTACTTTACCCCAAACCTTGATGTCACTTGCAGACAAAAGTATGTGGGTGACTCAAGCTAAAATAGAACAAAACAAAACAAAACACTTTAGGATTTGCCAGTGCTTGGCATATCATCGTTGATAATTACTGATGTCAGCAACGATAGCTTCCAGAGTGCTCATTCCACTGTTATGGCCAAAGACTTTCCATCTCTGGGCATCACTGGGAGGCCAAATAACGAAGATTTCTCTCACTTCAAGCCAAACTTCAAGGTTCAAGATGCATATGCATTGACCGGGAGACCCATGTGCAATAATAATCCAGGATGCAAGGATGTGGGAGCAGCCAGAACCATCATTTCGGAGGACACGTCCAAGCTGTCACTTCTCCACGAGGCACCCAGTGTATACTGTTTGGACAGTTCTAATGGCATGATTATTATAAAGAGTTTCTCCTGCTTTGTGACACTCCTGACTTCAACCACAAAGTCTTTGAGAACAGAAACCAAGACCCCTTTTCTGTGGGGGTCCCAAAGGGCCCACCCAAGGCCTGGCACTGAGCAGAGCTGAGTAAAAATGGGGTATATCAGAATGCAATAATAACAGTTTCTGCCTAATGAATGCTCACTTGGCACTAATGACATATTTGAGCCCATTCTCGTCACCACAACTTGCAAGGGAAAAATCATTAATGCTTTTGTGCAGAGGAGGAATCTAATAATGATGATAAAGAGGATGACAGCCAATATATTCTAAAGGTCTTAATATGGTACAGTACCAGGTACTGTGCTAAGCATGCTAGGAATTATATCTTATTATTAAATTCCCTATTTCACAGCCAAGTAAAGAGAGGCTCAGAGTAATCAAGGTCACCTGTTCAAGGTCATCTGGCCAATAAGTGGCCAGCATCTGAGCCGAGCATCTGAGCCTAGGACTGTGAACCTCTAAAGCTGAACTTCATTCCAGGACATGCATGGGTCAGACTGGAGAGAAAAGGAAGCCTGGGAGGGGTCAGGGTTTGAAGAGGGCAAACTGACAGAAGGGAGAAAAGGCTACACCAGAGCGGCAGCCAAAAAGAGGGGAAGAAAGGCAGCACGGAAAAGGGCAGAAACCAAAAAGGAGCAGCACCCACCCTGCACTTCCCTGTCCAGATCTGGAACCTCAGGTCCTGCCTGGCCTCCAGGAACCTGTGTGCTCGTCAAGCCAGGTACATTCTGGAAGCAGGCCTTGGGGACAGACACGGAGCCAGACACTTCCCAGGAGAGGCTGTGAGGGATTCTGGAATCCAGTGTTCACATCTACTTTCTGCACCTGTGCAATCCTTGCAGGTGGGAAGTGGTATAGCACAGGGTCCACAGGCCCCACTTGTGAGCTCTGTGACTTTGGGCAAATTGCTTGGCCTCTGAGCTTCTGTCTCCTCCGCTATAAAATAGGGAGAAAAATGGTGCCACCACACTGGCTTGTTGTGAGGATTAACTGACTTAACATGTAGTGGGGCACTCAGGACAATGCCAAGCACACAGTTAGTGCTGACCATGTGAAAGCTGATATGAAAATCCCTTCTACCCTGTCCCAAGGCACAGGTCTGTGCTCTGTGCCTGAGGAAAAGAAGAGATGTCTGCTGATGCAAAGAACAACAGTCCAGAGGATAAAAGTGGACAAGCAGAGTTCAGATAAAGGTGACGGATGGCAAATATTTGCTCAAGAGCTTGCCCCTAACTGCCACCATTTATTGTTCTCTGTTTGCATTCCAGCTACTTGACATATTATCTCATTTAATCTTTTAAAAAAAATTTTTTTTAAAGATTTTATTTATTTATTTGACAGACAGAGATCACAAGTAGGCAGAGAGGCAGGCAGAGAGAGACCAGGAAGCAGGCTCCCTGCCAAGCAGAGAGCCCGATGCGGGACTCGATCCCAGGACCCCGAGATCATGACCTGAGCCGAAGGCAGAGGCTTAACCCACTGAGCCACCCAGGTGCCCCAATCTCATTTAATCTTTACAACAATCCACTATGGCTGTGATGCTCATGCCCATTTTACAGAGGGGAAAGTTGAGTTTCAGAATATAAAGATAACTAAGAGGAAAGCTTGACTTTTAACCTTCAATGAGACTGAGGAGCAACATATAAATGAAGACTAAAGTGGCAGTGTAGTGTCTTGTAAATTGCTTAAC